>NC_056746.1:502093242-502458242 GCF_019279795.1 Protopterus annectens | reverse complement strand
ATATGTGGGATATTTATTATATATTTAGTTTTGAAATCTAAAAAGACTGAACAAAAATATATATTTACAAGTGACTATAGGATGAATTAAGCAGAAAGAAAACTTTGCACAGTTTGTCATATTAATCCATGTGCTAGTAATGTATAAAGTATACCGGGGATATGCATGCTGATTATACTGGGGGTGGTTTAAATAAAATATCTTGAAGGGTGGTGGTGGTATTAATGTAGGAAGTTGGAGTCCACTAGTAGTGTGCATATTACAAAACAAGCTCAGTTAAGCACTGGATGAGACACTCGTAGGCTATTACAAGCATATACAGATATCGGACATACTTTTTATGCAGTCGTTTTGGGGAGAAGGGTTCTTGATTGCTATTACTTATTTTTCCCAACAATAGTATAGGTTCATAGGTAGGTACTAGGCTATCAGCCCAAGGGCTTATGTAAGCCTAGCCAACAAGGTTCCATGGCTTATGCCACTGAAGAAAGTTATTTTCTTGTGCCACTGACGAGCAGAGACACGGAAGTGATCCCCGGGTGTATTTCCTATTTCCCATCCAATCATCAAGATTTTTCTTGAAGAGTGCTAATGGAGAACTTTGCTTGACATATATGGGTAGCCTGTTCCAGAGTATGGGAAGTCTCTGGGACAGGAATCTATCCCTCCAGCATGTCCTGTTTATTGTGGTGACAAGGTTTAGGTCCCTAGAGCATGTAGCTCGGAGGGATTGGGATTTCTTTAGGTGTAGCATGTCCAGCTCTGGGATTGACATAGCTTTATAAGTTAGGCAGAGATCACATCAGAGTAGGCGATATGCTACAGAGTAAAGCTGGAGTTTTTTGAGACGGTCAGTGTAGGGCATTTGTTTGAGGCCAGTAATCCTCTTTGTGAGGTACTTCTGTCGCCTTTCCAGCTGCTGCAGATATCTTGTGAGGTACATTCCAAAAGGGGCATTGTACTCTATAATGGGTCTAATGAGTGTCGAGTAGAGGGGAACAATGACCTCTTTTTTTCCCGGATGAGAACCCTTTTATGATGAGGTGTGCCACGTAGAAGGACTTCCTGACTACTGTGGCGATGTGACTATCAAGGACAGACTACTGTCCACCTGGGTCCCAAGGTCTCATCACACATTCAGTGTTAAGTAGATTGCTGCCTGTGTGGTAGTTTATGGGTACAGAGTTTTTACCAAAGGGGATGACACTGCACTTTCTGGCATTGAGATTGAAGCCATGGCTCTGACACCAGGCGTCTGTCTCAGCGAGGCCCTTCTGTAAGATGTCCTCATCATTTGGGGACTTGACTATGGCTCCTAGTTTGCAGTCATCTGCGAACTTCGTTAGCCGGAGGCCTTCTGTGTTGGCCTGTACTTCAGAGAAGTAGATACCAAACAGGAGAGGTCCCAGGACGGAACCCTGTGGTACTCCACTTGTCACTGCTTTGAGGTCAGATTTGGCATCTGCAACTTTTACAGTGTGGGTTCTGTCAGTGAGCCAGTTGGCAAACCCATCTTGTGATGTAGGGATTTATACCTAGTTTAGTGAGTTTAGCTATAGTTCCAGTTTGGGGGATGGTGTCAAAAGCCTTGGCGAGGTCAAGATAGGTTGTGTGAACCACCTTAACCTCATCTACGGCTTTGGTGACTGGCTCAAAGAAGTCGATCAGGTTCAGGAGGCATGATCTGCCTTTCACAAACCTGAACTGGGTGGGATCCAGAGTTTGGAGGTTACCAATGTCTTTGTTTATGAGTTCCATGATGATACGTTCCATGGCCTTGCAGACCAGGCTCATCAGGCTAATAGGGTGATAGATCCCGGTATCAGTGGTGGCTCCCCCTTTGTGGAGTGGGTTAACTGTTGCTGTGTGCCGTTCAGTGGGCATGGTGCTTAAGTGGGGGAGCCAGTTCGTTCTGAAGTTCATGTAAAACGCAGCCTGGGATGTTGTCCTGTCCCATGGATGCTGTGTTTTTGGCTTTAGACTGTGCAGCTTTTACCTGTGTAGTTGTGATGACAGGGACTCTGCATTCTTCCTTATAGATATGGGCCTTTAGGGGGTGAGGGGGGGTAAAGTTAGCACTGAACCTATCTGCCAGGATAATGGCAATATCAGTTGGTTCTGTAATTTTCGTGCTGTTGTGCTGTAACTCAGAGCAGATCTGGGTGTCATCGAGATTCTTGACATAGCTATAGAATGCTTTGTGGTTGTCCTTAGAATTAGTGGCGATTTTGTTTTCATAGCTAGCTTTGGAGGATCTTATAAGGGATCTCATCTTCTTACTGAGGCTGACCAGGGAGCTCCTCCACTCATGGGATTTTACTCTCTTTTGCAACAGTTTCTTCCTTCTGTTGTACAGTTTATGGCAGGGGACCACCAGATTGGCTTCCCTTTTTTGGAGGATAGTGTCTTGGTTCTGTTTGGGATAGCGCGATCCATGCACTCGTGTAAGTGCTTATAGAGTGCATTTTTGTAGGATTCAGCAGTTGTAACTGTATTGTCCATCTGCATGGGTGTCATGAAGTTCACCACTTCTGCCTTAAGCAGGAAATTGGCTTTGGAGAATTTTTTTACCGTGGTTTCCTTAATGGGGGGTGGGGCGGGATGTGGATATCAAGGGTGATTAGCTTATGGTCTGATTGGACCAACGAGGAGTTGACTTCAGGTGTGGAACACCAGTCATTCATGTTGGTAACGACAAGGTCTAGGATATGGTTGCTCCTGGTGGGAGTGTGGATAAGTTGATCCCCAGGGCATTGGAGTTTATGAATTCCAGAAAGCGTTGAGCTAAGGAGTTGGTACGAGAGTAGTTGTCCCAGTTAATGGTGGGGTAGTTGAAGTCGCCCATTATTAGGGTGTTTGGTTGAACCTTAATATTTTCCGGTACATCAAGAAAAGAGGATTGGGAATCCTGGGGCATGGTGGGGGATCTGTAGCAAGCTACAATTTAGATTGCAGTTTTACCCAGAGTTAGTTGCACTTGGATAACCTCAGATGCATTATGCTGAGCAACTAGCCTGGAGGTGTGGATATCCTTAATGAATATGGACACACCTCCGCCTTTGGTGTTTCAGTCCAGGTTACATGCCCGAAAAGTGTGGTATGAGTTGTAGCCTTGTAATGCAGGGGTGCTCTCTGGAGCCTTGAACCAGGTCTCAGTCACTGCACAGATATCGATGTTCCCCATTTTAAGGAGTGCCTCGAGTGAGTGCATTTTGAGATTTAGACTTCTAGCATTGAGTAGCATTACCCTCAGTGTTTGCTTGCCTGCTCCTGTTACGAAAACATCCTGTATGGTTTCATTTAGCTTCAGGATGAGTGGGAGTTCAGGTGGTACTTTGTAGTTAATTTAAAAATGGAGTAAACACTGGAAGATAACAGATTGTTGTTGTGACTTTCGGCTTTTCCCGGTTAGGGGTCGCCACAGCGGAACTCCGGTCCGCTAATGATTGGCAGTTGATTTATACATACCGAGTTGCCAGCCCTGACGCACAACCTTCAACGAAGGTACGCCCATTCACGCATGTCTCCACGCAGAAGACGCTCTGTGAGTCGAACCGGACACAGCGTCTTACTGTGAGGCGACAAACGCTACCGCAGCACCACCACCGCGGATATTATATATATATATATATATATATATATATATATATATATATATATATATATGCCAAAAGTACCACTGTTCCATTGAAAAACATTTTGGCAGTTGTATGGAAAGTATATGAAAGGAATTTAGGAAGAGTGGAAAGGTAGGCAGGACTGGAGGGTAGCTTGGCTTTTTATTTTAGTGTATGTATGTGTGGACCACATGAGAGGAAGAGTAGATACAGTAGAGGAAGCACCATTAATACATCAACTTCATCATGCAAAGGTCATAGCCTAATAGATATGATTTATTGAATGGATCTAACAATTTTTATTCCTAAATGCATATCGTAAGGTCATAAACATATAACATTTTTTTATATCACTGACACAGTGCAATGAAAAACATTATAAAATACCGTTTTAAACTAGCTTTGTGTGTCTTAGCATACTGTTCCCTGCCCTATTCATTCATTGTTACATACAATCCTGCATTAGGCTGTATGTCCATTATTGAACTGTATTGACAAGTTGGACCTAAATTCTGCCCTCTAGACAGAATAAACATGGTAAAGGAATGTGATAAGAAAGTATTTCAAATGGCAGTCTTTCTTGTATCCAAATAAAATATATTTGGCCATATTAATTCAGGACGTCCATTTATTTTATGAAATGTGCCACAGAATTGAGAGTGACCATACTACTAGAGGAAAATAGTAAACTATTCCTTGCACAGAAGGAACACAGCAGCTGGGAATCACCAGTGACTTGCTGTTTGCATATAAGCTCACATATTATACATATAGATTTCCTGAAGCTTTCACTTCTTGAAACTAACCAATAAGCAGCTTACATCTGACAGGACTGAAGGATCACAAGTCAGTTCAGCACTCAAGGATTGGATTTCACAGGTGTTAGTGAGTTGCCCTTCAAGGACCAACTGCATTTGAATGCTTGGCCTTAGAGGGTAGAGGCAAGAAAGCACTGGATGCTTAGCAGTTCTGCAGATTATTGGATCCAACCTCTCTCCATGAAAACAAGTTTGACCACATCTTTTAGAATTGGTTGAGAGATGTTCATCTTTTACATGACATCATGCATACACTGTCTGTATTAAAAGTTAAACAGAATTTGCTGACAGGTAGTCCTCATAGTTTGTGACCAGCTCATGTCTGTAATAAGGATTATGATGGTAATAGTATGCCATTCATTGTAGACCTCATGGCAGTTGATGCCACATCAGGCAGTATTAAGGTGATATTGTATTTCATTAAACAAGGTGAGAACCAACATTTCTGTATGTGAGGAGGTAGAGAAAGTTTGACAGTAAGCTTAGTAGTTCTGTCTTCTATTCACAATATACACAAATTAAGTACTTAACTGGTTCCTCCAGTGACACAGGCAGACTCCCTACCTCTGCAGTGTAAGGACATCAGTTGTTTGAGACGTCAGCTAATGCCTTTATATATTTTTCTCATAGTCTAGTGAATTCCATTATATTCAGCTTCATAGGTCTATTGAATGACCAGCTTACATATGACAGAAAAATATCTCATAGGGGATTTTTTTCTGTTTACGTATTACTTTTCAGCTGTTTTTTAAAGTTAATTGCCTGGACTGCATGAAACAGATTCCTCAACAAGACAACCACTCTGTTTTCCCTCGTCAAGGAACATGAAATGGACACTTGTCTGTATTGTAGTAGTTTCACTGCATGAACACTCAGGAAAAGGGATAAATCGTTTTGAAAGCTCTTGACTTAAAAGCGGAGACCTGTTAGTGTGGCTGTGCAGCATAATGGCATCAGCCAAGGCCTTTGGGAACCAGTCATTTAAGTGTAAACATTGGAACACTGAAGATGGTCTGCTTCTGGTGTCCCTAGGTCTAGTGGTGCCAAGCATGAAAAGAGCTTTCTCAGCACATATCTTGTGCATTGGTCTCAGTCAAGGCCTCTGGTCTGACAGCTTTGCAAGCTGCCATGATTTCAGCATCTTGTATATCCTCTTTCCAAGTGATTGATTTTTCACTTAGGCACTTGAGAGGGGTGGACCCGTCAAGTTGGGAGGATTTTTCCACCTGGTCCAGTCATGCTGTGGCACCAGGGCAATGCTTCTGGTATAGAAAGTGCATGAAAAATGTGAAGAAGGCACTGGCTGATGCCCCATTTTATCTCCATCATCCTTGAGTTGTAGTGGGAAGGAAGTCAGCAGGATCCACTGACAGAAGTTAAAGCATTGGAAGCCAGCTGTGGACTACCTGCAGACAGGATATCCTATTGATCATACATTTACTGAGGTAATTCTGCCATCAGAGTCTGATGGTGGAGGGGGAACCACGGCTCGCGTTTTGGGAAGCCCCTGCTCCTCCAATTCATGCTAGGCTGACATCTGCTTCCGTTCTGACTGCTCCTACGGCTCCCTTGAAAAGGAAGCAAAAAACCAAGCACTTTGAGCCTCCACCAATGCCTGGTTGGGAATCATTTTCTCAGTCTCTTTAAGGCCTTACAAACAAAACAACCCCCCCCCCACTCTCACGCTTCAACCACCCCTCCATGTGTCTGAGGAAGACTACTGCTCTTCTGAGGAGTCCTTCTCCTATGAAGCACAAATTGAATCCCCCAAGGAATTCATTGCACTTGAGGAGGAGGACTTTGTCTCCTAAATCCCCAGGAGAAGAATTCACCTTTCAGGATACTATCTCCCTCATGAGGGAACATTTTAAGTGGAAGGCCTCTGAGATTTCAGACTCCAAGAAAAGGTACTTTGACCTTTTGCAAATGGAGCAACCATCTTCCTCAGCTGTGCCTCCCATACTACCTGCTTTTCAGGATGCCTTCCTAGCTGCTTCACAGTCTCCTGACTGTCAACCCCCAGCAGCCAAACGACCTGATTGATTTTATAAGGTCCCTCAAGACACACAGTTTCTATTCAGGAACCCCCCCAGCAGACCCAGCTGTTATATATAGCTGTTTTTCAGGTAAAACATCTAGCCAGCTACCTTCTGCTGCTCTTTACCCAACTGATAAAGACAGTAAATTTATGGACAGGACAGGAAAAAAGGTATATACCTCCTGTACTTTGGCCATTAGGACCTTGAACTACCAAACACACTTGGCAAGGTATGTTCTAGATACCATTTCTAAAGCCTCTACCCTTCTGTCTGAGGTTCAGAATTCCCCTATCAGAGCACAATTAAATTCAATCCTCTCCACAGCATCCCAAGTGTGACCAGGCACTCTATTAAGTGCAGTTATGCTGTGGAAGCTTCAACCAAAGCTGCAGCTTCTGGATTAGTACTACGACGTTACTCCTGGGTAAGGCTTCAGCCCCTCCCCAAGGATGTTAGAACTAAAGTACTTGGATGCACCCTTGGACAATAAGGCCCTTTTCGGGAAGCTTCTGCTGAGCTTTTCAAATCCCTCTAAGAGAAGGGTAAAGAATTACAGAATCTCCAACACCTTCTGGTATCACCTATTCCTAGATATCATAGGAATTACACTCAGAAACCTGTCTTTGTTAGAAGGCAATCTTTTTATTCACTGCCACAATCAAAGGGACGTAAACAGCAGAGAGACTTTTACCCCCAGATTTCCCACCAGCTCCTCCACCACACCTTTTCTGAGCCAGGCTGACCAACTCAGGCCTCCTCCACTGTGACTCATCCCCCTTGCATCCAGCAACACCCTTATCCCTTCACCTCACTCTCTCCATTTCCTCCTGGCGGAGACTAACTGCAGAACAGTGGGTCCTCTCCATCATCCAGAGAGGATATTACATGACTTGGTGGATGCTTCCACCTTTCCAAGGTATTCCCCAACCATCAAAAAACTAAATCCACCTGTTCCCACCCATCATTCATCAACTTCTAAATCAAGGCACCATAGAACCAGTACCCACCCCTTAAAGAAACACAGGTTTTTATTCCAAAATGTTTCTAGTACCAAGGAAAGAGGGTCCTTGGAGACCTATCCTGGATCTATCCTTTCTAAACCTCTTCCTCCACGTTTCCAGTTTAAAAATTATTACTTTACCACTTCTCTTGCCTCTTATCCCCTCCCAAGCATTCATGGTAGCACTAGATCTCAAGGATGCCTACCTCCACATCCCCATTCATCCAGATTACAGGAAATTCCTCAGATTTTCAGTAGGTTCTTGTTTTCAATTCTCTGCATTGCCTTTTGGTCTGTCCACTGCCCCCCCCCCCCCCCCGAGTGTTTACAAAGTGTCTAGCTCCCTTCCATAGCTCATTGCAGGACCCAGGGTATACAAATATATCCATACTTGGATGACCTGCTCATCCTTCATCAAGACCACTAACTAACTCCTACTACTTCATTTACAACAAGTGTTGAACACCCTCACTCTTCTGGGATTCGCACTAAATGTAGAAAAATCTCACCTGATCCCCTCACAGGACTTGTTTTTCCTGGGGTGCAGACTCCGCACAGACTGCATGAAAGCCTGTATCCCAGACCAAAGGATTCAGGAACTCTGTCTGTACTTCAGTCAGATCCTTACTCAAAACGCTTTGACAGCTCAGGAATTCCTAAGAATGTTAGGCAACATAGCATCCCTCATACCCATGCTGCCTCGAGCAAGACTTCACATGCGCAAAATTCAATGGGTATTAAAAAACCCATGGACCCAACACACCCAACCCTTGGACTCTCCACTTCTACTTCACCTGTGCCTAAAAAAGGAGATCCAGTGGTGAATCTCTGCAATGCAGACCAACCCGGGCATCAACCTCCAAATTCCAGCCCCACAACAACAATTTTCCACAGATGCTTCAGATCTGGGCTGGGGTGCAGTGTTACAAACAAACCAACAGCACCTCTCAGTACATGGGAAATGGTGTACTCCAAGGAAAAAGGACCACATCAACATCAAGGAAATGACGGCACTGCTGTTAGCCCTTCTAACATTCCAGCCCTCTATCCTGCCAGGAACCCTAAAAGTAATCACAGACAACATGACTGTCCTGTGGTAAATAAACAACCAAGGCGGAACCAGGTCCTACCCACTATGCATCCTGACCTTCCAGATATGGAACATAGCCACTTCTCTCGGTGTCAACTTTAGTCATGTATATCCCCTCAGCAGAGAATGTTATGACAGACACAATCAGCCGAACATCCACCCCTTCTCAGGAATGGATACTTCAGAGAGAGGTTTTCTTTCACCTGATACACAGGTGGGGTATTCCACAAGCAGACCTATTTGCCTCCCCACTCAACAGGCAGATGCCCAACTTCTGCACAAGGAGCCCATATCCGCAAGCTTGGAAAGTGGGCGCCTTCTCCTTCTCATGGGGGGATGTACCTGTACACCTCCCCCCTTCACTCTAATTCAAAAAGTCTTCCTAAAAATTCAGAGGGACAAACCAAAAATCCTACTGGTGACCCCCCTTTTGGCCAAGACAGCATTGGTTTCCCCTCCTACATTCTCTAGCCAAGGGCGATCACCACGGGTTACCCCACTGTGTAAACCTACTCGCATAGAACAAGGGATTCCTGCTACACCCACAAGTGAACAACCTAAAATTGAACTTATGGATGACAGGATTCTAATCCCTTATGGACACCTTTATTCAGAGGACATACTTAATGTTCTGCACAATGGCAGAAAACCTAGCACTAGGAGAAACTATGTAGCTAAGTGGCACAGATTTTCCAATTGGTGTCATAGGAACAACCAGGACCCCCTCACTACTCCACTACCAAGGGTCCTATCCTACTTGTGTGAGCTATTCTAATCAGGACTGACATACTCTTCAAAGTCCATTTGTCTGCCATTTCTGCCCGTCTCAACCCCTCTGGCATCCAGACTGGAAGTCAAACTTTTTCTGAAGGGAGTCCTCCATATTAAATCCCCACAGAGACCCACTCCTCCTCTGTGGGACCTAAACTTTGTATTAGAAAAGTCAACCTCACCCCCCTTTGAACCAGCACAATCAGTTTCCCTGAAATTATGCACACTGAAAACAGTTCTGCTAGCGGCCCTCACCTCCAACAGGAGGGTCTCAGAGATCCAAGCCCTTATGACCACCTCTCCCTACCTTGTTTTCCACAAGGACAGAGTGTTCCTCAGAACCAGCCCTTCCTTCATGCCCAAGGTAGTTAATGAACTCTCATTGAATCACTCCATTAACCCTACTAGTTTTTACCCTCATCCACAAAATACCTCATAAAGAACCATACATTCCCTGGATGTACACAGACAACTTCGATATTACCTAGAAAAAAAACACAGATATCAGGATGTCAGATCAACTATTTATTTCCTTCCATCCCAGATCCCTGGGGAAAGCTGTCTCTAAGCAGACCATTGCCTCGTGGATCTCCCAAGTCCATTTCCTTGTGCTACTCCCACCATGGGAAATCCTTACAAGGTAATATTAAACCTAATTCTACCAGAGCAGCTGCTTCCTGTACTGCCTTTTTCAAAGGCATAGACTCCTTTTCCATTTTAGAAGCAGCTACTTGGACCTTAGTACACACTTTCACCAAACACTACAAGCTTGGACATAGCTTCCCGTGCTAGAGCAGGATTTGCCAGGACTATCCTACAGGGTCTACTTGACCACAGGACCCCTTCCTCCTCCTGGGTTCATCCTTAAAGCTCGGGTACTCTCCCTACTATTATGAGTACTGCAACATGAGAATAGAAGAACATAGAATAGTTGTGTAAGTGCTTACCCATAACCTTAGATGTCTTTCTCTTCTATGTTGTAGTATTCAGTCCCACCCACCTACCCTGTCTGTCTGACAACTATCCCAGGTATCACCTGTGGGCACATTGCCATCATCTCCCCTGGTCTCAACCTACACAGCCATCCTACTGCCCTGGGACTGGCCTACATGCAAGTCTAAGGGTCTCGTATTAAGACCCTCCTGATCAAACCTCAGAAGCACTACTGTATGCGGCAAATCACTCTTGATGAGTGTACGTGCAGACATCACTTTTATACCCAATGTCTATTTATGGTCCTGGTGAGAGAGATCACACGTACCCTCCTGAAACAAAGACTTTGGTATACTGGCTGGACAGTGGCACTGCAAGCAGCAACTCCCTAGTGTTACGAATACTGCAACATAGAAAAGAAGGACATCTAAGTTTATGGTAAGTTATTACACAACTGTTCTTTACCAGAAAAGGAGAAATGCTGTTTTTGACTACCATGCCTATACTCACTGCATCTTGAAGCCACTACTGTAATAATTTTGCATGATGTCCTCTGGTGACTTCTGCTGCCTTTCATACTTGAGGACTTTCCATGCCACTTGGCTAAAATGAAGTTGGGTGTTTTGTCCGTAGTGGAACTTCAGGAGGGTTACCAGCCTAGAAGCAGCCATCATAAGGCAGTGGATCACATATCTAAGCCGGTCTCCTTTTAAAAGATTCCTGTCATAGAGAAGTCTTCAGTACTCTGATCCTTGGCTGCTGCTTAGAAAAACAAAGCCAGTAACAACTGACAGCAGAACACTGGTGAAAATAACTTTGAAGTACTTCTTAAAAAGTTATTGCTAGGGGACATTGCCAGCTATGTGCACCTGGTCTCTAAAGGTACTACCTCTAATGCTGCTGTTAATCAGATTTGGGGGGGTGGTCCAGACTGGGAACTGTATTTGCAAAACTGATAATTGCTAAAGAAAAGACACAGTTGCAGGATTTACAGATAGTTCTCAAGTCATCTGCACCTCATCCTGTTGCCGAGAGCTATACTTCTGTGTATTTGGCCTCAGTATCTCCTGTTCTGCAAGAGTCACAACAGACGACGTTTCCCCCATCCTCTTGTATCAAGAGTAGAACCAGGCTAGAAGCAGCTAAACACTGTGCTGCATTGCCTTTACGAGTTGTCTAGAGCTCTGGAAATGTTGTACTCCACACCTGGGTCAGCTCTTATTCCATGGAGTTCTCTTCTCTTTGTTGCACAGTGTGTCAGAGCACCACTTATTGGTAGAATTGTCCTTGGTCCCTTCCTATTTAACATTCTTAGTAACAACCCTCCACACATTCACACAACAGGCTTCCCTAATACAGTACGTAAATGACTCCACATTCATGTACCTCTGGCAACAAATTACTCAGGGAAGCTTTAACAGCCACTGAAACATGACGTAGTAACTTACAACTCATGCTCACCCCCCTCCCCCAAAAAGGATAACACTTTTTTTCCCCAAATCCCCCTGTCATGAAAAAAATTCAAAATCCTCTCTCAACAATAAAGCCATTGAAGTCACTTCTTACAGCAAATTATTAGAAATGATAGTGGTTAAGTCTTAAATTCGATCTGCATATACACAATTGCATTTAAAAATCTCTCCAAAAACTATGGGTGATTTACAGAGCCAAAAAGTTTCTCACCAATGCAGCTGAAAGTACACTTGTCACTACTTATCCTCCTCCCTTTCTACTTAATGGTGTTCCCATCCTTCCTACTCTCCAGGCATCACAAAATCAAAACTTGAACATTGCTATAAAAATGTGACTAAATTTGCAGCAAATACCACTTTCAGAACTCATCACTTTAGCCTAAATTGGTTATTATACCATGATCCCCCCAAAACGTGCACGCTGATTGGCCAGCGTGCCCGTTGTAAATCGAGTTATACTAATGGAAAAAGGTCCGGTCGCCCGGACTTTTTTCCATTAGTATAACTCGTTTTTAACATTCGCTATGTTAAATGGGTTTAACATAGAGACAGCTTTAAAATAAGCAACGGAGATCTCCGTTGCTTATTTTAAAGCTGTCTCGCCATGTTAAACCCATTTAACATAGCGAGGCAGTGTTTAAAAATCGAGAAAGCAAGATCTCCGTTGCTTTTAGTGTCTCGCTATGTTAAATGAGTTTAACATAGCGAGACAGTTTTAAAATAAGTAACGGAGATGTCCGCTGTTTATTTTAACTGTCTCGCTATGTTAAACTCATTTAACATAGCGAGACAAAAGCAACGGAGATCTTGCTTTCTCCGTTTTTGCCCACAGTTTAATGTACCGCGCAGGCGCGCAGTACATCAGAACTGCCGGATGCCAGACATCTGCGGAAGGGCAGTAAACAGGCATTATACTATGCCATTATTTAAGAAAAGTAATAGTTTCTTTTCTTAAATAATGTCATATAATAGCAATAACCACTTCTGGTGTGGGTAATGCTAAATTTACCACGGTTGGCGTGGTTTGGTCCCTTCGCCCTCGGGACCAAACCACGCCAACCGTGGGTAAATTTAGCATTACCCACACCCAGGCGTGGGTTATTGCTATAGTACTGCCCGATCAACTAGCATACATGCAGGTTTTATAAAATTATCTAGCGTCCCATCTGCTTATCTTGCACTAAATGCCATTCTGCACAACTATGTTCTCAATCAGTCATAACGATCCAGGTACCAAAAACCCATCATATCTGCTGCTTATAGTCTATTCTTGTACCTTGTTGCCAAGACCTGGCCCATCAGGTCAGTACCCTTCCTCCAGTCTTTGAAAACCACTCTGAAAGACTTCCTAGTCAACATCTGTCTCTAATTGTGCTCACCCCCAGAATAAAAAATATCTCTAAATATGAATAAGTACCTGTTCATACCTTGCACCTTCTTGCTCCCTTCTGCACTTACTTCCTTCAATAAATTTGATGTTCTTCATTCCACATTGCTGCAGTCCTAACTATTGGGTAGTCCGCTGTCCAGTCGGCCCGAATACCAAAGTATATGGCTGACGTCGGTCAGGGCGCATTAGACTGACGTCAGTACGTCAGGGTACTAATGCGCATGACCGACGTCATATCCTCAGTCTTTTTTGCCGCATGGTCCGATGCAGAAGCAATTTTGCGAGTGCAGGTTGGCGTTTTGAAAGTTTCTGAAGTCAGAGTTTCAGACCGAATCAAAGTTGGCTAAGTACCCCGTTGGGGAATATTTTGGTTTTTTCTTGCCTCAGTATTTAACCGGATGTCAGAAAAAGTGAATAACTGTATTTCTTGTGGGAAACAGATACCTCATAGGGATTACCATACTTTGTGTATACCTTGTTTAGGGCCTGAGCACGACGTTGTTGGATGCCGCTCTTGTGCTAGATTTAACAAACGCACTATTAAGAGAAGGTTAGACTGTGCCAGGTTAGTGTTTGGGAAGCGTTGTAATTATAAAATGCCGTCGGATGCTCCGACTAAAAAACGCAAAGATAAAGCAGCAAAGCCTAGGGTGGAGGACCCGACAGTCCCAGACGTCGGTTCTTTGGAAGGCTCAGTGGAGCCAGAGGTTTTGCCAGGTGTCTCTTTGGAGTCTCAGGAAGAGACTTTACTGTTACAGGATGTATCCTCTCAGGAAGTAGGCCAGGCTGAGGGGGCTTCTCAGGTGGCTGTTCTTCCCTCTCTTCCTAAGGTAGTTAGAGCCTCTCCTTCAGTTTCCAAGGCTTCTTTGAGGGGTAGGCCAAGTTTAGCTTCTGTGGGAGTTTCTCCTAGTACTTCAGGATCTTTGCCTAAGAAACATATGCTTAAAATGGCAGAGGATTTGATTACTATGATTAGGGGTTCTATGCCCCCTCCTGATAAGAGGCCTAGGGTGGAACCTGAGTTTGAGAGTTTTGAGCAATGCTCGGAGGCTTCGGAGTCTTCGGCTGAAGACTTGCAGGAGTACCCTCCTTATTCTGATTCTGATGTGGATGATTCTACTCCTTCTGCTTCTCCTCCTGAGGATTTTTCATTTTCAGAGACTCTGCATTCCATGAGGGAACATTTTAAATGGGAAGGTCAAGATTTCTCTGATTCCAGGAAAAGGCTTAGGGAATTCTTGTTTTTACCCCAGCATAGGCCTTTAGCTATACCTCCTGTTTTGAATGTGGTGGAAGATGTCTTTGCAGAGGCTTCCCTGAATCCTGATTCTTTGCCTCCTGCCCCAGTTAAACCGGATAGGTATTATAGGGTGCCTGAAGCTCATAAGTATCTTTTTAAGAGTCCTAGGGCAGACCCAGAAACTGTCTCTCAGGGGCCTAAGGGTGTGAAGGCCTCAGTTGTTAAAAATCCTGTCCCTCCTGATAAAGAGGCAAGGGCTTTGGATAGATGGGGAAAGAAAGTGTATACTTCTTCCACTTTAGCCATGAGGGCGTTGAATTGTCAGTTTCACATGTTAAAATATCAGAATTATCTTCTTTCACAGTTGAAATCTAAGGTGGATGCTCTGGCTGAAGGTATTGAGTGTAAAGAGTTGCAGGATTTAGTTCATGTGTCTGAACAGGTAGGTAAACATTCCTTGCAGTGTGGTTTTGATGCTGTGCAAGCCTCCTCCAGGGTGGCTGCCACTGGTTCTGTTCTTCGAGGCACGCCTGGCTGAGAGATCAGAATTTAGCTGAGCATGTTAAGACAAGGATTTTGGATGCTCCTTTACAGTCTGATGTGTTGTTTGGTTCGCCTGTGGAAGCAGTTTTGAAGAAAATGGAGGACAAGGCTAAGTCTATGCAAACTGTTAAAGATTTTTTGCAGGTGCAGCCTCCGAAGTTTAGTAGAAATTGGCCTACTATGGGATGGACTTATCCTGCTTATGATTCCCAGTCTAGGGGTAGGTCTAGACGTGGTAGGGGCAGAGCTCAGGGTTCTTTTAGGCCTAGGACAGGGAGTTCCCCTGCTCAGACTTCTGGTGAGGGCAGGGGTCAGTCCTTTCGTAAGCAGACCCAATGACCTGCCTTTTCAGCTGCCAGTACATTCTCGCCTGGCAGCACCTTTGGGAGGAAGGCTGTGTCTTTTCAAAGAAAATTGGGATTTATTTACCCAAGACAGATGGGTTCTGGATATTATTCACCACGGTTACAGGTTTTATTTCCATACCTTGCCTCCTTTCAAAGGCATGCCAGACATTCCTCCTCTTCAAAGGACAGAGGCTCACAAGCAAATTTCTCTGTTGCTCCAAATAGGGGCCATTCAGTCAGTACCTGTGCCGGAAAGGGGCCTAGGATTTTATTCTCGCCTGTTCCTAGTACCAAAGAAGGGGAACACGTGGAGACCAATTCTGGATTTATCTATCCTCAACACTTATCTGGACATTCCCAAGTTCAAAATGTTGACGTTACAACAGCTTTTACCTCTGCTGGGCAAGGATCACTGGATGGTAACTTTAGATCTCAAGGAAGCTTACCTTCATGTGCCAATCAGACTAAGTTGCAGGAAGTATCTGCGTTTTCGAGCTGGAAATTCTCATTATCAGTTCTCTGCATTGCCCTTTGGCTTATCTACTGCGCCCAGAGTATTCACAAAGGCTCTGGCTCCAGTGATAGCTTACTTCAGGCTAAAAGGCATCCAAATCTATCCTTACTTGGACGACTGCCTGATTCTGGCTCAAGAAAAAGAAGATCTTCTACAGCATCTGGAATATGTCATAGCAGTGCTAAGATGCCTAGGGTATTCTGTGAACGAAATAAAGTCCAGTCTAGTACCCTCTCAAGACATGTGCTTTCTGGGTGTGAGACTGAATACAGCAGCCCAGATGGCCTTTTTAACCCCGGACAAACAAAAGAATCTCTCCAGTTACTTCCATCATCTATCTCTTCAGTCCGGGCTGACTGCAAGGACAGTCCTTCAAGCCTTAGGGTTCATGGCATCTTGTATTCTGGTGCTTCCCAATGCCAAACTGCATATGAGGAGGCTACAATGGTATCTCAAAAATCTGTGGACACAGCACTGCCAGGATTTGGACACTGTCATTCAAATAATACCTTGCATTCAAAAGGAATTTTTGTGGTGGGCTCAGGAATGTCACCTAAACAAGGGACTCTCTGTGACCCGCCAGAGGCAAGTCAGATTCTAACGACAGATGCCTCAGATGTTGCTTGGGAGCTCATCTAAATGGAAAGTGGATACAAGACAAGTGGCCTGCCAGACTACAGCATCTACATATCAACATGAAAGAGATGTTAGCAGTTCAGTTTGCATTAATTGCCTTCAAGGAGTTACTTCTTCCAGGGCAGGTGTTGATTCTAACAGACAACACAACTGTCATGTGGTACATCAACAAACAAGGGGGAACACATTCTTACCCATTGTGCAGACAAGCAATGATTTTATGGGAGACTGCGCTCAGTCTGCAACTAACTCTTCAGGCAAGGTTTCTGCCGAGCACAGAACTCCTTAGCAGATGTATTAAGCAGACAAATCATGGATCCCCACGAGTGGAAACTGGATCTTCATGTATTTCAAAATTGACAGTGTCATGGGGAACTCCAGACATAGATCTGTTCGCTTCTCCACTAAACCACCAGCTGCCAAAGTTTTGCACCTAAAGGATTTCATCACACAGCTTGGAAAGTGGATGCTCTTTCTTTCAGTTGGAAAAATCTTCATGTGTATGCCTTTCCACCTCTGCCTCTTCTTCCAAAGGTGCTTCTAAAGGTCAGACAAGACAAGCCAAGGATGATTTTAATAGCTCCAGATTGGCCTCAGCAGCACTGGTACCCATTACTGAGGAGTCTGGTAAGGAAGCCTCCATGGCCTTTACCCTTGATTCCACACCTGTTGTCTCAGAAGGACGGTCATCTGCTCAATGTCAAGCTTCACTCTCTACATCTAACCGCCTGGCATATTCTGTTTTGAAAGACAGCAGGTCTCAGCTTCCTCAACAAGTTTTAAATGTGATTATGGAAGCCAGAAGACCTAGTACAAGGAAAGTGTACGCAGAAAAATGGAAGAGATTTTTGTTTTGGAGTACAGCAAACAATTTGGAGATTACTGGGCCAAATTTGAGTGTGGCTCTTCAATATCTTACTGAGTTACTGGACAAAGGTTTGTCTTTCTCTTCCATTAAGATTCATGCTGCAGCAATTTCAGCTCACTATGATTGTGACCCACCATTGTTTTCGCATCCTTTGTTCAAGCAATTTCTTAGAGGGGCAAAGAATATAAGACCCCCACGTAGAGCTCCTACTCCTGCTTGGGATCTCAATTTTGTGTTGGAGAAACTTACTCTACAACCTTTTGAGCCTGCAGCTACTGCTGATTTGAAATACTTGTCATGGAAGACTGCTTTTTTGTTGGCCATTACTTCTGCAAGAAGGGTTTCTGAGTTGCAGGCCCTTATGGCAGTGGAGCCTTTTTTGATTTTTCATAAGGATAGGGTATCTTTACGTACTAATCCTTCCTTTATGCCTAAGGTGGTTTCTAGTGTAGCTTTAAACCAAACTATTCATTTGCCTACCTTTTATGCAGATCCCCAAAATAAAGGGGAAAAGATTTTGCACACTTTAGATGTACACAGGCTATTGCGTTATTATTTGAGCAGGACTAAGGATTTTAGGCAGTCTCAGCAGTTGTTTGTTTCTTTTGCTTTGACTTCAAAGGGCAAGCCTGTGTCAAAACAAACTATTTCTAGGTGGATTGGGTGTTGCATTACATTTTGTTATTCCCATCATGGCAAGGAGATTCCAGCTGGGATTAGGCCTCATTCCACTAGGGCTACTGCCACTTCCACAGCATTTCTAAGGGGGGTGGCAACTAAGGATATTTTGGAGGCAGCTACTTGGAGTTCAGTGCATACTTTCTCTAAGCATTATCACCTTCCTCTCTACTCTAAGTCTAGGGCTGGTTTTGCCACAGCTATTTTGCAAGGCATGTTGTCAGTTCCTGCTTCCTTATAATTTGCCAGCCTCCCTTACCTCTGCTTTGGGATTCTACCCAATAGTTAGGACTGCAGCAATGTGGAATGAAGAACATAGTACAGTTTTGTACCTACCATAAATGTAGATGTTCGAGGATCCACATTGCTGCAGTCCAATTTACCCTCCCTCCTTCCCCTCTGTGTTTAGGGGTGATTGTGTAGGTGAGGTTATATTCTGCTAATTGTGTATATATTGTATATATCTTTTTTGGTGCAGGTATTTTGGGAGTTTTTGTTTTTGGCCTTATCTTTTCAGGGTCTTCTGACATCTGGGGCAAGAAAAGACTGAGGATATGACGTCGGTCATGCGCATTAGTACCCTGACGTACTGACGTCAGTCTAATGCGCCCTGACCGACGTCAGCCATATACTTTGGTATTCGGGCCGACTGGACAGCGGACTACCCAATAGTTAGGACTGCAGCAATGTGGATCCTCGAACATCTACATTTATGGTAGGTACAAAACTGTACTTTTTCCCTGACTCTTTCTAAATATGTCATAACCTTTTTTTCTCGCTTCATATTCCATTTCCTGTTTGTATTACACTAATTTACCTTTAATGTCTCTTTAAACTGTCTAAAATTTCTCTAAATGTTAAATCATTGTCATACAAGTTGTATCTGTAATGATGCCACATTAATTTGATATAATTATTTAAACTGTAGATGTTTTATATTTTTTGAAGGTTGTCAAATTATTATTAAAATGTTTTTGCTATACTTTGGGGCTTTTTCCCTGAGTCTGCACTGAAAATGGGCACCTACCCAGTCTGACTTTCCTGGTACTCAAATGTCAATGAATAAAAGATCTCATGCATTCCAAAGCTCAAACAAGAGGAACACCCACCCACAGTTTGCTTCCACACTTAACAGCTTTTGAAAAACTTTTCTCACCATGGAGGAGGGGGAGGGGTATGTGCCTAAGAAGCATCCTGTTGCATTGGTAGGAAATTATGCCAATTATGGTCGACCAGTTCTGGACCTGGATGGTGTGGCCCGTAGCTGTAGGCCTTTCAGCCAGAAAAAAAAAGTTTTCCAGTACCTGCCCTGTTGTGGTATGCACCCTCCACAGTACCATCAGAACTCTGCCCCTTGGTTTGCAGTCCAGCACTTCCTGCTAAGTCTTGAGATAGACTACCAGTGTTTGACTTAGCATTCCTTAAAGAAGAGTTTCTTCCCCTCACTTTCTGAATTTTTCAGAGTTTCCGCCAAGAAGGCAGATCATGGCATGTCATGTCTATATCTGTTCAACTCTTGTTTTCTTGTACCATTAAAAAAATTGTAGTATCTACCATTTTGATGCTATATCCATTAGTGCATTCAAAGCATCCCAGTGCATTCCACCCTGGTGACCAAAATGTAAATCATCTTCTTCTTTCGGCTTTTCCCAGTTAGGGGTCACCACAGCGGATCACCTGTCTGCTCATGATTGGCAGTGGAGTTTTACAGTGTCGAGTTGCCAGCCTGGCGCCCAACCTTCCACAGAAGGCACACACACGCACTCTCACCTAGGGCCAATTTAGAGTGTCCAATCCACCTGCAGCATGTCTTTGGGATGCGGGAGGAAACCGGAGCACCCGGAGAAAACCCACGTGACCACAGGGAGGACATGCAAACTCCGCACAGAAGGCACCCCAGCCGAGGATCGAACCGGAGAACCTCTTGCTGTGAGGTGGCAATGCTAACCACTGCACCACAGTGGCCGCCCCGGTGACCAAAATGTAAATAAAATAAAAAATAAAACAACTATTACTCTGCCTGTCTCTGAAAATTATTATACATAAATGACTTAGCCTTAACGCCTTTATTTCTGTAAATTTTTAATACTGTTCCTGAAATAGCCCTATTTCTAGCTATTTTACTCTGTGCAGTTAAAGCCTGTATCTCCAAAATGGTGGAGCACTTGACATTTTCCAAGAGTTTTACTGATGTAATTGTTTATAAAGTATAGTTAGATTGGGTCCCTAGCCTTGGGCCAAAGTAATAGCTGCTGCTTGAATTTTAATGAAATATTTATGGTTAATATCTTTATTCCCAACGTATCCAAGTAATGCAAAATGTCACTTTTATGCAGAAAAACCTCTTTTTAGGTCGTGAGATCGCATTGTTATTTTAATATAGATATATGTATGTTTTGATTTTGATTTTCTGTAAAGAGAACTGAAAGCTACCCATTTGTTTTTAGCTGACTGTAGAAGTTGCACTTTTGTCAATTTACAAAGGTCATTTCCATCTTCAGTCCAGGATCTGTCTGCTGCTTCAACTTATGCTTATGGGATTTTCAGGACCAAGAACTCTTTGTAATCCCTCTTTCGTTGTGTATTACATGGCCTAATAGGTTTTATGGCAGGTAGACAATAGGGGGTGATATGTGGCTGTCAGATCGTGTAAAGTAAAATGACCGATAATGCTTTTTTTTTTTTTTTTTTATAAAAACTCTTTTTTCTCTCTTATTTCATAAAAACAAACCAGCAATGTGATTCAGATCAATACTGAACTTGTGTGCTTGCAAAATGTACTTTTTTATGAAAATAGCAAAAACAGAGCTTCCAAAATGGCCACAAAAGACTGCTCATGGTACCTAGCAATAAAGGACTATTTCCCTGTGTAACCATGTGCAGTTTTTCCATCAGATTTCTCCGGATATGTCATAATGACCCTCAGCTACAAAGTGCACTTGCATAGTGTTTCCAGTTTCTAAGCCACACACACAGATCTGTAGGATCACTGGAGTTACAAGGTAGCTGAGCTGCAAAGTGCAATTTCTGCTTTGCCAGTCACCACCCGTAGGCCTTGCATTCCTTTTCCAGGAGGGTCAGAACAGTTATTCAAGGGGTGAATTTATGAATGCCGTCCAACTTTCCAGCTACTTTTCAAAGGCAGACAGTATGTCAGCTGCTTAACTTGGAGAGGGAGTTTGTTCCAGAGAGGAGGTAGGAACTTTGTGACAAAGCTGTCCCTTCTCCTTGACTTATTTATTTGCTGGGTCAGATTTAAATCTTCTACTACTAGTTTAACAGAGCTGTTTGATCAGTTGAAGTGTAAAAATTTTTGGACTACTTGGAGCCCTTATAACCCTGTAAGCAAGGCAGAGGACTCTTAAACTAGACAGGAGTATGACATGGTAGTGACCCATGTTAGGAAGTCATTTGGTGAGCAAAACCTTGAAGATATGGAGAGAGACATGATAGACCTCAGTGCACTTCACAAATACAGGAAAGAACCTAGTATTGAGTGGAATCCTTCCATTACCAAGTATGATGCAGCGGTATGAGACCTTGTAACATTGTCAGTCTTAGCCACTGAGAGACAGCTCACTGTCACCCTGCTTTTCCAGTCTTGTGTGTAGAATTCATATGCCTAACTCTGGAGTCAGACCTGAAAAACTGAGGCTATAAAGTGAGAGGACCAGTAAAAAGCTACAACTCCAGCCAGTGTGTCCATCCCTCAGAAACATCAGCAAGTTGTTCCGTGCCACAGAATAACCACTTCTGCTTTCAACAGGTTTACCCTATGACCAGAAAACAAACTGAAACTGTAATTTAATGTAAGATTAAGTGTAAAACTGAGGAAAATGAGTGGAAATGTTACAGGGAGAACACTTGGTCTGTTTAGTTTATTTTGTGACTTTTTTTAGTCCAGCAAACTGTAATTTAATGTAAAAAAAAGTTTAAAATTAATACTAAAACCAATTTGTTAACCAGGCAGGCCCATTTGAGATAGAGATTCCTTTCTCAGGGGTGCCCAGGTAGCCATGTTTAAACGATTCACTCAGGGTGACATAGTAGGCAAATGAGGACTGAGGGAATCAAGCCCTTTACCACAGGAGCTACAGCTCACACCCTTAACCTCTCATTTGTTAAACTAACAGACAGACAACTGTTTAAAACAGCAGCAACAACTTTAGCCAAACAAGTTGTAAAAGTTGTGAAACTGGATAAAATAAACTCTAAAGTACAAAAAACACAAGCGTCAGTAAGTGCAAAAAGAAACATTTTTTTTGTCTTTTTTATGTGAAGTTTGAGTTTGAAACCACCAGAAACAAATCTTCTCACCACATGTGCTTCTAACTCAGCTTTCCTGAAGTCTTCGTATAATTTAATTTACTGCAGGTGAGTCTGAACTGGAGAGGGGGTTACTAAGTTCAGTGACAAAAATTGTGTTCAGGAGAAATAAGATTTGTTACTTATTATGTAATGATAGTATGTAGGCCCTTGTTGGACTCTGTACTGATCTTAGGAAGTTACTAGGCTATTGGCCCTGAGGCCGTTGTAAGCCTAGCCAAGAGTTTATGCCATGTTTAGACAAGTCAGCACCCAAAGCCCCTGTCCAGCAGGGACACTGGTGGAATCCCAGGGGTGTATTTTCTGTTTCCCATCCAGTTATCCAGGTTGCACTTGAAAAGGGACAATGAGATACTCTGCTTGATGTGGAGAGGAAGTCTATCCCACAGATGGGGGAGTCTGTGGGACACGCATCTGTCCCACTAACAAGGCCTATTGATGTCACAGACCAGGTTGAGGACGCGTGTGCAGGTTACTCGAGTGGAGCTTGACTTGCGGATATACAGTAGTCCCATCAAGGCAGGGACTGAGATAGCTTTGTATGCCAGAGGTCACCTCTGAGGAGTCTGTAAGAAAGTGAGTAGAGAGACAGGGCTTTTAGTCTGTCTGTGTAGGGTAGATGTTTGAGGCCCTGGATTCTTCTGGTGAGGAACCGCTGTGGTCTCTCCAGCTACTGCATGTATTTTGCGAGGTACATGCCAAAGAGGGCATTGTACTCAAAACTGGCCTTATTAGGGAAGACTACAGGGATGTTATGATCTCCTTGTCACTGGATGCGATACCCTTACTTATGAGGTGCGCCATATAGAAAGCTTTTCCTTACAGTGGAAGCAACATGGTGGTCAAACGTCAGGTTGCTATCAACCTGGGTGCCCAAATCCTTCATGACTGATTGCGTGCTTAGGACTGTTTATTAATGTGATAATATGCGGGGACATCACTCTCCCCAAAAGGGGGGGGGGTGATGCATTTCTTGGCATTCAGCTTGAGGCCATGTTTCTGGCACCAGTCATTTGTTTGGGTGAGACCCTCTTGGAGGATGTCCACATCACTTGGGGAATTGATGACTATGCCCAGCTTGTAGTTATCTGCAAACTTGGTCATCTGTAGCCCGCTGGTTTTGGCCTGCACCTCAGAGAAGTGTATCCCGAATAACAGAGGCCCCAAGAGTGATTCCTGGGGTATGCCACTCATTACAGGTCTACTGCTTGAGGTGGCTTCCCCTATTCTGATTAGGTGGGTTCTATCAATGAGCCAGTTTGCTACCCATCTGATTAACATATGGACTGATACCTAGTTGAGAGAGTGTCTACTATGCCCGAGTGGGGAATAGTGTGGAAGGCCTTGGCCAGGTCAAGGTAGGCGATGTGCACTGTCTTCTTTTCATCCATGGCTTTGGTGACAGTCTCAAAGTAGTCAACCAAATTTAAGACATGACCTCCCCTTGACAAAGGCAAGCTGTGTAAGGTTGATTGTTTGGAGGTTGCCAATGTCCCTGTTAAATGAGGTCCATAATGATCTGTTCCATGGGCTTGCAGATAAGGCTAGTTAGGCTGATGGATCTATAACTTCCCAGATCAGTGGATGCTCCACCTTTGTGCAAAGGGATGACAGTGGCTGTCCTCCATTCGGCTGGTAAAGCCAGTACTCAGACTTTGGTTGAATAGGGTGCCTAATGGTGCTGCAAGTTCATGTAGGATGCAGCCTGGGATGTTATTGGGTCCCACGGAGGCTGTATTTTTTGCCTTGGAGAGGGCAGTGATGACCTGTTCCTAGAGATAAGGGGAGGGGGGCGGGTACTGGGGATGTCCTGATTTACTAATGGAGGGGACAGAGGGGTGAAGTTTTCACTGAATCTGTCAGCCAATAAGTTGGTATATCTACAGCATTTGTGTATGTGGTGTCCTTGACCAGTTCTGAACAGATCAGAAATTCAATATACACACACACACACACACACACAAACCCATGCATAATAGAAAATGACAGACACTGGCAGTAAATGCATAGGAACTAAAGTCATGGGGGGGCTGTGTTTGAAAAGGTACTTCTCAATTTTCTTTTTAGATTTCATTATGAAACTTTTGGATAATAGGGAATTCAGCAACAAAAAATGCCTAAGATTGCAATTCTACCCTGTCTAGTACAGCACATCTCTGAATTTGACCCCATCTTTAATTGCTTGAAAGTATGGCATTACAGCCATGTTACAACTGGGAAAAAATTCTGGTGAGATCCTACATATATAGGATTTTTACTGCGGTAGCGTTGCCGCCTCACAGTAAGACGTTGTCCTGTTCAATTCTCAGCTAGAGCGTCTTCTGTGTGGAGACATGCGTGAATGGGTGTACCTTCGTTGAAGGTTGTGTGTCAGGGCCAGCAACTCGGCACGTAAAAATCTACTGCCAATCATTAGCGGACCGGAGTTCCGCTGTGGCGACCCCTAACTAGGAAAAGCCGAAAGACAACATAATGAGTTTTAGGTCTTCTCTGTGTTTTTTAGTGCATATCTGTAAAAGACCATATGCAAGGTCCCCTTTGAAATTTCCTTATGAAATCTCAGGGTATAATGAATGGGTGATCAGCTTTATAAATAACAAAAAACACTTGTACCTTTGATTTGCACAGTGTCATTGTGTTCTATTTGACCCTAGACATCTGGCATGTTAAGTGTGGCATGTTGCAAATGAAAAAAAAAATCTGGAAAGTGTAATTTTTTTTCTTCTTATGTAATGAAAATTCATTGGAGAAGTACTCTAGGTATTCACTGTGCATACTGAGCGGAGGTTTGGCAACACAGCAAGAATGGAAAAGTATAATGCAAAACCTGAAGGTGTGGCAATAATATGTATGTGCAGAGGCTTCTGGTGCCTGTTTGTGAAATTCTACATTAATGTCCCTTCCAGGGTTCATTGTTAAACTTTGTGATAGTGAAACAGGAACTGCACCCAAGATTCCTACCCTCAGGAATTTCAATGCATCTCAGTGTGAAGTCTGGGACATCCACCTTAGCTGAGTGAAATGTAGTATTGGAGTGTGAAATTTTACAAGTGAAAAATATTTTATTGCTGAAATATGGGGGATTTTTACTTCTAACATTATGGGAACTTAGATCACATATAGTCTAGTTTTACCTGGGGTTTTGTAATGAGTTCAAACAGACCCCAGGTGAAAAGTAAATATAGTGTCAGGCATCTTGAAACAGTGGACATGCTTAGCTGTATGAGAGGTTGTATGTCATTTCCCCAAAGGCATTCCACAAAAATGCAGATATTTTTGTAAATTACTTTGGTACATAACGCTATACTGTGGTGGTGGTGATACGGTAGCGTTGTCGCCTCACAGTAAGATGCTGTCCGGTTCGATTCTCAGCTAGGGCATCTTCTGCGTGGAGACATGCGTGAATGGGCGTACCTTTGTTGAAGGTTGTGCGTCAGAGTTGGCAACTCTGCACGTAAAAATCTACTGCCAATCATTAGCGGACTGGAGTTCTGCTGTGGCGAGCCCTAACCGGGAAAAGCCGAAAGACACAACAACACAACTTTGGTTCATAACGCTCAGGAATGCCCTTGTATCCACAGAGATTTCACTGCATCTCCGCCCTGATTTACATAGCCAAACTGCCTTTGTAGGTACACAGAATGTGATCTTCACACTATGCACAGTGAAAGGAATATTGCCTTGGCAAGTAAAATAATGATTTTTCTGCTTTTGGTCTAGTACTTTAGCATGCAGTTAATCTTGACATTGTTTTCACTCAGCATTGTGAGCAATGCTTTCATGCAGCCCTGTGAGCAATGATCACATAAGCCCCTAGGGGGGAACTAAGTAGAATGCCAGACTGCAACCAAAAGACATCCGGAATGCTTGCTATGTTAGAATTATACAAGTGGCAGTGTGCAAACTTCCTTAAGTTTATGATTTAAAAAAAAAATCAGACACTTACATCCATACTGTCTTAATGGAAAATGACTGAGAGGTTAAGTCATCTTTGATCATCAAGTCATCAGATGAACTCAATGGACATATTGCTGTTTAACAGATATTGTTCTCCTTGCAAATCATATCAGTAGTCTTTGATAAGTGATCTGTTTGACACCCCTTTGTTACATGCCTCCCAAAATGGTACCCACATTATGTGTACTTATGATGTGTAGGTGAAAATAAAACAAGAAAATATAGCCACAGTAACCTATTTCATCTTGCTGCTGATATACAAGTGCTGCACCCTCAAAATACCATATTTTTATGTAACCGCAGTCATACAGTGCCTGTGTTTTCACGTGCAGTATGTTGCACATTTCTGATGTCTCTTTGTGAAGAATGTGAAAGGCATAAGGGCAGCCTTAATGAATTATAACTTGCTTATGGACACACACACTCTGCCATTAAGCTAGCCAGATCATACAAATGTCATTGTTGTTGCATGTATACTTCTTCCTTACCTACCTCCAAAAATGGCCACCTTCTGTGTATTTATCTGATGTTAAGTTATGATGAAAGTGAAAGACATCCAATCACAGAAATATATTTCAAGTTGCATCTCTCAGACACTACACTTTCCTCACTCAGTTACAACAACGGTCACTTATTGTGATTACCATAACTGCCCTTTGCTTTCATCCATATACCTCCTTCCTTAAACAGATAGCTACTTTGGGCAGTCACTTGTAATGTGTAATTGCCACAAGAGTAAAATAACAGCATAAGTAATACATCTCCATTTGTTGCTGTAGGCACCCCACCCCCACATCATCTGACATGAAATTAAATTAAAAGAGTAATAAATATAAGTACAGTGTTTTGTCAGCAGCATATACTGGTAATACTGGCCACAGATCTGTCTAGTTTTCCTGCCAGAAAAGCATGAGTAAATTTTCATAATAATGTATTTCAACTTGTACCTTTCAGATGCTTTGCTCTGTCCTCACACATATCAAGCTTAAGTAATCTTCAGTTTATTGTAATTGGCCTAATTAATTTTGTTTTCCTCCACAGACTGCCTTCAAACAGGCAACAAATTCTGGTGATCATATGCAATTGTGATCATCACAAATAGTGAATACTTAGCCACAGTAATGTATTTCAGGTTGCTGTTATGGGGAACCCACCTTCACATTGTTGTAAAGTTGGGTACTCTCTTGCTGAGGCTTGCCTTTGACTTGTTAGTTCAAGGAAGTAAGCCTGATAGCACTCCACCATCTTGTCTGGAGGCCTAAAGACCATCTGTAGGCTGATGTCTAGTGGGGAGCTAAAACAAAATCACCATCTGGGATGGTAATAGAGTTGCATTTTGCAGCTTCAGTGTGAACTCCATCTTGTGGAACAGATCGATTTGGCAGGCCTCTGTTGGGCCTTTTCATTTTACCCAGGTTCTCCCTGAGCAGTCATTCAACATTGCCCCAAGCTCTGCTGAAGGTATTGCAAGGCCTTTCAGCCAAGTACTGAAACTTTAGTGTCCTGATTTCCCACTCCCACCTTGAAGAAGAAAGAGCAGTTTCCTACCCAGGCAGAGAACTTATAGGAAATTTGAGGGGGAAGAATTGGTTTATGCATCACATAGGTCTTCCCCTCTTGACTTTGATATGAGCACAGAGGGCACCATCTCCTTGGATTCACCTTCAGATGAGATATTACGTGGAGGAGCCCTGTCTAAGGTAAAAGATTTCTTCAAATGGAAAGATAGTCATTTGAGGCTCATAAGAGGCTATTTTTTAGTTGTTGGACCTGGATGTTCCAAAATCAGTCGATATTTCTCCAGTTCTAGGAAGTCTGGGTGATGCTTTTCTGGTAACCTCCCAGGAACTGGAAATGCAGCCTCCATGCACCTAAGTGTATCCACAAATTCTATATAGGTATGCAATGGCAGATGTAGCAGTGGTGTCCATGGATCCAAATAAATGATCCAAGTTGGTTCTGGTTTTAACACTTTTCTCAGTAGTAATGAAAGCAGTACAGTAGACTGGTTTTCAAGAAAGTTTGCACGTCCATCACCCTGGCCTTCAAAGCTGTCAGCTGCCAGATATATACATGATCTAGTTTCACATGGCTTTCTCTTTCTCCTGTTGTGTCTTTTGGCTTTTCCTGGTTAGGGGTCGCCACAGCAGAACTCTGGTCTGCTAATGATTGGTAGTTGATTTTTACGTACCGAGTTACCAGCCCTGACGCACAACCTTCAACGAAGGTCCACCCATTCATGCATGTCTCCACGCAGAAGACGCTCTAGCCGAGAATCGAACCGGACAGCGTCTTACTGTGAGGTGACAACGCTACCGCAGCACCACCACCGTGTCTGCCAACTAGAGGGCGAAACTCTAAGCTCACCCAGACTGCTAGTTAGGTGGCTTTATTAAACATCAGGGTTGGCAGCAGCCGAAAGCACTGTAGTTAGTAGACAAGCTTGGTTGAGTAACTATGTCCAAATGCAGCTCCTTATGGTCCCTTGATAAAGACCTGCCCTTTAGGAGCCCAACATCTGACATTCAAAAACAAAAAAATGGAGGAAAGGGGTAATGTTATGCAGGGTGAAAATAGCTTTTTTACCCCTTATACCACAGTATGATAGGGGGTTATCCTTTCAAACCCGATTACTTTTTATCGAAGGCAAGGGTAAATTGGCAAAATTAAAAAAAAAAAAAAAAAAAGGTTCAAAATGAAATGACAGGAAAAGAGTGGGGGCCATATACTCTATCCCGTAGCAATTAGCAGCCATGACTGCATTGATTTTAACACACACACACACATCCCAACCTAGCTCCAACTGCCAAACTGCATTTGCAGGCAGAAAATATCAGTACCTTCCAGTTTGGGAATCCAAATCGGTACCAAAAGCTGTCAGAGATACAGACTACATCTGGTAAAGATTCCACACAAGGTGGGAAATCCCTCCTGTGCCATAAAGATCAAGAACACCTAATCCCACCTATCCTGTAAACCTTTTGGCTAAAGATGTCATAGAAATGGTCCCAGTTTGAGAGGGAATCAAAGGTTTTTATTTCAAACTGTTCATCGTACCCAGAAAGGAAAGCATATAAAGAGTAATCCTAGATATCTGAAAACTAAACATCTCTCTGAAGACGCTAGAATTCAATATGTTTTACCCTTCAGATTCTCCTACCCACCCTTTTCCAATCCACCAAGACCAAATGCACTTTTTCAGATTCTTTGCAGGAGGCTGTCATTCAGTTTACTTCCTTACCCTTTTGCTTTGCTACTGCACTTTGTATGTTGCTTCAGTAATTGCCTTCTACAGAACCAAAAGCCTTCATATTTCCCATACTTGGATGATTGCCTCTTTCAGACTCCATCACAGAAGCAGATAAACTAGGCATTGGCATTTACAATGGATTTTTCCCAGAAGTTGAGTTTTACAATGAAGCTGCAAAGCTCAACCCTATTACCCTCCCTGACTGTGGTTATTTTTTAGCTCCCTGCATGATACCAGCTTATAGGTGGCCTTTCTGTTCCCAGACAAAATGGAGAGCTATTAGGCTTAATTCCTTCACCTAGAAGGTCAAAGGCAAATGGCAGCAAGAGAGTAACTGAAGGTACTGTAGTACATGGGATCCACCATCTTGAAAACACCCTAAACCAGATTACACTTGGAACCAACACTCCCAGTCACTAGAAGGATGGATCCCAGTACTACTTTGTTGCAGCCAAATAACTGAAATAGTGTGCTAGAGAGAGAGCAAGAGTAGTTTGAACATGTAAGAGTCCCTTTCTGTCCAGAAAAGCCCCATCAAGACTGATGTGGCAGATGCTTTGAGAATGGCCTTTTGGAGCTTGAACACAGAACTTCAAAGAAAAAGTTGTGTGGGATGGTTCCCAAAGAGAAGAAAATACATAAATATAAAAGAGATGTTAAACCTGATTCATATTCTTAAAGCTTTCAGCCAGATGTGGAAAAGGTACATTAAGTGGTGGTAGACAGCATTCCAGTAATGTAAGACAGTATGTCATCAAGTAGGTGGGGGGAGAAATGAGATGTTATACTCTTTGCCAGTTATCCGGTATGATCTGAGACTAGCCTCCACGTGGAATGTCTTTAAAGGCATTCTACATGCTGTCCCAGGTGAAGACTGGCAGATTAGTTAAGCAGATTGAAGGGAGACTCGTGCAATTGTACACTGTACACAGATTCAGTCTTTTAGCTGGTGCATAGATGAGATGTGCCTCAGTTAGACTTGTTTGAAACTTAAAACAAGACAGTGGTAGTTTTATTCAAGAATTTATTGCAGAGAAGCTTGAATGATAGATGCCTTCCATGTATATTGGACAGGTCTGTTTCTGTATGCCCTCGCACTGAGCCGCCTCCTGAGGGTGGTCCAAAAAATGGAGAGGTCAGCGATGCTTTTGATAGCACACTCTTGGCCAGGGCAACACTGGTTCTTTCTAAGCATAGAAACGTCTGGGTAAAAGGTGTTGCTGCCAAGCATGGTTAACAACTTACACATAACAAAGGGTCCCTAATACACCGCAGTCTGATGTCACTGCATATCACTCCATGTGTTCTCATCTTGAGATCTGATGTCTTTCAGGCACCAATAGGCAGATGACATGTTCATTGTTAGGGAGGCAGGCAGGCCAGCCACAAAAAGTGCCCCAGATTGAAGAGGTTTTTCAGCTGTTGCAGGGTTTTTGCCCAAAAGCAGCAGCAGTGCCCCTGATACTTCAGTACCTCAGTGAGCTGTGTTCAGGCTTGACTTGCACAACAATTATAGTATGCCTGTATGTCTTTTCAGTCTGTCTACCACTGATGCCCTGGGCTACTTTGACAAAGTAAAGTAAGAAGTTATGTACTCACCATAACGTTCCATGTGAGTTGTTCCATCTTGCCTTCATTCTTTACTGATGGGTTCAGAGCCGATCCATCGGCTCCGACACGGCCGTTAGCAAAGCTCAAGGTTTACCAGTAGCTTGAGACCCAGCCCCTTATCCTATGATGCACTGTTGGAATTAACTCAGATCTTGTTTGCTGTGTGCACTATTTCCATGTTAGAGAACTACCTTCCCATAGAGAGGAAGAAAAATTGAGTAACCAGGATGAGACCAGTCTCTAGGTCGACTATCAGCCAGGTGGGGGATGGAGGGAGGGATGTAAAAATTAAGGCGAGATGGAACAACTCGCATGGAACGTTATGGTGAGTACATAACTTCTTAATGTGAAGTTGTTCAATCTCGCCGTTCATTCTTTACTGATGGGTAATGTCCCTAGCACCCTCAATCTCGGGTGGCTCACGGGAGTACATTCTTCAGGAACGTAGACCCAAAGGAAGCCCTGTCCCTGGAGACCTTATCAACTTTGTAATGAGTGATAAAAGTATGAGGTTTAGACCAAGTGGCTGCAGCACAAATGTTATCAAGGGGCAATTTGGCTTGGAAAGCAGAAGGTGTAGAAACTGCTCTGGTAGAATGAGCTTTAATCTTGTGTATTAAGGACATATTAGCAGCTGAATAAACAAAGGTGATACAATCCGAAAGCCATTTTGAAAGCTTTGTTTTAGCCACTGGTCTACCTTTTCTGGCTTCAGAGAAAGACACACAGAGCTGGTCTGATTTTCTAACATCATTTGTTCTGTCCAAATAATATCTGAGCTGTCTGTGAACATCAAGTTTGTGCAGCATATACTCAAATTTATTGGAATGCTTAGGGAAAAAGACTGGCAACTCAATGAATTGGTTGATATTAGATTCCGAACAAACTTTGGGCAAAAAGGAGGGGGTGTTCTAAGCGATACTCTTATCAGCATGAAAAAACAAATAATGAGGGCTGATAAAGCTTGAAGTTCTAACGCTCTCCGGGCAGAAGTAATAGCCACCAGAAATGTGGTTTTCCATGATAAAAATTTGAGATCACAAGATGATGCTGGTTCAAATGGTGGAAGCATTATATGAGATAGCATAATGTTTAGATTCCAGGGAGAATAAGGAGTTTTCACTGGAGGCCTCATGTGGAAAGGTTCCTTGAGAAAGGCCTTGGGCAACTTGTGGGACATAATGTTTAATTAGTCAACTCCGAGATGAAAGTTAGATATAGCAGCCAACTGTACCCGAACTGTAGCAGCTGCAACTCCTTCATTAAAGATCATAGTCAAGAATTCTAATATGGACGTCAAGGGGGCTTGATACGGATCAGTGTTCTGCTTAGAGGACCATTTGGAGAATCTCTTCCACTTACTAAGATATAGTCTTCTGGTGGGCGGCTTATGGGTAGACAAGAAGATTTGCATTCGAAAGGTTATGAAGCCTGGCTATGAGGGGAACTGGAGCAGCCAAGCTGTTAGCTTCAGTGACTGCAAGGAAGGATGGAGGTCCCCCAACGGATGTGTCAGAAGGTCCGGAACTGGGTCCAGAATCCATGGATCCTCCAAGAGATGATGAAGAAATGGGAACCAAATCTGCTGAGGCCAATGAGGGGCTATAAGAATGATAGTCCTTCCCAGTGACTTTGATTTCTGTAGAAGTCTTGAGTATTGGTGGGATTGGAGGAAATGCATAGAGGAGACCCAGGGGCCAATCGTGTATGAGTGCGTCTCTCTGGGGTTCTCCCGGAAGGGGAATCAGGGCAAAGTAGCTTCTGCATTTCGTGTTGCTGTGACTGACAAAAAGATTGCAGCAAGATTGGCCCCATTTGCAGAAAATCCTGTCTGCAGCCTCTTGCTTGAGGGTCATTCGTGTGGCAACGAGATTGCCCTGCTCAGTTTGAGTGTCGCATTGGATCTCCCCGGGATGTGCGTTGCCAACAGAAAGCACTGGGAGGAGACAGCCCACTGCCAAACTCTGAGAGTTTCACTGCAAAGGGGGTAAGACTTGGTCCCGCCTTGCTTGTTCAGGTACCAGACTACTGACATATATCGTCTGTCTGAATTGCAATCATCCCTAGAGGAAGTGAGTCCTGGAAGTACTGTAATACCAGAAGTACTGCTCTCATCTCCAGAACATTGATATGCAGATGTGACTCTTGATCCGTCCATGTGCCTTGGGCAGTCTTTCCCTGAAAATGTCCTCCCCCCACCCTATCAGGGAAGCGTCCGTGGTCACAGTGGCTACTGGAGGGGGTAGTACAAAGGGGCATCCTATGGTTACATGAAGAGACGTCAACCACCACTGGAGATCTCTCTTGCAAGAGTTCGCAATTAAAATCATGTAATTCATTGGAAGTTCCTGATAAGACCATTGAGTGAACAGCAGCCATTGAAGAATCCGCATATGCATCCTTGCTAATGGTATGGCCAAGATTGCTGCAGCCATCAAACCCAATGCTTTTAAAATTTCTGCGGCTGGTGCTCTGTCTTTTGATACCAATGAGCTGACATGCTGGCGAAGAAGAAAGACCCTCTCGATTGGTAGTCGTAGAGTGGTGGTTGAAGTGTCTAACTCTTCCCCTATAAAGACTATGTGCTGTGATGGCGACAAGGCAAACTTTTCTGAGTTGATTTTAATGCCCAAGTGATTGCAGAGTGTATTCCCTTGCCTGAATTAGTTGATGTCTGGTGGTGGAGGTAAGGAGCCAATTGTGTAGGTACAGAAACACCCAGAATCCTAGATGCCTCAGGTGAGCCGTGACCACTGCCATGCATTTGGTAAACTCTCTGGGGACTGTGGTGAGACCAAAGGGCAGGGCCCAAAATTGATGATTGGCTCCCAGCCGGAAACGCAGATGATCTCTGGATGGCCTGACCATTTTTATGTGGTAGTACGCATCCTTGAGATCTACTGAGCACATCCAATGGTCTCTCCCCAAAAAGGGAAGTATAGACTGTAGCGTGACCATCCAGAACTTCTCTTTCTTGGCAAATTGGTAGAGTCTGCTGAGGTCCAAATTAGGTCTCCAGTCCCCTGTTTTCTTTGAAACCAAAAAGAATCTTGAGTAAGTTCCAGATCCTATTTGGTCTGCTGGGACTGGCTTGGATGACTCTTTTTTTTTTTTTTTCCTAGCAACTTGCAGACCTCTATAGTTGCTTGTTCCCTGTAACTGGATGGAATGTCCGGGATTCTCCTTGGGGGTGTGGGTGGAGTAGAGAATGGTATAAAGTACCCTCTGGAAATAATACTTTGTACCCAGTTGTCATTTGTTATAACTTGCCAGGCGTTTGGGTCCAAAGATAAGCGACCCCCGACTGCCTCCAGAGTAGGACAGTCGGGCCTCCTTTCAGGAGCGGCGATAGGGTTGACCAGAGAAGTGATCTCTGTCACCCTGGTGTTGCGTTCCCCCTCTGCTGCAAGGGTGGCATCTTCCATTATTACCCCCTCCTCTGCCTCTAGAGGGGGGGTTCACCACATGTGTTCTGAAAGGCTCCTTGGGCTTTTCGGAACCACATTTTCCCTCCCCTTTGGCCTTTGGGGTAAGGCTGAGTAGGGGTGGAAAAACGGACTCCGGCCTACAGAGTCTTTCCCTCCTACTCACACCAGGTGAGAGTTTCCTTCACTTTGGGCCTAAAGAGAGAAGGGCCATCAAAAGGAGTGTTGACAAATGAAGACTTAAAGGAACAAGCGCATCCAGGAATGTCTTCTTAGAGCAATTCCTGTACCCGCTGCCCTACTCGTCCCATCGGCTGCATATATGAGCCGCATGGACGAGTTCACAATGGAATTTAGGGTAGCAAGCTGGGCAGCAACTTTGTTGGAAGTCCCTGCAGCTACAATACCCTGAAGAGTATCTCCCAACTCCTTTAGGAGATCTCTCTGCAGTCTGGTGAAATGGGTCAAATAGTTCAGGGATCGGAGTGTAAAAGTTGCTGAACTAAACATGCATTTCCCATATCGATCCATGATCCTGGACACTCTGTTAGGAGGATGGATCGATGAGGAAGTCTCAGACATTTCCTTTATGGTGGCCGCCGCCACCACCATGGCATCAGCAGAAACTCCCTTGGACAAAAAGGCTTTATCTATGGGGGCAGAAATGAACTTATTAGGCCTCCGAGGGACAGGTTCCATGGACTCGAGTGACTCCCACACCCTCCGAGAGACCAGCTGCATAAGCTCATCGAAGGGCAGAGACACCCAAGAGGTGGAAGGTTGAGACCCAAAAGCCTTCAGGAGAACTGACTCGTCCTCAGTAGGGCTTTTGGACTGCAGGTCACCTTTCTGCCTAAGGATCTCAAGTATCTCCGCAAACGAGATTCCCTCAGAAGGGGGATCATGTGGACTCTTCTGACTCATCCAAGTCAGTGTCAGATGTCAATGACTCCTTTGGGGAGTCCAAGCATCTCCTCTTACACAATCTCTTCCTGGGGACCTCCTCAGTGGGAGCCTCTGGGGAGGTCTCGAAAGAGCAAGGAGCGTCCTGTGGGGCTGCCCGAGGCTCAGGGTCTCTACGTTTAGCCTGGATGATGGAGGCAGAAGTGGACACAGGTGCTTTGCAGGAAGAAGAGGCCAGACCTGGAGGCAGAAGCGGACACAGGTGCTTTGGGGGAAGAAGAAACCAGACCTGGTGAGAAGGATGTCTTTGGGGACAAGGCTCTCCTCATGGCTTCAAAGGCATCACGGCTATGATGAGAAGGAGTCGATGGACCTGCAGGAACCTCCAGCCCCTCCCGCATTGAGGCCGTGGGCTCCGAGCCAGAGGTAGGAGCCCGAGCTCATCCGAGCCAAGGCCCCGAGATGAAGAGTTGACACCGACAAGTCTGTGCGACTTTCCTCCCCGGACTCAACAGGAGAGTGTCGGCCCTCAGTCCCTGGTCGGCGCCTAGGACATCAGAGTAGATGGAACCGATGACACAGGAGCAGGTCTCTGCTCCAAAGGCTCCACGATCAGCAGGTCAGCCCCCTCCAGCTCCAAAGATCCAATATGGCTCTGAGTAGAAGCAGTCAAATCTGGGGTGGTGGTCTTTGGTTCCGACGCTAGGGTCGGAGCCGACAACAATTTTAACAAGGCCTTGTGCCCGTAAGAGCTTCTGCACTAATCGGTCCATATCCAAATCCAAGATGCTGACAGAAGACCTAGAGGAGTGTAGCGACGGTACAGATTGAAGGAGTGGAGATACAGGTCTCTCCGAGACCGGCGCCAGAACTGTGGGCCGGCTCCAAAATGAAGAGACACTCTGCTCCGAGAGATGTGGAGCTGATGTCCTGGAATCCTCCACTTTCTTTGACTTTTTCAAGTCCTTAGATGCCTTGGAGTCTGCTGAGGATTTAGAAGATTTAGAGGACTTGCCGGCCCCATCCTGGTCAATCAAAGCTTAGCAAAAGGATGCTTCAGCAAACCTCTATCCACAAGCTTCCTTTTCCTCTCCAAAAGAACCCTTGAAGAAAAGGAATGGCAAATACTGCAGGACTCCTGCAAATGCACCATGCCTAAACAATAAATGCACTGAACGTTACCATCCGTAAGAGACATCTTTTGCCTGCAGTCTGGACATTTCTTGAATCCAGACTTTGGGTGTTTATCTTTATCCTCAAACATATCAAGAAAATAGCTTTAGGCTTAACACTAAAATACAAACCAAACAAGCTTAAATAAGCAAGAAACAGTAAGCTGTACACAAAAAAACACGCTTGTGTTCAGGTAACAACCCTAGAAAAAACAAACAATTAACCAGATACTTAGAATGCACACACGCAAGCACACACAAACATACACAGCTAAAACTGGTTAAAAAGGTAACTATTTATATATCTAAATAATTAGAGAAATGACTAGGCCAAGCACGAGGCCACTAAGCTGAGCTATTTAGCAAGCACCGTAAGGGAAAGGGTAGCTTATAAAAAAACTACAGAACTACTCTAAATACTATCTATATAATAAGATATATCAAGAAATAGAAGGAATAACTTGCGAAAAAACACTTTTTTTGGCTCGAGCAATACTAGAACCTCTGAGATCCGTGCTGCGGCAAACTAGATCTGAGGTAATTCCAGCAGTGCATCATGGGATAAGGGGCTGGGTCTCGAGCTACTGGTAAACCTTGAGCTTTGCTAACGGCCATGTCGGAGCCGATGGACCAGCTCCAAACCCATCAGTAAAGAATGAATGGCGAGATTGAACAACTTCACATCCGTTCTTAAGAGCTCATGTGGAACATCCAAGGAAGGAGCTGCCTCTTTCCTGGAACCTTAATTATGTCTTAGGAAAAACTTAGTCAAACTCCTCTTTCAACTGTATGCCCCATCATATCCATCCATGTCCCCTTTTTTCCCAGTTTGCACATGTCACTTCATTAGTGACAAACATCTGGAGCCAAGGTTTATACCACTGGGCGGCTAGCCCTGCTGCAGTAATTCTTCCACATCGCACACAAGCAGGTACACTCACACCTATGGCCAATTTCGGGTATCCAGTCCACGTACTGCATGTCCTTCGAATTTGGGAGGAAACCTGAGCACCAGGAGGAAACTCACAATAACACAGGGGAGACATGCAGACCCTGCACGGAAGGCACTCCAGCCAAGAATGGTCTGCCTCATCACATATTAGGTAATTAATGTGGGCTCTGCTCAAGACTGTCACAGCACCTAGGATGGTGTCTAGCTGTAATGTCTGACATGCAGAAGACCCATATCAAGTCTTCATAAGGGAGAGGGTGAGCCTAAAACTATTCTGTCTTGTATGCTAAAAGTAATGACACATTTCTCCCTTAATCAGGCCATACAGCTGCCTGCCTTCTTTCAAAGCCTACATAATAAGGGAAAATGAATCTTGCAGTCATTAGATGCATGCAGACAACTAAGATACTGCCAACACAAAACTAGGGACTTTAAAGGGGCACCTTACTACTCCACCCAACCCTTTCTTTTATCTCTGTTTCAGCCCTGAGTAGATTACATGTATCTTTATACTCTATCAGCTTATTTCTGCTTGTCCCTTGGCTTTAAATTATCTTCAAGGGCTCAGCCTCTGTCTTTGGGGCAAAAAAAGTCTCAAACCAGCACAAGCAGATGCCTGCTTTATACTGTCATGTCCTGATGTTCTGAGGCCAGGTGTATGCCACACCAAGGAGGCCATATCCTCAGCTGTACCTAGTGACCAACACTGATATGTTTGAACATCTACTGTTGTGGCAAGTTCCTACACAATTGTACTTGTTTGTTCGGTCTCTTTCTCGTAGTATTTCATTATTTTTTTCTCTTTATGATCATACTTTGCAATAGGTGACCATTTTAGTCTATCTGAAAACAGAATAACGTTTTTTTTCTTGTGCATGTTTTGTTCTTCAAAAAGCTTGAAAACTTGAATCAAACTGTGCTCAAACCCAGCAGGGGTGGAAACATTCTCAGCCCCAGTTTTCACAAGCCCAGCTCATGCTTGTTCCATTCCCCTGGTCTGCCCCTCCCCAGTAAAGACAAACGCACCAGCTTGCAACTGTTACTGTTAGAACCGCTGTTCTGTAAGTAAGCAAGGCCAGCCTCATGCAGCTGTATGCTTCTTCTCTAAATTTACTCTTGGTATTTCTACAGTTGACCCCAGATATGCAGCCAGCTACACTAAGGACTTTGATGCTCATTTAGGTAAATGAACTGATCTAGCAGTACCCACTAGAGCCAAATACATTGGGAGAATTCAAAAATAAACCACACTGGTCATCAATAAATATAAACTGTATAACAAAAGGAATAAACTCCTTAAATTACCAAATAAGACTAGGCCTGCAAGTCCATACATGAAAATAGTACAAAAAACTTAATTAAGAAATCGAATGCCACTATAAAGACCAGCAAGCATCCCATGAACTGAGGCCAGCATCTGAGGCCAAGGATAACTACAAGTCCCTCTTCTGCTACATTAGGAAACTATGAAGTAATTCACTGCTTTATGAAGTTTACCATAATAGAGCCTACCATTCAAACCTGAATGACATTGCAAACATACTGGCAAACAAGGTTGCTGCCCACTTTCCCCCTGAAACTCGCATCTTCCCCAAGTTATTCCCTCCCACTGCCATTACTAAGGAACATGTCCATAAGGTACTTTCCAAAACCAAAAACATGTCTTCCATGGATCCTGATAACATACTGAGTTATCAAATTAATAGTGCCAAACACGCACACATGCCTGGCTGTAAGCTGCCTCCGTAAATCCTGGCACACTGCTGTAAAGAAGACCCTCCCCAAGGATGAGCCTACCATGGACCCAAGAAACTACAGACCTTGTCAGCCTTACAAGTCTGATCAGCAAGTCTGTGGAGTGCATAATGACCAACCTCAAAAAATATATCAGAAATCTTCCTAAGTTCGACCCACAACAATTTGACTTTATAAAGGGTAGATCATTACTCTTGACTCATTACAGCCCACTGACATCTCTAGGTGCTTCTGCAGTTAACCGATACTTCTAGGTGTGTAATATAGACTGTTCATATTCGTATTAATTTCAAAAACAATATTACATAAGCTATTGAAAGATTTCATCTTAAAACTTGCATGATGTGGAACACAATTACACTGCCTGACCTCAGTGTAGTGCTGCTTAAGTGATAGTAATTGTTCATGTATTTATTTATATTGCCATAATTTTCATATTTTTGTAAATAACCAAGTAAGACAGACCTAACTGCTTACCCTCATATGGTAGCTAACAAATGGATGGACAAAATGCTGCTTAAAGTAAGTGTGTAGCTAGAGTGATTACAAGACATTGTAAGTTTGCAAAATATTATACAGTTAATATTTACTGTGTTTGTTGTAGCTTAAATCTAGTTTAAGACCAATAATCAAATAAACTACTGCTTTACTGATTTGTTTGTGAGGAGCAGTTTGCCACTTAGATTTCTTTAGTAACCTGTATGACTCCAGAGATGTCCAAGTTTGTTTGAAATAAGAGGCTGTAACTTGATTTTGTCAAAAAGCTCATTGGGAGTGGAGTACACACTTCCAGAGCTCCACTGGAGTGAAGTGTTAAATCTTGTCAGCTTCTTTGAGATGTTCACTCAAGTGTTGAACAGTAGGCAGTACTGGTCATGCTGCCTATATTAATCAGGCCAAGACATTTGACATTATGCACCGTGAAGGAATTGTTCTTAAGTTAATAGCCTTAAACATGGATCCCTATGTGGTAAGATGGCTAGCCAACCAGCACAAGGACAGAGCTTATATTTTCCATGTTGGTGGTGCCTGTTCACAGTTGGTATTTATTTCTATGACATCACAGATGTTAAAAGTTCTGTTTGATTCATTTTGCATATGACTGCAAAGTAGACATAATTTTTAAGTCCTCTGATGCATTTGCCTTTCAGAATGAATTAACATATCACCTGGTGTTTAGAAAAAGAGCTGAAACTAAATTTCAAGAAATACAGTATTATCCTCTTTGGGGAACAGCTAATCAATGCAGCTTTACATCACTGGCATTAACACCCATTTACCAAACAAGACTGTGATTAGAGATCTGAGCACCAGGTTAGACTGCTCCCCCTCCTTTGATCACCATGTGGTAGCTGTAGGAAAATCCTTGTGCATTTTGCAAATAGTTGCCAAGGCATGTAAAAGGTATTGTAAAGTCAATTTAATAAAACTTATTAAACTGAGTTTACAACACCTTTTTGGTGCATTTCTTTGGCTTCCTGGTAAGCTGGTCCAGTGGATTCCTTTATTTGTTGTTTGCCAGAGGCATCTCTTCTAAATCCAGAGAAGTCATTGTTCCCTTATATTCTGTCCTGGATAGACCAGTTACTGAATATAACACACCTTTTGGCATATATCAGGCTAGGCACACAGCAAAACATGAAAAAGCTGCAGTGTTTCCTAACGTAACATCAGCTCTGGACTCAAATATTTACAGTGAGAAACTTAAAGCGTCGTTCTTGTAGTTGGAGTTTTGTACACCCCTTAGAGAAAATTGTGTCTTCCTTACCATGCTCTTAAGGATACTGCTATTCTTGGCACTTTTTTTTCCTAGCACTACTGCAGCTGTAAGCCTACATTGGAAAATAAAAAAATGGAGGGACAGGTTTATCACACAGCATATTCCCGGTTTCTGAAATAAACTTCCTCTGCAGGTCAAGCAATATGATTCCTTGTCATCCTTCAGACACAGCTTGGATGACTGGATGGGGTACCTTTAAATTTACACTGAAACATACAGGTCTCATTCTTCCTGAAAAAGGTTGTAGAGCCTGAGAGTGGTTATTAGCAAGGTGCATATGACCTCAAGTTTTATATTTCTTATCAACTATGCAAACATTAAATTTAGACCAATTATTTTCCTTTCGTTTTATGGTGCATTTCAAGAGCATACACATTTTAGAGTTGAATCAGTTTCTCTGATTTTGGCCTTCTTGCTAGACCTACTCTACCTTTTATAGTTGTGGTCCTATATTTATTCGGCTTATAAACATTACTTAAATCATCCATTTAATGTTTATCTTTGAGGTCATTGCTTTTGATGTTGATCTCTGTCTCAGTTCTGACCTTGGTTACAGGTGGAAAATTGTACTGTAGGATTGTAGGGACCAATCTGTCTCAACCCCCTACCTGGATGTCTAGAGCTATCTTTCCTGACTTTTACTTTTCCTAATCTTTGCCTATCTAATAGAAATCTCAACCAAGCTTACAATCTCAGCCATACTGTCTTGATAAGTTTTTAGGTCCTTTGTGATGTCAAAAAGAAAGCCAGTGAACATTAGCACAAACAACAAAAGAACTCCAATAAACATACAAATATAAATGTAGCTTTAGTCTGTGTCACAATGACCAGTGAAAATAAAACCATAAACTGGCTGCAGTGCATCTTCTTCAGTACAACAGTTTGGGATCAATTGTATCTACTTTGATAGGAATTTGTTGACTGAGCTTGAACTGTTGACTATTCAGAGATAGTATTACTGGACTTTTAATTTGACATCAGTAATCTTGATGTGGAGCTCTCATCTTAGCTGTGGAGTCGATGTGTTCAGGTTCCGACTTCTCAACACCCAGCACTGTTTTTGATGGCTCAAATCCAGTTTGACATTGACATAAACATTATTTTGCATTTTTTGCAAGCTGGGCATGCCCCCTGCATCCCACACACATATCCTATGCTACCAATAACTGCTCAGATTTTCTGAAAGCTTTGGTTTTGTCCAAGTAGAAGCGTAACTGTCTGTGAATGTCCAAAGAATGTAGCAATTTCTCCCCTTTGTTCTGTGGTTTTGGATAAAAAGTTGGCAAGTGAATAGTTTGGTTCAGATCCACACTTGATACCACCTTTGGCATAAACGTAGGGTTAGTTCTTAAAGACACCCTGTCCTGGTGGAAGATGAGGAAAGGTTCCACTGCCATTAGTGTCTGTAATTCTGAAACTCTTCGTGCTGTTGTAATTGCCAGTAGCAGAGCAGTTTTCCAAGAGATGTATTTTATTTCTGCTGTGTTAGCTGGCTCAAAAGAAGGTAGAGTTAATTTTTCCAAAACAAAGTTGAGGTCCCAAGTTGGTGTAGGTGCTCTACGGGGCGGCCTTATGTTTTTAGCCCCTCTGAGGTATTGTTTGAGCAAAGGATTAGAAAAAATTGGTGGATCCGTGTTGTAATGAGCAGAGATAGCTGAGGCGTGGATCTTGATGGATGAAAAAGAGAGGCCCTTGTCCAGCATCTCAGTTAAGTATTGCAGTATCTGAGGAATGTTTGGGACAAGAGGGTCAAGGCTGTGCGCTTGGTTCCAGGTACAGAATCTCTTCCATTTATCCGAGTATGCTTTCCTGGTGCTAGGCCTTCTGGCCTCCAGAATGACATCCATAACAGCTTTGGAGAGAGGCATTGCTTGCTTGACTACGGAATTTTCCATGCAGCTAGGTTTAAGGTCTTTAGCTGGCTGTGAAGTATCCGATTGTTGTGCTGTGTCAGCAACTCTGGGATTTGAGGCAAAATCCAGGGTGGTTCTTGTGCTAAGTTCTTTAAGATTGGGTACCAGTGTTGGCGTGGCCAGTCTGGTGCAATCAGTATCATTTTTGTCTCTTCCTGCCTGGCTTTTATGAGTACCTTTGGGAGGAGAGGTAAAGGAGGGAAAGCGTATACTTGTAGTTTTTTCCAGCTGAATGAGAGGGCATCCACATTCCATGCTTGTGGATGGTAGCTCCTTGTGCAGAATTTCTGTAATTGGCAGTTCTTTGGGGAAGCAAACAGAGCTATGTCCGGGCTCCACCATTTTTTGTTCTGACTATTTGTGGATTCAGTTTCCATTTGTGTGGGTCCATAATGTTTCTGCTTAGGTCGTCTGCCAGTGTGTTTTTCTCTCCTGGCAGGAATTGTGCTTGCAGATGAACTTGGTAGTTTAGAGCTGTGTTCCACAAGGTCATGGCTTGTGAGGGGGTAGGAGTGTGTGCCCCCTTGCTTGTTTATGTACCACATAACTGTGGTGTTGTCTGTCATTAGTAGTAATTGTCCTGGATGCAGTAGGACCTTGAAAGCTGTAATAGCATTTTGTACAGCTAGCATCTCTTTTTGATTGATGTGGAGATGTCTTTGCTCTGTGGGCCACTCGCCCTGGATACATTTTCCTGCCATGTGTGCTCCCCAGGCGTAATCCGATGCATCTGTTGTCAGTGTTTGCCTGGCTGTGTGTTGAGTGAAAGGCTGCCCCTTCTTGAGGTGACAAGCTTGTGCCCACCATCGAAACTCCTGTTGTAGGCAAGGAATTAGTGGTATAACTGTTTCCAAACTTTGACAGTGTTGAGACCATACGCTCTTTAGGTACCAGTGTAGTTTCCTCATATGCAGTCTGGCATATGGAATTAGTAGTATGCAAGATGCCATGTAGCCCAAGGCCTGCAGAATTTTTCTTGCAGGGAGTTGGGTCTTTGTTGCCATTAATTGAAAATATTGAGTCAGTTGTCCTTGCTTGTCTGGCGTGAGATAAGCCACCTGGGCCGTTGTGTTCAAGCTGGCACCCAGGAATATTATCTGTTGTGAGGGCACTAGTTTTGATTTCTTTTCATTTACTGTGTACCCCAGGCAACTTAATAACTTTTTACGTACGCCAGATGCTTTAGCAGAATGTCCTTGCTCTCTGCTTGAATCAGGCAGTCGTCCAGGTATGGATAAATTTGAATTCCTTTTTGCCTGCAAAATGCAATTACTGGTGCCAGGCACTTTGTGAAGACCCTGGGCGCAGTAGATAAGCCAAAGGGCAGTGCAGAGAATTGATAGTGCATTGAACCAGCTAGAAATCTGAGGTATCTTCTGCAGTTTTGTCTGATAGGGACATGCAGGTATGCCTCTTTGAGGTCCAATGTCACGAGCCAAGCTTTCTTGCCCAGCATGGGAAGAAGCTGCTGTAGTGTCAACATCTTGAATTTCGGTACATCCAGGTAAGTGTTAGTGTAGAAAGGTCCAGAATGGGTTTCCAGGCTTTGTCCTTTCTGGGAACCAGAAAGAGTCTTGAGTAAAATCCTTGTCCTTGTTCCTGTGGTGGTACCTTTTGAATAGCTCTCACGTCCATGAGTGCTGTAATTTGTCTTTGAGCCTCTGCCCATTGATTTGGTGGCAGATTTGGCATTCCTTTTAGCCTTGGCAGGGTGTGAAACTGTAACCTGTAACCTTGAGATACAATGTTGAGAACCCATTTGTCTTTGGTGATGCAATGCCAGTTGTGATAGAAAAGTGCCAGTTTTCCTCCTAAGGGGGCTGCCAAGAGAGAACTGTTTGGCAGCTGTAGTGGAAAGTCATTGAGTCTGTTTTTTTATAAGAGTGAGGCCTATCTTCTCCTTCTTTCTGGCCTGGTGTGCCCCACTGTCGAGGCCTGTAAGGGCCTTGTGTCTGACCTTTACCTCTTGGACGTCTGTATCTGCCCCTTTGAGGTCTGTCTGTGACTGGAAAGGACCAATTCTTTGTTGGCCAATTTCTGCTAAAACGAGGAGGCTGAACCTGTAAGAAATCTTTCACCTTTTGCATAGATTTTGCCTTATCCTCCATCTGCCTGAACTCCAAACAGCACATCCCACTGCAAAGGTGCATCCAATAATTTTACCTTAACATGATCTGGTAACGTATGTTCTTTTAACCAAGCATGCCTTCTAATGACAGAGCCTGTAACTGCTGCTCTACAGGAGGTCTCTAAGGAGTCAAACCCACATTGCAAAGTATGTTTTCCCACTTGTTCAGCAGCATGCAATAAATCCTGCATTTCTTTTAAGTTAGGAGGATCTGAATCTGGAAGCATCTTTTGTTTCAACTGAGACATCAAAAATTGCTGATATTTTAGCATGTGAAACTGGCAATTCAAGGCGCTCATTGCCAAAGTTGCAGACGTATATACCTTCTTTCCACATCTGTCTAAAGCTCTGGAATCTCTGTCAGAGGGAACTGGGTTTTTTGCTGATGAAGCCTTAATTCCTTTGGGTCCCTGAGAAATAGTTTCAGGGTCAGCAACAGGGCTTTTGTACAGAAATTTGTGAGAGTCAGGGACTCTGTAATATCTATCAGGTTTAGCTGGGGCTGGGGGTAAGGAGTCAGGGTTCAAACGGGATTCAGTGTACACATCATCCACAATGTCTAGAACTGGCGGGATAGCAAGGGGTCTGTGTTGAGGCAATAAAAGGAAGTCTCTGAGCCTTTTCTTGGATTCTGAGTAATCCTGACCTTCCCAATGAAAATGCTCCCTCATGTCCTCCCTCCCTCCCCAAAGGAGTAATCCTCAGGCGGAGAGGCTGACAGAATTGATTCCTCAGCATCAGAATCCTCATAAGGGGGTAAAGAATATCCTAGGTCCAAGGAAGAGTCAGAAGAAATGGACACCTGGTCAGAAGATTCATAGTCTGCATCCTGTCTAGGCCTTTTATCAGGAGGGGGATGGGACCCCCTGATCAGGGTGATTAGGTCCTTGGCCATTTTTAGCTTTTGTTTCTTAGGCATGGAAGCCTGTCCTGGAGAGAGTTGTGTCTGTTTCTGTGCTTTTAAGGGGGGCTTAGACTTAACAGAGGGTTTAATGGTTAACTGAGTAGGTCTGAAAACACCCTCTGTAACTGTGGATTGCTCAGCTACTTCGATTCCCTCTGTAGGTTCAGGATCGGTAAGCTGAAGGCCTAGTGCAGCCGAAGGCCCAGCCAGCTCCACGTGGGAGTCTGATGCGGTCTGCGCTTCTGTGGAAGCGGTCATCAAGGGCTGTGTAGGTGCCTCATTGAAAACTGGAGAACCGGCGACCGGCCTAGAAGAGGCCTCATCATCAGTTTTGGGCCTCGGATGCCTGTCCTGTCCTTGCGCTTTTTATACATTGCAGTCGTCGGAATTTCCGACGGCATGGTGTAATTGAATTTTCTACCAAAATAATGTCGGACAAAATCAAACCCGACGTTTAATAGTGCGCTTGTTAAACCTAGCACAAAACCGACAACCAGTGACATTGAGGTCAGGGCCTAGGCATGGAATACAATAGGAGTGGAAATCCATATCTTTAGACATGACTAGTGATAGTTTAAGAATAAGACATTTACTTGAAAGAAACTGGAAAATCATCCAGGGGAATCTTGAAGTTAGTAAGATTATAGGAGAAAAACCTTTTTTTGTATTTAGAAATAGTTTTAATATTAAAAAAGCTTTAGAAAACAACAATAGGGATCCAGTCTTAAAAAGAACCAATAAAAAAGGCATGTTTCCATGTTTTCAATGTAATATGTGTAAGTACATCTCAACTGGGCCGTCTATAACAGTAGAAACTTCTGATCGAATTTTTGAAGTACCAGAATATGTAAATTGTAACACTACAGGTGTCATTTACATTAGCACCTGTAGTACATGTTCCGCTTTTTATGTAGGAATGACAACCAGAAGTTTAAAAACACGAATTCGTGAACATATTTATAGCATTAAAGTTCATGATGAGAAAAATGCTTTATTTAAACATTCATTGGTCTGTCATAATTTTAAGAAATTTACCTTTTCAGTTATAGAAGTTTGTAAAACTGACTTGAGGGTGGTGATTTTAAGAACTACGTTGAGCAAAGGGAAACCTTATGGCAAATAAGATTAAAATCTGACAAATATCCAGGGTTAAATGACACCATAAATGTCAAATGTTTTTTAAGGGAAGGTAAATTGAGCATAGATAAAAATGTTCAGAAAGAATTTTTCAATTAATAACGTTGATTGTTTTTAATTAGTTTTATTGGCTCATTGCAAGTAATTATCTGTGAGTTATTTAAATGATGGTTGAATTTTTAAATGTATTCTGAAGAAGTCTCTTGACGAAAGCGGTGATTAAACTGTATTACGCTATTTGTTTTCGTGTTACTGGTTCTTCCTCCTTGGATTATCGTTGGTTCTTTTATTGTGATTTTATTTGGTTTTCTTCTACACACCATCCATGGCGGAGGAAAGTGACGAACAACTTTTAAATTTAACCATTCATCCTACACCAGGAACTGTTACTACTGATACTAACGAAATATTATTAGCAACTTTAATCAACATCCAGAATTCCTTGAATTTTTTGGTAGCGAAAGCTTCAACACCATCTTCAGTGGCGAACGCCTCGAGTCCTACAGGTTCTTTTAAAGAGTTAGACACTGTAATTGAAATAACAGAAGAAAACGTTCCACCTGCAGGTTCCGTGAAACAGGCAGGTAGCGTCAGTCATCGTTTACATCAACAAAGTGCGCCCGGAGTCAAACCGATGTTGGATAGCTACAACAACCCTTTCGGAACATATTCAGTTCTTCCTTTATCCATTAACAATGAAGAAATTAACAAAAAAAGTGAACTACTTAGCAAGTTGCTAAAAAGGTATCGTTCATTATTCATAGAGAACTGTTACTTTGAAAGATGCATTGAATTGCGCATTATACCGAAAGGGCTAAGGTTTTTTAAATGCCCCAACGGAGTATATTTAGGTGATCCAATGTTTAATAATTTGGTAAGCTTCTTTAATTCTTTAATGAAGCGGGACTATCTTTTTTAAAACTGTTAATGGACAATAATTTGACAAAGATGGAGGTCTTAAAAGACGACATTTGTCAAATTGAATTAGAACTCAAGAATATGTTAATTGACAACAAGAAACAGGCAGATCTTTTTAATAAGATCGCCGACGAAGTAGAGAGACATTCCACGGAAGTTACTAATAGGAAACATTCAAAACTTTTACGTGACATTGGTTCTTATGAAACTCAAACGGCTTTTAATCATTTTGTGCAACGTGGTAAAGATAACATCTTTAAAACAACAGTATTTCCGAATACCAACAGACGTATTTACAGTTCTGTAGTTACGGGTACGGCTACGGTAGCCTCCCGAGACAACGGACATGTAGGTGGACGATCAAAAGAACTACTTAAAGACAGTATGACTAAAACTAACGTAATAAATCTTGAAACAGCTGTTGTCAATGATAAAACTACCGATGAATCAGTTAATACTGATTCAGACAAGGACAATCTTGAAATTAACAATGTTAGCGTCAGGAGAAATGTGGATAACAATATTTCAGTCACTAATTTGACATCAACTTCCTCAAATTTTTTTGCGAAGAAAACTCCATTTCAGAAAAAGACCATATTGACGAGGAGCCGGACCTTTTTGGGGTCGAGCTCCTCAGAAGAAGAGACTTAAATTTACATAGCAACAGTTTTGATATTATCAATTTAACAGGAGTTGAATTTGATTCTAACGAGTTAAAAGTTTTAAAATTTGGGTTTAATTTTATTCCCACTACTAAGGCAGATTATGGAAAAACAGTAGTTGATATAAAGAAGTACGTTAGGAGATTAAATCTGCAGTATTTGTTGCATGATATCCCTTTAACAAATAAAGCATTAATAAAACCTTCCACTTTTAACCCTCAGTTGAATCATACCATCGGAATTTTCGAACAAGTATGTATACAAGAACTTGAGAAGACAATTAAGAGCACTAGTAATGTTAATCATTTAACATCTGATGAAAGGAAAGCCTTTCATCAGTTACGTAAGAAAAACAATGTATTGAGATTTATGAGAAGCGATAAAGGAGGGAACATAGTAATAATGACACAAGATTCTTATAAAAGAAAAATGTTGGATTTATTAAACAATAAACAGGAATATGAAGTTATTTCATTATTTGATATAAATAACAGGTTTAGATTAATACATTCTTTTTTATATGACGCCCTGATGTCTGGGGAGATTGATTTAGAAGTTTATGAATTTTGTGTCGTAGACAAGCCCAGGATTGGTATTCTCTTTGGAATACCAAAGGTCCACAAAAGTTTAGTGGACCCTCCTTTTAGGCCGATAGTGTCTTCCCCACATTCGGTTACAGAAGGAATATCACTTGTCATAGATGCTACTTTAGGGCCAATAGTTTCCCAACAGGAATCTTTTATAAAAGATTCCTGGCATTTTTTAACAAAATTAAAAGAATTTGCAGACAAAAATGTTTTTGATCCGAGTAAGCATGTCATTTTTACTTTAGATGTCGTCTCCCTATATACATGTATACCCCATGACGAGGGGGTAGATGCTATACGCAATTTATTAAGCAACAAATCTGATTACAATACAGGTCAAGTTTCTACAATATGTAGATTTTTAGAGATTTTACTACATCATAATTATTTTTTATTTGATGGCACCTACTATCGACAAATAAGAGGGGTAGCTATGGGTTCCCCAGCTGCACCCTCTTATGCCAATCTAGTCATGTCCTGGTGGGAACTAGACTGTCTTAGTTTATTGAAAAACAAATTTCAAATTTTATTATATCATAGATTTGTTGACGATTTAATTTTTATTATAAGAGGGGACAGAGTCACAGTTGAACATTTTTTGTCGGATGTAAATCATACTATGAGCTTTTTAAAATTTACCTTGGGTACTATAGGTTTAAGCATCAATTTTTTGGACATACTTTTCTGGTGGAATAACATCGAATCAAGATTTCATAGTAGGATTTTTAGGAAAAGTACTTTTACCAACAGTTACTTACATTTCCAAAGTGGGCACCCTACTCATGTTATTAGAAATATACCTAAAGGTCAATTCATCAGAGCCTGTCGGATGACATCAAAGAACAAGGATTTATATGATGAGATAACTTTTATTTATAACATGTTTATTGATAGGGGGTACGACAAACTACTTTTGGAAGATATTATAAGAGAAGTTTTAAATAAAAGACAGATATTATATCCGGCATTGTTAAATATTGACATTTCCTCTAGTGGTTTTCCTTTAAATTTAGTTTCAAATAATTCAAAAATAGGCAATATACCAGTTTGTTCTTTAGACATGACTAGTGATAGTTTAAGAATAAGACATTTACTTGAAAGTAACTGGAAAATCATCCAGGGGAATCTTGAAGTTAGTAAGATTATAGGAGAAAAACCTTTTTTTGTATTTAGAAATAGTTTTAATATTAAAAAAGCTTTAGAAAACAACAATAGGGATCCAGTCTTAAAAAGAACCAATAAAAAAGGCATGTTTCCATGTTTTCAATGTAATATGTGTAGGCACATCTCAACTGGGCCGTCTATAACAGTAGAAACTTCTGATCGAATTTTTGAAGTACCAGAATATGTTAACTGTAACACTACAGGTGTCATTTACATTAGCACCTGTAGTACATGTTCCGCTTTTTATGTAGGTATGACGACCAGAAGTTTAAAAACACGAATTCGTGAACATATTTATAGCATTAAAGTTCATGATGAGAAAAATGCTTTATTTAAACATTCATTGGTCTGTCATAATTTTAAGAAATTTACCTTTTCAGTTATAGAAGTTTGTAAAACTGACTTGAGGGGTGGTGATTTTAAGAACTACGTTGAGCAAAGGGAAACCTTATGGCAAATAAGATTAAAATCTGACAAATATCCAGGGTTAAATGACACCATAAATGTCAAATGTTTTTTAAGGGAAGGTAAATTGAGCATAGATAAAAATGTTCAGAAAGAATTTTTCAATTAATAACGTTGATTGTTTTTAATTAGTTTTATTGGCTCATTGCAAGTAATTATCTGTGAGTTATTTAAATGATGGTTGAATTTTTAAATGTATTCTGAAGAAGTCTCTTGACGAAAGCGGTGATTAAACTGTATTACGCTATTTGTTTTCGTGTTACTGGTTCTTCCTCCTTGGATTATCGTTAATCCCTATAAGGTATTTGTTTCCCACAAGAAATACAGTTATTAACTTTTATTGACATCGGTCTGAGGCAAGAAAAACTTTCCCCAACGGGGTACTTAGCTTTTTTAGAAGACTTCGGTTCTGGATTCGGAATGAAAATCTCAGGAGTAGGCCGACCGGCACTTGCGAACTGCCTCTGCTTCTGCTTCGGGCACCGCGCAGCAAGAAAGACTGAAGAAAATGGCTTCGGCTGCATCTTGTATACCCCTGTCACACTGACGTCAGGGAGAGGCGACAGCAACCGACGCTAGACCAAGACTTTGGAACTCTGGCCGACTGCGGGACCGCCTGACGGCAGGATAACCCCAAGTGTAATGACTGCAGCAGTGTAACACGATGAACATCAGGAAATATCTCTTACCACTACTGCAAACTCGAGAATCTGCCTTTGGCAAAGTGGATGTGAAGGTAGGCATTTTTTAGCTCTAGGATGACCATTGAGGTAGAAGTAAGGGGAGAAGGCTTTGAACAGTTAGCATTATGAACTCTGGAACAATGTAAAATGTGTTTAGAAATTTGTTTAGATATAGGATCATAGGCTCATAGAAGGTTACTAGGCTAACGGCCCTAGAGCCCTTACAAGCCTAGCCATACTTATCCTGAGTTGCCCCAACTGTCGGTGATCAGGTGAGTGAAGTTTGCAGAGGTAAGGGTCTGTGGTAGTTAATTACTTCCTCTGTCCAGGAGGGATATGGGCACCTGCGGTCACCCATCCATTTATCTAGGTTACATTTGAAGAGGGTCAGGGAGGGGCTCTCTTACACATCAACTGGAAGCTTGTTCCACAGAAGTGGCAGTCTCTGGGAGGTACAGCTCTCTCTCCAGCATGACCTGTTTATGCCAGAGGATAAATTAAGATCACTGGATCGAGTGACCCTCATGCAGTTTGATTTACGAATGTGTAGAATTTCCAAAACAGCCGGGTCAGAGACCGTTTCTTAGCAACCTGTAGGACACAGAAGTGAGAGCTTTCAGTAACCTGCAATTTCTTTGAGAAACCTCTGTGATCTCTCCAATTATTGCAGGTGCCTGGTGAGGTACATGCAAAAGGGAGCATGGTACTCAATTATTGGTCTGATGAGGACAGAGTATACTGGAATTATAACATTAGATCTGGATGTGATGCCTTTACTTGTAAGATGTGCCACATAGAAGGATTTCCATACTACTGTGGATACATGGTGGTCAATGTTCAGGTTTCTAACAACCTGAATAACCCAGATCCTGTACCACTGGGTCTACACTCAGGAGTGGTGCTGTCTATAATGTAATTTAGCAGGGATGTCATCTTTCCCAAAGGGAATAATAATAATGCTTTTTTTTTTTTTTGCATTTAGCTTTAATCCTTGGGTTTGGCACCAATCATTTTTCTGTGTTAACCCTGTCTGCAGTACATTAACATCATTGGGGGACTTAATGATTGCTCTCAATTTGCAACTGTCACCAACAGGCCGACCAAGTTTGCCTAGACATCTGAGAGAGAAATTCCAAACAGTAAGGGGCCCAGCACAGAACTGTGTGGTACGCCACTGGTGACTGGTCTTTTGCTACAGGTTAAGTCACCCACGTTTACAATATGTGTCCTGTCAGTCATCCAGTTGGCTACCCATCTGGTAATGTAGAGGTAAATTCCCAACTGGGAGAATTTCTCTATAATACCTGAGTGGGAGATTATACCAAATCCTTTGGCTAGGTCAAGACAAATGGTATGCACCGTCTTTCCCTTATCCAGGGCCTTGGCGACTTTCTCATAGTCAACCATGTTTAACAGGCATGGTCTACCTTTGATGAATCCAAATTGGGTTGAGTTCAGAGTCTGGAGATACTTGTATATTCTTGTTAAGATCCATTCCTTCCATGGTCTTGCAGATGAGGCTAGTCAAGCTTATGGGCCTGTAATTCCCTGGGTCGGCTGATGGTCTCCCTTTGTGCAGAGGGATTACAGCTGTTGTCCTCCATTCTGCCAGAACATAGTCAGTTCGCAGGCTGTGGTTAAACAGGAATCCAAGTGGATCTGCTAGGTCATGTTTTAAGTTGTTTAAAAGGCAACTTGGGATGTTGTCTAGTCCCACTGGTGCCATGTTTTTGGCCTTGGTGAGTGACGGGATGACCTGTTCTCTTGAGATAATAGGCGGAGGAATGGTGGCATGCATACTTTTGGGGGATGACTTGGGGGGGGGGGGGGCAGGGGGGTGAAGTGAAGTTTGCTCCAAATCTGTCATCAGACAGGTTGGCTATTACCTCCAGTTGAGTATGGGTGGTCACAACCAGTTCAGTGCATAGCTGAGTATTCCCTTTTAGATTTCAGATGTAGTTAAAGAATGCCTTGTGATTACCCTTAGCTAGGGAGGCTATTTTCGCTTCTTAATTAGCCTTGGAGGACTTGACAAGATCTCTGATTTGTTTAAGTTAGAGGGGGATTTCTTCCTCTGCTGAAACCGTTCCCTCTTGTTCTTTGACATTACTTTCTTTCTCTTGTTGTATAGCCTGTTCATACTAGGGGTCCACCAGGGTGGCTTGTTCTTTTGGCAATACCTGGTTTTAATCTGGTCAGGTGCAGACAATTCTATACAACTGCTTAAATTGTTATATTGGGCATGTGTGTACACCTTTGCATAGAAGTTGGTGTTATCTACATTTGATGGGGCTTTGAAACTTCTATCATTACTTAGTAGAAGGTAATTTGTCTCTGAATAATTCTCAAGTGTTTTTGAGCTTGATGGGTTATCCGGTCTTGTAATTACATTAAAAGAGAATGATTTATGGTGCGATTTTACCAGGGAGGACATTGCAAGGGGGTGGGGGGGTCATACAATGCTCTTCCATGTTAGTGAGTTCTATATCCAGGACATTTGAGCCTTTTGTTGGTGTGCCGACTAGCTGTTCCAGAGCATTTGCAATGACAAAGTCCAAGAACCTCTGAGCCAAGATATTTGTGGTCGTGTATGTTTCCCAGTCGATAGTAGGGTAATTAAAATCACCCACGAGTAAGATGTTGGACTTATGGCAAGTGACTCCAGTAAGTCCAGGTATGTGGTATGCTTTTCCCGTTTCATGGTACGGAACCTACAGCTAGCTATGATGTGGTAGGGGGCATTGCCTACAGCTAACTGGACACGGAGTAGCTCAACACAGTCCTACTGTTTACCATTCTCGAGGTGTACTTAACCTTAATGTAGCTGGATACACATCCTCCTTTGGTTCTTTCATGCGAAGTTCATGGTTTGAACGTATGGAAACATTGTATGGCCGGGGTGCTTTCTGTGCCTTTGAACCATGTGTCTGTGACTGCACAGATGTCAGCATCTTCCAAAGTGAGAACTGTTTCCAGGGAGTGCAGTTTCTTGTTTAGACTCTTAGCCTTAAGCAACAGTACCTTGAGTTTATCTAGAGAGGATTGTGTTATGTTGGGAGGTTGGTTATTTTGACACTGCTTAAAAAGGTACTATACGGATGGCTAATGCCTTTGCCAGTATCTGAAAGCCTAGAGAAGATAGGTGCAGACCACTTCTGGCAGTGCAGTATGGCCTGTCAACCATGTCTTCCCAGGCTGACAGATATTGGATCCCCTTGGACTGTCACCAGAAGCTAAGCCAATTGATAAAGTCAGTCATTTTTTGTTTGTGTTGTGGCATCATCCTTGGAGAGGGTAGAAAAAGAAGTTATGTACTCACCATAACATTCCATGTTTGTAGTCCATCTCGCCCTTCATTCGTACATATGGGTTTGAAGCCAATCCTCGGCTCCAACTCAGCCTATTACAAAGCTCAAAGTCTTCTAGTTGGCTAATGGCTAGGTAGGTATCCCATAGTGCACCAGTACAATCCCCAGATCTTGTTTGCTGCTAAACTATAGAAAGATGGGACTAAGGCTATCCAGAAAGAACAACAGTAATGAAAGGTCTCCACCTTATTATGGAAAAATTATCTTGTCTCCAGATTCTTCCAGGACGGGGGTAGGTGGGTGGGTTCGTAAGAATGAAGGGCGAGATGGACTACAAACATGGAACGTTATGGTGAGTACATAACTTCTTTATGCTCTGTAATCCTATCTCAACCTTCATTCTTACATATGGTACAGCGTCCCTAGCACCTTATTCTTAGGTGGCTCATGGAAAAATACTCCTGAGTACCGTGGAACCAAAGGAGGCTCTACCACTAGAGGTCAGGTCCAATCTGTAATGAGTAATAAAGGTATGAGGGGTAGCCCAGGTTGCTGCTGCACAAATATTGTCAATTGGAACTCTGGCTTGGAAGGCAGCAGATGTAGACTGGGATCGTGTAGAATGAGCCTTAATCTTGAATGGTGAAGTCTTTCTGTGGGAAGAACAAATGAAAGAAATACAGCTCAAAATCCAATTTGAAAGGGTCACTTTGGAGACTGGGAGACCTAATCTGGCACCAGAGAATGATATGAACAATTGGTCTGATTTTCTAAGTTCCTTAGCCCTGTGAAGATAGAACCATAGGTCTGTGAACATCCAACTGATGAAGTTTGTATTCTGCTGCATTGGAATGGTTAGGGGAAAAAACGGCAGCTCTATAGAGTGGTTCAAGTTATTATGAGAGCAAACTTTAGGGATAAAAGATGGACTTGGGTGAAGGGAAACTCTGTCTTTGTGGAAAATCAAATCAGGGGGCTTGATAAACAGTGCTTGTAACTCTGATACTCTTCTAGCAGACGTGATGGCTACTAGAAACAAAGTCTTCCAAGACAGAAACTTCAGTGGACACGAATGAGCAGTTTTGAAGGGCGGAGAAGTTATTTTGGACAGGACGAAGTTTAGATCCCAGGAAGCTACCGGTCCCTGAAAGGGGATCTCAGCAAAGTAGCACCTTTAAGGAAGGTTTTACACAATCTGTGTGACATCAGGTTAGACTCGTGTTGGCCCAAATGAAAATTAGATATCGCTGCCAAATGAACCCTAATTGTGGCAGCAGCAGATCCCTGATGGAAAAGTTCAGACAAAAATTCTAAAACCACTGGGATGGATGCGGTGTAAGGGTCAGCATTCCTTTCTCCAGCCCAGATGGAAAACCATCTCAATTTGCTAGTGCATAACTTTCTAGTGGAAGGTTTATGTGAAAATGTGAGAATGTGGGTCACAGCATGTGAAAAATCATGAAGCCTGACTAGGGATGGAATTGGAGCAGCCACGCTGTCGAGTTGAGGGTGTGGAGGCTGGGGTGAAGAGAGCCTGATATGTACATCAAGAGGGCTGGCACTGGGTGCAGAGTCCATGGATCATCTAGTAGATGAGGCCCGCAGAAGGAGAACCAAATCGGACGAGGCCAGTAAGGAGTAATGAGAATCAATTTGCTTCCCAACAGCTTCGCTTTGTGAATCACCTTGGATATGAGAGGAAAGGGAGGGAAAGCATAGAGGACACGCAGAGACCAGTCGTGAACAAGTGCGTCCCTCGGTGACTCCCCCGGAAGGGGGATAAGGGAAAAGTAGCTGCTGCATTTGAAGTTGATCGGACTGGCGAAAAGATCGCAGCAAGGCCATCCCCATTTGCAGAAAATCTGTTCCGCTATCTCCTGCTTCAGAGACCACTCATGAGGCATCAAGATTGCCTGGCTGAGTTTGTCGGTTATCACGTTAGTTGTCCCTGGGATGTGCATTGCCGCTAGAAAGCACTGGGAAGATATCGCCCACTTTCAAACAAGAATCGCCTCCCGACAAAGGGGGTAAGATCTGGTTCCACCTTGCTTGTTGAGATACCATACCACAGACATGTTGTCTGACTGGATTGCTATCGTCCCAAGAGGAAGAAGGTTGTGAAGTGCTTGCAACGCTAGAAGCACCGCCCTCATCTCTATGACACTGAGGTGAGCCTCGTGATCTTGCCATATGTCTTGGACAGTCCTGCCTAGATGATGCCCCCCCCCCCCCCACATCTGAGAGGCGTCCATGGTCACAGTAGCAACAGGTTGGTGAGGAAGGAAGGAACGGAGAGCCTGTCATTAGTTGATTGGGTTGGATCCACCAACAGAAGTCCTTTTTGCAAGACTCTATTAAAATGGTGTGGTGAGATAGAGGCAGTTGTTGAAAAGACCACTGGAACGATAGAAACCACTGAAGAATTTGCATATGCAGTCTGGCAAGAGGGACTAGCATTATGGTGGAGGCCATGGTCCTTAAGAGTTTCAGCACTATCTTTGCCTTGACTTTTTGCAGAGGAAGTAGACGGAGAACTTGTATGAGGTTCTGTGCTCTTTCTACAGGAAGATGAGCTAACATGGTGACTGTGTCTGTTTCTGCGCCTATAAAAGTCACAAATTGAGAGTGCAATAAGGCAGACTTTTAACCATTTACAGTAATTCCCCAGCTGGGAACAAAGTTGGATAGTGGAATCTCTGGTTTGAAGGAGTGGACGCCTGGTGGAGGTGGTCAGGAGCCAGGCGTCCAGGTAGGGAAACACTTGGAATCCTAGACGTCTCAGGTGAGCTGTCACTACTGCCATGCATTTGGTGAACACCCTGGGGGCTGTGGTGAGACCAAAGGGCAGAGCCCAAAACTGGTAGTGACTGGCTCCCAGCCAGAAGCGTAAATGACTCCCTCGGTGCTCTGTCCATTTTTATATGGTAGTACGCATCTTGGAGGTCTACTGAGCACATCCAAGTGTCTTTCCCTAACAGAGGGAGTATAGACCGCAGTGTCACCATCTGGAATTTGTCGTCCTTTACGGATTTGCTTAGTTTGCCGAGGTCCAAGATGGGCCTCCAGTCCCCTATACGTTTTGGCACTAAAAAGAATCTGGAGTAAGTTCCGAATCCTACCTGGTCTGCGGGGACGGTTTGGATGACTGTTTGCAAGCAACTTTTCCACTTCTACAGTTGTTTGATCCCTGTGATTGGGTGGAACATCCGGGATCTTCTTGGGAACATGAGGTGGAAGAGAAAAGGGTATGGAGTAACCTCTGGTGATGATTCTTTGTACCGATTTGTCTTGGGTGATGCTTAGCCAGTCTTCTGCATACAAAGAAATGCGACTCCCGACTGGCTCCAGAGAAGCACAGCCAGACCCCACATCAGGAGCGCGGATAGGGCCGACCTCTAAACAAATCATGGCCTCCCTGGTTTTGCGGCCCACCCCTGCCTCTAGAATATCTACCATTTGCTCCTCCTCCTCTGCCTCTGAAGGAGTCACCCTGTGCATCTGGGAAAAATCTCTGGGACTTCTAGAACCACATCTTACCACCTCTGAGACCCTTGGGATAAGGTCCAGAGGGGACGGTAAAACATACTCCCATGGCAGACAGCGTTTTCCCTTCTTTCTCGCACCTGGTGAGTGTGTTTTTTTACCTCCGGTCCAAACAACGAAGAACCATCAAAGGGGGGCATTGGTAAAGGTAGACTTGAACGGCTCGGCAAAATTACACAAGCGCATCCAGGAGTGGCTCCTAAGGGAAACTCCTGAACCCGCTGCCCTTCTAGCTCCATCGGCTGCATAAGAAATCAGCCTCATGGAGGAGTTAACGATGGAATTTAAGGTGGACAACTGAGCAGACACCTTATCAGGGACTCCTTCAGTAGATGTACCTTGTAGAGCATCTCCCAACTCCTTAAGGAGATCTCTCTGAAGCCTCGTAAAATGTGTTAGATAGTATAGCGATCTTCGTGTGAATACCGCTGACAAAAAGATATGCTTCCCATATCTGTCCATCATTTAAGACTCCTTGTTCAGCGACTGGACAGATGAAGAAGTCTCAGCTAGTTCCTTCTTAGTAGCCACCGTCACCACCATGGCATCTACAGGCACACCCTTGGATAAAAATTCCTTCTCTTTGGGAGCAGACAAACTTATTGGGTTTCCTGGGAACTGGCTCCACAGGAGTCTCCCACACCTTCCGACTAACAAGGTCTAAAAGTTCATCAAAAGGTGGAGACACCCAAGAGGCTGAAGGTTGAGACCCGAATGCCTTCAAGTACACACTGACTCATCATCAGAAGAGGGAACAGTGGACCAGCCACCCCTCTGCTTAAGGATCTCCAAGATGTCTACAAAGGAGACATCATTAGACGACTTGGGAGACCCTTCTGACTAGAGGTCAGTGTCAGAGGTAATGGACTCATCCTGGGAGTCTACATGCTTCCTCTTGCATGTCCTATTCCTAGGGGGCTCCTCAGAAGGATATTCTGGGGAGGTCTCGAAAGACTGAGGGCCATCAACAGGGGGCTCCTGAAATTGTGGGTCTCTGCTGTCAAGAGAGAGTAGGTGCTGAGACAGAGGTCTGTGCCAGAGGAGGAAGAGTGTTGGTAGCCTTGAATGGAGCTGATGAGTGAGACAGCACACTCCTCATCATCTTGAAGGCAGACCCCTCCAGCTCCGAAGGGGCAGAGGAAGTCATTGGCTCCGAGATAGATGTAGGGTCCGCGCTCACCCTAGCCGATGCACCGAGAGGGAGACTCGGAACGGACGAGGTTCAGGTCCAAGTGTCCCTGTCGGGGCCGACCGGTGAACTTCGGCTCCTAGACACCACGGATGGCACTGAAGGTGTTGGAGCAGAACTCTGCTCCGAGACAGCCTCGAGGGGAGCTGGTAACAGGGTTCCACAACAATTGGTACCAAACACTCCAGCTCCGAAAGCCCAGCACGGCTCGAAGGAGGAACCACAACGGGGGGAATGGACTCAGGTGGCTCCAGGACCGACTGGGTTGGAGCCAACAACATTTTTGGCAAGGCAGACTTCAGGAGTCTAAGCAGTACTCTCTCCATATCTTCCTCTGACAGGCTTCTGGGAGATCTGCAAGACAGTGTGGGCAATCTGGACAACAGTGTGGGCGATCTGGACCTCTGCAAGATTGGGGACCTTAAGGTTGGGGAGACCGGCAAAGGATCTATGGATCGGCTCCGATGTAGTCTCTCAGTAGTTGGCTCCGAAATGCTTGGGGCCGAAACTGAAGTCCAAATATCAACAACCTCGATCGGCTTTGCAGCCAGTGGAGCTGAGGAGGTAGAAGTCATGTCCGGCTTAGAAAGTTTAGGAGACGGTTCCGAAGCACCGTCAGCACCGGGGAATGTCTCTTGGTAGTCTTAATTTTCTTTTTTTTGCTTGTTCTTCTGGCTCCTGGAGAACTCTGGGGCTGAAGGAATGGCAAAACAAATGGGTTTCCTGCAAATGAATGGCTCCAAGACAAAAACACAATTACTATGGCAATCTATAATTGACATTTTCTGGGAGCACTTTACACATTTTTTAAAACCAGAAGGTTTATGGTCTTTTGCCTCTTTGGACATAACTGATGAAGTAGAAAAACACGAGCACAAAGGGGACTAGGTCCTCCAACTTAAACGGGCCTAGCCCTTACCACACTTGCACACACACACCACGAGGACTAGGTCCTCTAACTCAAACAGGCCTAGCCCTGGGAAGAGAGAAAAGGACAGAGAACTAGGTCCTCTAACTTAAACGGACCTAGGTAGAAAGGAAAGACGTAGGTCAGACACTATCAACTAGACTGCACACACACAAAATTGAAATATTTAAATGTCCAACTGTCTCAAAAATAAATCTACGCTCAAAATGCTAAGGCGTAGAAACAAAGGGGTCAGAACTATCGAAAGACCCTGCACACAAGCTGAATCACTAAATATCTAAAATTCTAAATCTCCAATAAGAAACACTGCACACAATATATAGCAAAATAAGTGCAAACGCGCACGTTAAATAGAAAAGGACTAGAACACAGGATACCAAACGAGAACAACAAGAGCCAACGGCCAACCAGTTCTCAACAACTAAAGTGATTTAGAGTCAAAGAACACTTCAACAAGTCTGAAAACTACTCTAACACTACTAAACTGTGTCTGGAACCCAGATAATCGCTAACGTTAAACAGTAATATAGTAATAATAGAAAAAAGTTTTAAACTTGGCCACGGTCAAGCAAGAAGCACATCTGAATTTGTAGACGTGGCAAACGAGATCTGGGAATTGTACTGGTACACTGTGGGATACCTACCTAGCCACGAGCCGACTAGAAGACTTTGAGCTTTGTAATAGTCCGAGTTGGAGCAGAGGATCGGCTCCGAACCCATATGTAAAAATGAAGGCGAGATAGGACTACAGAACATAATGCTTAAGGCTAGGCTTATACCTGCCTATGACACAATCTCAGAGCTCAGTCAAGTCTCTCTTGATATATAGTCCAGTGAGGTACATCTCAAGTCATTCCCCCCACATGGACTATGGCAGAATCATACCGATACTTGTGGTTGAGTGACTTGACCGATCCTGGCACATGACACGCAGCTAACCATAATCAGCTCCTTATCCAACCTGGAACAGGGAACATCTGTGTGTCTCACAAGGGAGTAACCTATGACCAATACATTAGGTTTTGGTAAGTGGTTTCCATTTGGGATGTGTCTGATCTTTTGCCAAATTACTAGTGAATACCTCTGCACATGTGGATTTGTGTATCGTGTCCTTGTTTAATGTGTTAAGTGTGTGTGCTGACAATCTGTTTGGCATTCAATCTGTCCTTATGAGAGAGTCTTCCCTCCAGTTTCATAGTGTAACCACATCTCTGACAAAGTATTCTTTGTTTCAGGACTAAGTGGTTGTCAGTACACAAGACAATTGATACACTGCTTCAGGATACAAATGTCTATCAGGCTGGCCAGAGAGATGGAAAACTGCCTGTCCATGATAGCAGGTTTTTACTGTATGTTTTATTAAGGAAAGGAATTAGTTGATTTGAGAGGACTGTGCTGGAAGCGATGATACAAGAGGGCCCTATACTTTGTGTAGACTAAGGTTGATCGATAAGGCAACGTTGCTCAGTGAGCAACTCCCAGAACAGCACAAAAGCTTGGAAGGGTTTCAAACTGTGTAGGCAAAAACTGAGCTTCTAAGCTTCTACATCTATCCAGGGCACTTTTAACAACCGGTGAGTGAAGAGCAGTACCACACAAACACGAGGCTTAAATATGAGCAGAGAAACAATTTTAAGCTAACTACCGATTCAGAAAGCACACAAGCCTTTCACCAGCAATCCTCAACTCGGATAGGTTTGGAGCCCGTGTGTGACAAGACCACACAGACTACCTACAAATAAGATACAATGTAATGCAGTGCAATTAATTACTTAAAGCAGCAGTAGACATTACATTTTTTTTGCTATAATGTGCAAAAATAATAGCAAATAGTTTAAGAAACTGTTAAAGTACAGTCACAATATATAACAGAAGTGCAAAAATACTTAGTTTTGCCTTTCAATAGTGGATTGCTCCAGCTGAAAGCAGATTCTCAGCAATCAGTAGCTAAGTCGCCAAATGATAAACAGCTCTAAGTACCTATGCCAAAACCCATGCAAACTCAAGGCTTAAATACAAGCAAAGAGAAACCAGTTTTAAGCTAACTACCAATCAGGAAAACACACAATAAGCCTTCTACCAGCAATCCCCAACTCAAACAAGTTAGATCAACAGACTTCTGCCGCAAGGGTGCAGAAAAACACCTTCTTAATGTAGAATAGCTGGGTTTGGAGCCCAAGTGTAACAAGACCACACAAACTACCTACAACTAACATAAACAGTATAATACAGTGCAAAGCAGCAGCAGCAGACAGTACAGTTTTTTAAACTACTAAAGTACAGTCACAGTATATAAGAGAAGTGCAAAAAAAATACTTTAGAGCCCTTTTGTGCATTTCCCAGCTCAGATAGTGTTAGTAAACACCTACTGCCACTAGATGAATAATCCCAGTCGTCCTAATGTAAAAGCACAGTAAAGTGTCTGGAGTGAAATACTGCCACAAACAAACTTAAAGATAAGGATACATTAGTGTACTTTAAGCAGCTTATGAAAGTGTGATTATGCAATAAAAGTACTTCGCATTTTATAAATGAGCCAAGAGCCACTCATTTGTACAGCATTTATAAAGGCACTAAAACAAGATAAGTTGATTAATAAGCCCTCCAGCCAATAAAACAAAACTACATGCAGAAATCTCAAGTCTCAAACCTAAACAGACCAGACTACCTCCCAGTGCACTAGATGGAAAATCCACCGACTTTTTGAAGTAAAAACAAAGTAGTGTATTTATCTAACAGCTGTTTAGATAATGAATTCAGATCAGGGCTCTCCAGCCTCGTTCCATTGCCAGGTACCAACAGTAGTAAATGAGGAAACATGCACATTCCTCCTCACAGGGTACTTTCTCTATGGTCCCTGGGTCCAGCATCACTCTTAAGATAGCATGTATAAGACAGGACTGCTTTTTTGGAAACAAAATTTCTGGTCATATTTAATATGAATTTTCTAACCAATATTTCATAAAATATTGCATTTAGATTTCTTTAAATGTTTTAAGATTAGCTGACTATGAATGGCTTAAGTGGTTTGTTAATGGTGTTCTATAGCTAACGAAGGCAGTACTGGTGGAAATGTCAGACATTTTTGGAGTGCTTAATTAAAATAAATGTTCAGTTATAGAACAAGGGCTCTGTAGAATTGTTTGCAAAAAGGCTCTGTATAACTTCAAACAGGATACAGAAGTGGAATGTCTTCCTGCATGAAAATTACACACGTCTACTCAGTGTAGTTTTTCAAAGGAATAAGAATGACCTGAATCAAAATTTTTCAACATAAAGCACAGAACCTGAGGAATAGGTAAAGGGTCTACATATTTAAAAGTATCCCAAAGTAGAACACCTTTTACCACATCTGAGTAGAGACTTTGCCAGACGAGCTGTCAAGAGTCAGCCATATCTGAGAAGTCATATGACTTTTACAGGAACAGCACCCAGGCAAGCAATCACAGGGACCACTGGATGACTGACTATATGCATCTTTAAGGCCATCCAATCATCAACACTAGCCTTAAAGGTGGCTTTACATTTAAGGCTGGTGAGGGACCCCTATTGTGTAGGGGATTCACAGCGGCTGCACTCCAGACATCAGGCACAAACCCTGTGGATTAGATAAGGCTTAGCAGTTGAAGTACAGGTTTGATTAGTGCATATTTCGTACTGCGAATGCAACCATGGAGGTACTACACTTAGCTTCTGATAGAGATCCTAATATCCATTCCAAAGTGATTTTTGGGGAAATGTACAGTTGTGTAAAATATTGCCATAACAGTAAATGTCCTTTTCTTCACTGTTGCAGTATTCATAACATAAGGGGTCTCCTACCAAGAATAGCCCAACATTCAGCCAGTATACCACAGCCTTTAGTACTTATATTCGCCGTACATCACACACAAACCCCTGCACGACACAGGGCATAAAGGTGACATACGGACGCATATACTCCAATGGAAAAGCCCCAGTACAAGGAAAAACCTGTATCTAGGAGAAAAAGGAGAAGAGCCCCTTGGCCAGGAGGGCAAGACAAAGTAGAGCAGAGGAGGCAGGAGGGAGGGACCAAATACTACAACAGTGAAGAGAGGGACATCTACTGTTATGGTAAGATTTTACACAACTATACTATGTCCTTCCATACCATTGTTGCAGTATTCATAACTGAAGGAAGAGTACAAAAGCTGAAAATGAAGCCTGGGTGGAAGATGGCATGGAAGAACCCAAAAGAAACCCATGAAGGATAGCCCTGGCAAAGCCAGCTCTGACCTTAGAAATAACATCCAAGTTGTACTGCTTCGTGAAAGTATGAACAGAGGACCAAGTAGCAACCTTAAAGATGGAATTGGTTTTCAACCCTTTAAAAAAGCACCAGAGGAGGCAACAGCCCCATGAAAATGAGCCTTTACTGAAAGGAAAATACTTTGAAAAGAATAACAAAAAGAAATGGCTTTAGAAATCCAGGAAGAGATGGTATGCTTAAACAGCCAAACCCAAAAACTTGGGATGAAAGGAAATAAAGCTGCTCAGACTTGTGAATAACTTTAGTTTTATCCAAACAATATCTGAGCTGTTTATGCAAATCAAAGGTTCGAAGAAGATGAACAGACTGTGACAATTCATTGACCATCTTGGGCATAAAAGAAGGATTAGTATGACCACACAGCCTGTCCCTGTGAAAAACTAAGAAAGAAGAAACAGCCATGGAAGCCTGAAGTTCAGACTCTGTCTTAGTCGAAGTGAGGACCAAAAGAAGAATGGTCTTCCACAATGTTGCAAGGAAACTGAATTAGCAAGCTGAAAAGGAGCCTCAGTCAGTTTTTCAAGTATAGGTTCATAGGTTGGTACTGGGCTATCTGCCCGAAGGGATAGATTAGCCCAGCCATGTTGTGCGGTACTCACCGCCCCTTTAGTAGTTCCCTAGACCCTTGTACTAGCAGCTAGTACCCTTGGCCCCTATCTAGTAGTGCTGTTTTTGTGATCCCCGGTGTGAACTTTCTGTTACCCATCCACTCAAGGTTCCTCTTGAAGAATGATAGTGAGGGGGCTCTGTCTTATGCAGATCGGGACCCTGTTCCATAGTAAGGGAAGTCTCTGCGAAGGGAATTTATCCCTCCAGCATGTTCTATTCATTGTTGTGTTGAGGTTTATATCCCTAAAGCGTGTAGCCCGAGTAGATTTGGTTTTGCTAAGATGGAGCATGTTCAACAATTCTGGGTTGGACATGGCTCTGTACGTTAGACAGAGATCGCCTATGAGAAAGCGGTATGCAACAGAGAACAGTCTTAGCTTTTTCAATCGTGCTGCATAGGGCAACTGTTTGAGGCCAGTAATCCACCTGTTTAGGTACCTCTGTGGTCTCTCCAGCTGCTGGAGATGTCTAGCCAGGTACATTCTAATTGGTGCATTGTACTCAATAATGGGTCTGATGAGGGAAGAGTAGAGGGGCACCATTACATCCTTGGATCTTGATTCGTGATCAGATGGGTCACATAGAAGGATTTTCTAACCACTTTGGCAACATGGTTATCAAAGGAAAGCTGACTATCTACTTGGGTCCCTAGATCCCTTATTTCTTCAGATTTCAGGGGGATTACCTCCTATGTTGTAGTTTGTGGGTACTTTGTTTTTTTCCAAAGGGGATTACTATGCATTTTTTTGTATTTAGCTTGAGACCATGGCTTCTTCTGGAGGATCTCCATGTCTGCTGGAGACTCTATTATAGCACCCAGTTTGCAGTCGTCCACAAACTTAGTCAGCCACAGCCCTTCCGTGCTTGCCTGCACTAATGAGAAGTATATGCCAAACAGGAGGTGCCCCAGGACAGAGCCCTGAGGCACACCACTCGTTACTTGTCTGGATTCGGACATAGATCCCGCTACTCTTACTTTATGGGATCTGTCTGAGAGCCAGTTTGCAATCCATCTTGTGACGTAAGGGTTTATGGCCAGGCTGGTGAGCTTATCAATAATACCTTAATGGGGAATGGTGTCAAATACTTTAGCAAGGTCAAATTAAGCCGTGTGTACTCCTTTCCCTTATCTATAGCCTGAGTAACTGTCTCAAAGAAATCCACCAGGTTCAGGAGGCATGATCTGCCCTTGACGAAGCCAAACTGTGTGGGGTCCAGCAACTGGAGGTTTCCAATCTCTCCATTTATGAGTTCCATAATGATTCGCTCCATAGCCTTATAGATCAGGTTTATTGGTCGGTAGTTCCCAGGGTCAGTTGTGGCCCCACCCTTGTGTAGCGGGACCACTGTTGCCGTGCGCCATTCTATGGGCACATATCCTGTGGAGAGGCTGAGACTGAACAGGGTATTAAGATATATTAAATTAATAGATTATTAGGTTAAGGTATAAAACTGAGATCCCAGGAAGATGTAATTGGTTTCCTGGAAGGCTTGATATAATGCCTTTAAGATATTGCCTGACTTCAAATCTGGAGGCCAGAAAAAGAGTCAAGGGCAGATGAGCATCACTTTCACTGAATAATACATTAATCAGACATGGAGGAGCATATCATACAAATGAAAGAGAACCAGAGGAACCTCAACAGGGGATCCCAATAGCAAGAGAGGTGGGTACCAGACAAAAATTGTTTCCATCTGGACATATGATTTCCTGGCACTGGATTTCCACACCTCCTGCAGGACTCAAAGCACATCATCATAAAGAGGTGCCTAAAAAGGATCAAAACCCTGTCACCCACAGCATCAGTTGAATAGAGGACAAGTGAGGATGGATACGAGACCCCTTGTCTTATGTGAGAAGATCCATCAGGCGAGGTAACTTGTGGTGATTTTCCCTGGTCAAGTGAGAAGAAAAGGGGAAACAATGCTGTCTGGGCCGAAAGGGAGTCATTAGCAAGATTTTGGGAGAATCTTGGGTGATCTTGTTGAGGGACTTGTGGTAGTAAAGGAAGGGGAGGGAAGGCATACAGAAACATCCCCTTTCCAAGGAAAAGACAGGGCCATCTACTTTCCAAGTCAGGGGATGTGGTACTTTTGAAAAGAATACATGAAATTGTCTGTTCTGAAGGGAGGTAAAAAGAGCTACCCGAGGAATAACTCATTGATGGACAAGGTCTAGGAACACACATTTGTGAAGCATCCATTCATGAGCGTGTGTGCTGGACCTGCTCAAAGAGTCTGCCACTAGACTGTGCTCTGAGGTAATGTAAACTGCATGAAGAGTCCCTTGATACTGGACAGCTATATCTCACAAGTGAAGAGCTAGGCTGCAAAGAAGATAGGACCTTGTACCCACTTGGTTGTTGACATACATCACTGTAATGGTGTCTGTGAAAAATATGAGGGGCCTGGGATGAAATAGGAAATGAAAAGCCTGAAAGGCTAGTAGCAGAGCCTTCCTCTCTTGCATACTGATGTGGTCTGACCTCTGATGCAGAACCAGAGACCCTGAACCATGAGAGAGCTGAAGGAGGCCCCTCATCTCCTGTCAAAGGCACCTGTAAGGTGCTCTTGAATCCATCACTGAAGCAAGAGCCTGAGACAGGGAAAGAAGAGTAATTGGAAGTCCACAAGGTGGCAATGTTGGAGCTTCACTGACTTGAGGTACCACTGAAACTTTCACATGTGGAGCCTGTTCAGAGGGAGCATGGGAATGGTGGAAGCCATGAACCAGAAAACCCTGAGAAATTCACTTGCTGTGACTGACACCAGAGGAAGAATTGACTGGAAAAAGGGAGAAAGAGACAGGGCCTTGCAGGCAGGCAAAGATGCCAGCAAAGGGATGGTCTGAAGACTGCAACTGAGGAAAATATGATCCTGAGAAGGCGTCGGAGCTGATTTTTGGAAGTTTAAGGTGTATCCCAGACTAACAGGAAAATAGCAAATTGGAGATTCTGAAGCAGTGCGTCAGAGAAAGAAGCTTAAATGAGCAGATCATCCAGATAGGGAAAAGGCCTGAACTACTTTCATCCTGCAAAAGGCTATGACAGGAGTGAGGCATTTGATGAAAAACCCTGGGGCAGTAGAAAGGCCAAAAGGCAAAGTAGAGAACTGAAAAACAAATGGAAGGAACAGACAGACAAATGTAAAAATTGCCTGAAAAGGGGATGAATGGGGATATGAAGTTAGGCATCTTTGAGATCCAGAGAGGCTAGAAAGGCCTGAGGAGAAAAGGAGAAAAAAAGTGTGTGAAGAGAATATTCTAAAGCAAGGAATCTTGAATAAGGTCTTGGGCTGGGAAAGATCCAAAACTGGTCTCCAAGTGCCCTCTTTTCTGGGAACCAAAAACATTCTGGAATAAAATACCCTGCCTACCTGGGCAGGAGGCACAGCCTGAATGGTGCCCTGGACCAAAAGAGAATGGAGCACCTCTGGGAAAAGTGAAAGTTGTTCCAGAGGAGGTTGAAGGATGCCCAAAAAGGGAGGAAGGGGATTCCAAACTATGAAATATCCCTAATGAATAATGGAGAGAAGCCAAGAGTCTGTTGTGACCTTTAACAAATTTGGAAAGGATAATGAAAGATGGAGGGATAAAACAACCTGGCTGAGGGAAGGGGAGAAGAAACTGTCAAAAGGAACCCAGCTTATCCTGAAAAGCAGGTTTCTGGGAGGTAGGGGGTGTGAGTAGACTCGGCAGAAGACACGCGTCTAGAACCCTTTTTCCCAGTAGGTGGAGGGCTAGACTGCCTATGAACAAAAGCAGATTTTCAGGGATAATTTCTCTGAAACTTAGGAATAGGAGAAACAAAACTATGTTTCAACTCCTGCAAGGCTTTACCCTTATCCTGGAGTGACTTGAAAAGCTCAGCAGCACCAAAAAGATTTTTACTATCCAAAGGAGCATCCAAAAGTTTGGCCTTAATGTCAACAGGCACAGCCTTGAAGATGAAGCCAAGAGTAACGCCCCATAACAGAACCAAAGACAGCAGCCTTGGAGGAAGCATCAGCTGCATTTGATAGACTGTGCAACTTGAGGGGTAGCGCCACCAAGGAAAGGGCAGAAGCCTTCCCCTCTGAGTCATGAAGGCCAGAAACTACTTTGGAAACTTGAGAAAGGAGGGCCAATACTTACCTGGTCATTTGAATCTGGCAGCTGATAATCTGAAAGGATAAAGTAGCAGCAGTGTAAACTTTTTTGCCCAACCTCTCCACAGCACTACTATTCTTATCTGAAGGGAACAACTTGGTAGAGGGCAATAATTTGGAGGGTTTGTCAGAAGAGACGGACACTACAGAGGGGCATTTACAAAAAAAAATTACATTCATCAAGCACCATATAAAATCTATCAGATTTCTTGGATGCAGGGGGTTGAGACTCGGGGGGGGGGGGGGGGGGTCTACAGAAGTTGCTGAAAAGGTATCCAGGAAGGCGGTCAGAACATGGGGAACAGATGATGGCTTTGAAGACTCCATCTGGAGGAGCTCATAATACCTTTGCTGAATGTAACACTTGAGAACAATCCTACTTAAATCCATCATGCGGGCAACAGTATCACCAAAACAGAGTTCCTCCAAAGTGGAATCTAGACTAAAAGAATCACCTTCCTCTGAACCATAATCCAAAGGGAAGGAATTTGGGAAGAGTAAACCAGGGACTCCTCCCCAGAATCTAGATCCTCTAGCTCCCTGGGTCTTTTACGGGGAGTAAAAAGAACAGGAAGGAACAGGCGGAGACACCCCTTGATGAGGCCTTAAGCTATTAAAGCATTAAATACCCCCACCAGCATAAAATCCTGACATCCACTTTGGAGATCTTTTAACTACAGTGGAAATATGCTTGGTTTTCTGTTTCTTCTTCTGCAGGACGTCCACATGAAATGCCCTTGGAGATGTCCAGTAGGTTCACAGGGTTAAAAAAATAGATACAGATTATAATGTTAGTCCAATATCAAACATTTGTGGAAGAAATGTGGTTATCATGTTTTAATCATGACATACAATTCCACAGAATATTGGACAACTGAGTTGCTGATCAACTCATCTTTTGTATAAAAGAAATCTATAGGCGAAAATTATTCACAACAGTTTTACTTTTCCCAGCCACTAATGCTGTAGCTCTGCCATGTCTCTTATTATTACTGTGAGATTCAGTCAGAGGAAATAAATATATGAAGGGAGGTAAAGCATTACCAGATAACCTATTGCCTTCAACTTCAAATTTACTTTTGCCTTTTTATGTCCATTTATATACAAAGCAACTATATGCTAAAACTATGATAACAGATGTGGATTGGCATCTCCATTCATTACCATTTACAGGCATCCTGGCCTTTCCATGTTTACCTATATTTCTGTGCGTGTAAAGACCCCTCTCTAAACCTTAGTAAGGCTGTGCTAAGGGAAAACAAAAAAAATAGAAGAATACAAAACTATTCAAACCTTGTCAGACAAAATGCATTGGCCCTACAAAAAAGGCAGGGGAAACAGAGGAATGGTATGGTTATAAAACTGGAACTTCCAGTCCAGATTTACTATGGTAAGTACTTAATGTTTTGCATCTAAGACTGGGGGTTAAACTACACCACCACCTTCAGGAAGGAGTCCCAAACTTAGCCTCAAAGAGCGGCTTCTCTAGGAATCATCTTCCTAGCAGCTAAAAGCTGGTCTTGCTCAGTAACCTTATCAATGTTACTCTGCAGAAATGTACATAAAACACTTAGAGAATTAAATGTGGGACAGAACAAGATACTAAATGCCTTCAGCAGCAGGGCTTGTAAGGTACATACACTGTAGGTTACACCTACATGAATGGGTGAAGTATAGCCAATGTCACAAGACCCCCCCCCACACACACACACACACACACACACACACACCTGCAGAAAGCATGTAAAGACAGTTATAGCTTTGGCAATATTCTGCAAGCTAGAAAAGGCAAACACTTGCCACACTTCAAGCAATATTCTCATATCTAGCAAATTAGCAGGAACAAAGCCAGTCTAAGCACCTACAGGAAACAGGAAAAGTGAGAATGCAGAAGATTAGCATTATTTAGCCATAACTGCCAACAAATAATGCCAAAAATTAACAAAACTAACTCAATTAGCAACCATGAAAGGAATGGTCACAAAGGTTGCTGAGTTAAGGGCCGCAAAAGGATATAGCACTCAAATAATGTACAGAATGGAAAAGTTAGCTGAAGTGGACATTTACTTTCTTGCTTGTGAACTGCTGTCAAGTAGAAATACAAAGATCACCAAGTGAATCTCATAACAGACAAAAGTGAATAAAAAAAAAAGTGAACTGTAAGCATTTGTACCAGAGAATACTGACAAGGCATTTGAGCCTTCGTCAGTAATCAAACTGAAGTACCAGTCGCAAAGCAGAAGAAAAAGCCATGGCAAAAGCCCTTAAAAAGGGTAAAAATAGTGAGAAAAATGGCCAAACATGGTATGAAATGATGACCTCATCAGGCACACAAGTGGTGCCTGAGAGGATATATAAAAAGGAGAGAGTCCTCAAATGGAGACGTCAACTAATATACAGTGATATCTCCAAAATTCAAAATCAAATATCCTTAGAAAAAGAAACAAGAGACTGGTCAAAAAGAAAAACATATATGAGCAGGTAAAAGGAAGCAAAGTTTTAGAGATAGACTATAGAAAATAACCCAAATACAGGGAGAGCTGTACAGTTTTCTGTTATTTGTATGTAAAATCTGAGGGCTAAAAACTATTAAGGGAATGTAAGGCTAGGTCTCTTAAGAACCTCACAGGTCAACAACCTAGTAAATACCTGTGAATCTATATACTAAATACAGATAAATTCTTCCAAGTTAATATGAGCAGAAAATTTGTCAAATGGGTTGTTTGATATCAAAGGCACACAGTTGCAAGAAAGCTATGCCATTTCATTATGATAGAAAACACAACAGGGAAGATCCAGCAAACATATAAATTCACCAACCTAGAAAAGAACCACTGTGCTATGGACTGCAGGTAACAGCATGGGTTTTGCTGGGAAATCTAATCTAGTCAAACTTTTCTAGGCTAGCCCTGTAAGAAAGTAAGGAGTAATTCATAACTACAAGAATACCTTTCTGTCTACGCACAAGGTTGTTACCACTGTCAGTTTGGCCAAGAAATCAAACCACTGTGCACCTGTTAAGTGTAGGGGAGGGGAATGAAACAGAGGAGGATATGAAATGAGAATGTTTTGTTTAAAAAGAATACTTTTCAAACCGGTACTTCAATTGTATTATTGTGTAGAAAAGGCTGAAAAACAGCTAAAAGAATAATACTATACAAGAAACACCTTGGTGTGGAAGGTAATGCAGCAGAATAGCACAGCTGCACAGCAAACTAATCTGAGGGAAGTGATAGAATTATGTTTGCATACAAGACTATGATAATTACAGTTTGCATACGAATACACCTCCATTATAATTTGCACTTGGACCTTCTACAACAAGGCAGAATTAGGAAAGACCTTAAACAGGACAACTCTCCTTAAAGCTGTACACACATATAATTCAAAATGCAAACAGTTCAGGATGCGTACACACACAACACTTGTCAAAATGTTGATGACAGAGAGAGGTAAGTGAATTGGCATCAAGGCTGGGAATGTGTCCGAGTGTTGTTGGGTTTGGGTTAGATAAGGGAAAAGCTTTAGCAGTATGCACATTTGTTGGTGTGTGTGTGTGTGTGTGTGTGTGTGTGTGTGTGTGTGTGTGTGTGTGTGTGTGTGTGTGTGTGTGCCAGTATCTGAGCCTGTCTAGTAAAGTGGTAGTGTTACTGAAATAATTTTTTTGTAAAGTAAACTGCAAGGTTAAGGATAGAGGCAGGATCAGAGTTACAGTTAGCATGCATTACTAAGGTGGTGTGTGGGGGGCAAACTTTTTAAATCAACAAAGCTTTAAAACAGGAGTGATTACACAATACTGGGGTTAAGGGAATTTTCCTTTTTCCCAGTAATATACAATCTTGGACTGTGTTTATATATTGATTTTTGTATGTGTGTGTGCATATATATTTTTATTTATATGTATATATGTATATGTATATATATATATATATATATATATATATATATATATATATATATATATATATATATATATATATATATATATATATATATAATGTGTGTGTGTGTATTAATTATATAAACACATATACGTACATAATGGAAGCTTGACGTCTGCCAACATACCAAAGCCTACTGTTGCTTTAAGGTACACCAAACATCACACGTGCTCCTCGGATAGCATAGGGCATAAAGGTGACGTCCATATGTACCATCCTCAGAACTTCTGTGTCGCCAGTCCAAATGCATCTCCAGAATGTCTTTCTGAACGCCTACGTCATTTCCACCAGTTTGAACGTAGTTTTCCTTAGTGTAATCCAGGAAGAATAAATGTCAGTGCGGGAGACAGATTCCCCATAAAGACCGCCACGTAAAGTGTCTTTTTTTGCCTAGGAGCTTCTCATGCCCATACAACCTGTTCAGTTAGTCGGGCTTGTGTTCCAAAAATCCTTCATAGTCTACTTTCTTCCCTTTCTTTGTATCTTGAGAACCAGCACCTTAAGCTTCTCTTTAAAGATACAGTGGAAGGAACTTCCTGCCCCGAGGGTCAGCTGTTAGGGAAGAAAGTAGTTAAAAAGTTTAGACTGGAATCTTCTGCTGTCCAGTCTCCGCTGAGCATTTATCCTGAGGTTGGCGAGAACCCGGAGGCTCACCAAGTTTTTTTTGTCTGATTCCTCTACTGCAACCCTGTTGGAGGCCATAGAGGATCCGGCTGGCTGCAAGCATCCATTTTGGACATTCGTGGGAACCATGGTTGATTACTTCCGAAGGGCCTAGGGGCATTCCTAAGCCTACTCGAGAACAACTTCCTTTTTTCCCCAGATGTTTTTCAAGACCTTTTGACTCAGGGTACTATTCAAGAGGTTCCTATGTCCCAAATGGGTGGGGGGGTTATTCCAGAATGTTTCTAATGCCCAGAAAAGAGGGTATTTGGAGACCAAGTCTAGACCTCTGTCATCTAATACGTTTCTGAAGGTGCCCACCTTCCGGATGCTGTCCCTTCAGACTTTTTTTTTCCTCTCTTGCTCCCTCAAGCCTATATGGTGTCTCTAGATCTCAAGGATGCTTACCTTTATATTCTGATCCATCCCCTTTTCAAGACAATTGTGTTTCTGTGTTACTTCCTGGCATTTTCAGTTCTCTGCTTTGGTCTTTTTTTTACTGCCCCAAGGGTATTCACCAAATGCCTAGCTCCTGTGATTGCTTTTCGCGGGCTTCAGGGTATCCAGATATTTCCTTACCTAGATGACCTGCTGTTTCAGGCATCCTTTTGCAAAATCTTCATTTTGCCATTTCCCTTCTTCAGAGCCTGGCGTCACAGTAAATTTCAAAAAGTCTTCTCTGACTCATACTCGGGATCATGTCTTTCTGGATTGCAGGATTTAGACAGTGGGTATGCTGACATCCCTGTCTCCTCCAAAGGCCTCGACTCTCATTTCCTCCTTCCTCTGGAGTACATGACAACCAGGGAGTTTCTTAGAGGTCTGGGTTTTATGGCATTCACCATTCCTATGCTCCCTCTAGCCAAACTCCACATTAGAAAGTTTCAGTGGTTTCTGAAGTCATTGGGCTTCAAGATACACATCCTCTAGACTTTGTAGTTCCTCTTCATCCTTGTCTCAAGAAGGAACGTCACTAGTGGATCCCCCTCTTCTCTCTCAGAAATTGTTCACAGATGCTTCAAACATGAGATGGGGAGCAGCTCTTGGCTGCCTAAGTGCAGAGGGTGTGGTCGCCTCATCAGCAGAAGGAGCACATCAGTGTCAGAAGAGAGCTCTTATGCTGGCTGTTCAGGCTTTTCATTGTCTTTTCTCTCCAGGGCCTCGTAAAGTATTCACAGACAATACCACAGTGATGTGGTATATAAACAAACAGGGAGGAACAAAATCTTACATTCTGTGCCAGTTGGCACTCCTGCTATGGGATCTTGCTGGAAAATATCAAGTGCCTGTTCAGGCAGTTTACATTCCTTCAGATCAAAACATTATGGCAGACATGCTGAGCAGGTCCTTAGTCAATCCCATGAATGTATGCTCCGCAGGTATGTGTTTCTGGGCATTGTCCATCAGTGGGGTGGTACTCAAGTAGATCTATTTGCCTTCCCTCTGAGCAGATAACTTCCTCAGTTTTGTACCAGAGTTCCAAGTCCTGTGGTGTGGAAGTTGGAAGCCCTCTCTCTCTCTCTCTCTTTTTAAGGGATTTTTTTTAGGTATTCCCTCCCCTTCCTCTAATTCCAGAAGTCCTGTTCAAAATTCAATAGGATGCTTGCAGTCTTGTTGGTGACTCCCTTTTGGCTGCGACAGCATTGGTTCCCTCTTTTGCATTTCACCAAGAGCAATCATCACAAGTTTCCTCACAGGATGGACCTACTCACACAAGACATCCCCACCTGTCCAGTCTCCATCTGACACTGTGGGTGATTTTGATACCATATAGACACCTTTTTCCTGAGGATGCGCTTTTGAGGGTCCTGCAGGAGGCCAGGAAACCTATTACAAGAAAATCCTACTTATCCAAATGGAAGAGGTTTTCTGTTTGGTGTGTGTCTCGTAACCTGGATCCACTTGATCTGGATGTTCCTCTGGTTCTCTCTCATTTGTGTGAGTTGCTCAATGCTGGTTTTCATAGTAGTAGTAGCAGAACTAATTTTTGTTTTTTTTTTTGTTTTTTTTTTCAGCTTTTATGACTGGTTACAGAAGTCATCAAGAATTAGACTACATCCAGTATAGATTTAATCCTTTAGACTCTGGGACCCTTTATCAGCTATTGCTTTGTAACATAAAGCAAGTCATGGCGTGAATACAAAAATTATTGCATGTATGACAACTCATACAACAAAAAGGACAGAAGACACTATGTTTAGGCTGTCTCCATGATGCAAAGGGATACAGCCATGACTGTTGCCCAGGCACCTGGGGTTTATTTAATGGCCTTGAAGGGGAAGGGGTGAAGCCTGTTTACCTCTTCCCGTATGGAGCTTGCATGTACTCTGAGGCAATCTGGGTGGTGTGATCTCCCTGGTACAGAGACCAAGAAGACAATTGCTTGAGGAGCAGTAGGAGGGACAGGGCTGCTTGGAAGCAGTGCCCCTTGTGGAAGTGTGGGGCATTTGCTTCAAATAGACCATTGTGTACATCCCTCATCCCCAGTGCCTCATTGGGTGTGTGCCTGTAGGGCCTGTGGAAAAAGTGAAAAAAAAACCCACTCATGGTGGCTGCTTGGATGATGGCCCCATTTGGTCAGCTCTTGTGCTATCAAGGGCACAAATATGAAGATAAACCAAGAGAATGGTCAACATTTTGCATTAGAGAAACCGCAAAAAAAAAAAAAAAACAAATTTCATAGCGGAGAGAAAATTTAGCTAAGTCTTGGGTAAAGGCTGAGGTCCTATTACCTTGACATTTGCACTACACTTGAGGGAATAAGTCCCAAAGGTAATTACAGAAGTACGTGGTGCACATTTCTGCTGTAAGTCTAAATTTTGTGGATTATACATTATAATAAAAATCAAACATTTACTCACATGGCAGTCATTACATGTCACTCAAGAAGATGGTAACTGAAAAAGCTAACTTGATGGAGTTAGCAAAATTATGATAGCTAAGAGTACTGAATTTCATATTTTAAGACCTATGAAGGAATATGATGTTGTAAAACATTTTGGAGAGTAGTAGTTGTGCTTAAATGTTTAGAGAATTTGAATGTGATGAGCAAAGGCTATGGGTAAGGGTTGAGCATAAAAAGGAATGTAGGGTTGCGACTGTGGTTTAAGAAATGTTTATTGAACAGGTGCTTATGCTGTGAAATAGGCTGAAGCTTATCTTTGGATGGAGTAATGATCTAAATTTGACGATCATAAATCGAGAAATATTATTGAACAAAACCTGTAGGAAGTTATAGTTAATAGTAGAAGGCTATATTCTAACTTCTTTTGTAGTGATGGATTTAACCTGAAGAGTTGCTTGGTTGGATATTTTGTGGTATGTTGCTAAGTTGACTGCAATTTCAGGCAAACCCCGGTCAAGCCAAAAATCCTAGGTATTTGTACAAGTTGCCTAGTAATAGAGATGTCACTGACAAAGTGCCTGGCATCAATGAAAGGCAATTGTCAGTACCAAAGGTCATTTTTTTTTTTTTACTGACATTTGGTAAGAGTTTCTTGGAAGCAAACCATGTATGGATATGCCTGAGATGGTTTGCGGTCGTTTTACCTGAAGACTAGAATATCTCTGACCAAAAGCTAGAGACGATTATGCCAAAAAGCTAAAATTGTTGGGACCTACAGTGTTCACCTCCTGGACTTGAACCCCTCCCCCCACATTGGCAGGATCCATGGTAGAGCTCCCCTCCAAGGTTTGCAGTGGCAGGGAGGGTTCAATATGTAGTGTTTTTGTCAGTCCTTGTACATTTCAACATTTTAGTTTTTTGATGTAATTGTCTTGGGATTTTGATCTTCGATGTTCTGGTCTTCAGTAAAATAACAAACCATTTGAGATCTTTAACTAGTGTGTGTCTGATGGTGATGGTGTAGTATCAGTCAAATCACCAAGGCATCTACATAAAAAATTTGGATGCACCAGGTAGGGTAGTGCTAAAAACATTAATTAAGATAGTGAAAAGTAATTGTCCCAAGATAAAGCTGTGGATCTAGGTTACTCTGTTCCTAGAGGGAGAGAAATTTTCCCGCATTAACTTTAGAAGAGTATTTCCTTGGGTAGCTGTCTTTCCAGGAAAATGATGTGGGATATAATCTGTGTCAAGTAGATTTGTATATGAGTCTAGAATACCGAAGAGAATCTGTCGGGTAGGTTTCTTCTAGGAGTTTGAAGTACTGAACAGAGTCAGAGGCCTCTCTCATATCCGTAAATACTGTTGTAAGTGTGCTGTTTTCAACATTATGAATTATTTGGTTTATGAGGCAGATGGATGTTGTTCTCTCTGAAGCAATGTTGTTGGGAACTAAGGTAAGCAAAGGAGCTAGGGTGGGTGGTAAGCTGTGAAACTACCCTTTCAAGGGCAGTAGGATGAGTAAAGGTATCCATTTTTTAGAGGCATGGAACAACTATGATTATGTCCCAAAGGTCAGGGAACGTAGCACTGATGAGTAACAAGTTAATGTTCCTAAGGGGCACAGCCCAACCAAGTGTGACATTCATTGAGGGCTTCAGGCATGAGACCAGCTGGCAGTTTCATGTGTTTGCTTCCTGAATGGAAACTTGAGAGTAGAGGAGAGGGTGAGGTCTTTAACCTTCAGAAAGCAAGTTATCAGTCTTAAGTTTGAATTGCTGGGCTTGGCTGTTGTCAGAAGGATTATGGATGGTTTGGATTTTTTTGTTCAGTGCTCGAGATGATGACTAAAATTTTTGTAGTAAATTATTGACCTCTGTTCAGAGGACGGGAATCTTCTCTTGCAGTATCTGGAGGTAGTTTGCTTTGACCTGTTGTGTGTTTTAATAGTGATTTCTTGCATTGCAAAACTTTATCCAGCTGTAGTAGGAGTTTAACATTTTAAAGGATTCCCTAGCTGTCTTCTCTGTGTGAGTTGTATTTTTCACTTTAGAAGTTAGTCTTAGAGTGAGGTTGTGTTTGGTATAACTAGTAACTAAAAGTACTTGTTCTGAAATGAAAGAAAAATGTTTGGAGATTATTGAAGTGCCAAGTCAGTGTCAGTTCTTTAACACAGGCCGGTCTGTATGCAGTAGAAATATTGGCCCATTTTTTTGTCAGTTTAAAGGATCTGAAGATGGAGCTGGATCCTGAAATATTTGTCACCTTACCAGAGATTAAGTTTTAAGATAGTGTAGGGATCACTAAAAATAGAGTGAATTTGATGGTGGTGGGATGGAGGGATTATATGAGGAGCATCAATGAAGACCCAGTCAAGCAAAGTACTTTTTGTGTAGATTTCTTTAATTAGGGACATTTGCTGTTTGAATTAAAGGTGTCTGACAGTTAGCTCAGAGGATTAAGGTTGTGAGCTGTTGACGAGCTACTCCATGTAGTTCATGTTTTGATCCCCCTGCTTCCATTTGTCTACTGGGGAGGGCTGACCAAGTAACTTAAAAAGGCTATTTATTTATATTCATTTACAGGGGCAGTGCACTGATCAATATTCACAAGTTTCAGGCTCAGCCTGGATAATGCTTTGGGACAATTGGGGAAAATTGAGCTATGCTCCTCGATGATCTCCTGGACCGCATGGTTAGTAACTACCTATGAACCAAGGTGATTTGTAGCCCAATTTTTTTGTTTATGTTCCACTTCTGATTGAATTTGCCCACTACCATAATAGTGTTCCCCGTTTGGCTTGTCATTGTTTTTAAGAAAGTCCCTAATGGCTTAATTGAAAGTTGGTTGAGGATTGTAACTATTTATTGATCCCAAATTAAATGGCTACAGATGACTATTAGTGTCATAGTTCTTGGACTTAACAGATTGAACTACGCATTCTGCTCGAATATGCCTTGGCAGTAAGTAGAAGCTTGACTCCCTGCAAGGTCTGGCTCCTGATCTTAGGCTATGGAAAAATTTGAGTACATCAGCCATTGATGGAATCCTGTCATGTGGTTTTAACCAAGGTACAGTTATAGCAGTAGTGTCTGGTTGATGTTATTGAACCCAACATTTAATTTTGATGGAATTTATTCATGTTACTGCCATGTGTGGAGTAAATAGTGAAAATACATTTTTGTTTGTGAGTTGTAGCAAGTAGGCCTGGTTTGGCTTCAGTGGCCTTAATGAATGACAGTGAATTAGTTGGTTTAGTGGCCTTAATGAGTGACAGTGAATTAAAGCAAATTATAAAGTTTAGGCATTTGATCAAAATTTTGCATAGTTGATTTGATTGATTTTACCTCAAGTATGCCTGTGTTGGATATCTGTCTATCATGTGTATATAAAATTGTGTGCGTACATCCATACATATGTATGGATGTGAATGTGTGTGTATACATGTGTGTGTATATGTGTAGATATATATATATATATATATATATATATATATATATATATATATATAGATATATATATATATATATATATATATATATGTGTGTGTGTGTGTGTGTATGCATGCATTTGTATATATGTACATGTACACAGACACACGCACACGTGCAGGGAGTTGGCCATGGTGTCATGATTTATGGGGAGAAGCTAATTGCATAGGTATAATGGAAACTTTTTGGGATTGGATTGGTGGGTGTTGACTAGAAAACGATGCAGAAAATGGGCTGCAGGAGGGGAAAGCCTTGATGATGGTGTACCCTAAATTTTCACTCACTGCTGTCCTTGTAAATTAGTATTATTTTAGTAGTAAATTTAAGGGTGAATGTGTGCGCATTTTTCTTCATGATTTAGTTTTTTTTTTTTTTTTTTTTTTTTTTTGAAAAAAGTGGTTTATGCCGTTCCTTAAAGTGTTAATTTATTGGTGACACGGGAACGTGGTGAATGGAGTTTGGAGCCCCCGAACAGTGCATGTGACATGTTTCAAATTACTATACTTAAAAATTTCACAAAAGTCTTTTGAGTGAGCCCTGCACTGATTGATTGAGCTGGTTTGCAAGTCATTTTTGAATAATTTACTTTAAAAAAGTCAATATTTTTCCCCTCACTTTCCATAAAGGGAGGAGATTTAGTATTGGAAGGTAGAATTAGTGGCATTCTGGACCTTATGTGTAACATGATGATATGAATGTTTCACTTTAATGTTATATTCATGTACTTTGTGTGTGCCACAGACAAATTAAATATACTTTTTATTCCTTTTTTTGTTTAAGGAAAAACCACTGGTGTGAAAGGTCTACCCATCTCCCTAGTGTACAAGAAAATACTATGACTTGTTCAGTCAAATGAGTAAAGAAGGGCTAATGGATTCAAACGTGGATCTCCACTCTAGCACCTAAACCACTGTGATGTGCTCTAATGGTTATGATCAGTAAAATGTTGCATGATTCATCAGCTTTTATGTACCAGAGACCTACTTTCAGAAGTATTGATTTGCTGTTTAGTAGTTCAAGAACTGCATTTAATGCTGGTTGGTTACAGAGTGGCTTATGTTTACTTTTCTTATTTTTTAGTTTCCCCCACAGATTGGTGCTACTCCTGAGGAGCAGAAGGTATTTGCACTCTGGGAACTAGGATCACCGTATGACCCCGTAAGTGCCACTGTCTATATTTTTGCCCCCCCCCCCCCCCCCACCACCACCTTTTTGTGTATTGTAATATGGAAGGAAATTGGTATCACTGTACTGGGTACTCACCATGAGCTGTCACAACAATGACCCAGCACTTCATGAAAGTAAATAAAAAGGTCTCGGCTAGCAGGCTGTAACAATTCAAGAACTGGTTGAAACTTAATGTGTAATCAACTTTACCTGTTCACATTGTTTCTCCAGGTTAATCATTATACTTTCTGGGTACATGTCAGTTTTAAGTAACGAAGTACATTGTATTATACAAGTAACAAAATGTTTCAAATGCCAGATATAAAAATGTTTGTGTTTACAGCAGTATAAATATAGAATACTAGCTTGATGCAGGCTTATTCCTTACTGTCATTTAAAATTCTTCTGTCATTTTGCTAGGTTCATTGATTTGCTTACTACAAGCCATTCCTGATAGTAATCTTACTGCCTCTGAAAGTGGTATTTAAACTTGTACAAGTACAGACAATGCTCAGCACATATGCCAGGTTTGTAGACAGCCTTTTGGTCACTGGATCGTAATGACCAAGTGGGAACATAGTTATGTAGAATGTTTTTTAGTGTTTGACAGGAAGATGGATGCTGGATAATTTTATAGGTGGAAAGAATTTGTGCATATCTTAGTTGATGCGACAGTTCTAATCAATTTAGGCTTTTCAGTGCTATACTGTGGTGGGTTCTGAAAGGGGTATTTGCTGCAAATGTATAACTTTGTTATAGTGTTCAAGTTTTGCTTTTTGTGACGCCTTATGTAAGCAAGCAGGGGAGAGCCATAAACAAGTTTGTGGAGAAGATATAAGTGCAGTTTTAGTTGTGTCGTGATAAAGTTTTTGGCTCTGTAAAGATAGCATTCCTAGTTTTTGGTGAGTTTTTCTTGTGCAATTTTGTATATGCATCATCCACGATCACCCCTACTAATTTGCTATGAGAAGTGACTTCAGTGGTTGTTTTATCGAGAGAGGGCTTTAAATTTTGTTTTTTCATGAAAGAGGGATTTGAGGGGGGGGTAGTAGTTTGGTCTTTTTTGGATTGAGCATGGGTTGTGAGTTACAAAGCCATGTTTCAATGGCTGTTAAAGCTTCCTGATTAATTTATTTGGAGGTGTACCATATTGTCAGATGTGCAGACGAGAGTGGAATCACCTGTGTTTTGTATTAGGGTGGCCTGTTGTGTGGATGTATAGAGGGTGTTGGTGACAATGTTATAGGACGGGAACAAGGATAGAGTTTTGTGGTACACCACTGCTGACTGAGAGGTAAGGAGAGAGAATGGATTGCCATTTTACTGACTGATACCTATCGGATGGGTAGCATTTGAACCACAGAAGGGTGGGCTGAGAGAGACCTAAATGAGGACATTTAAAGTAGAAGTTTGCTGTGACACAAACTGTGTCAAAGGATTTAGACAGGTCTATTAATCAGGAAGAGACTAGGTTGCTGTTACCTCTATCTTTATTGACACTATCTATATAGGTTAGAAGGGCAGAGCTAGTACTATGGGAAGGATGGAAACCATATTGTGTAGGGGATAGGAGTTCTTCCTGCAGGAGATAGTCTAGCAATTGTTTTTGAATACATTTTCAAGTATTTTTAGCGAGGTCTAAAGTTATTAATGTCTTGAATTTCTTTCTTTGAGCACAGGAATAATGTGTGACTTTTTCCAGAGAGGGAATGTAGAATTCCTGGATTGGCTTATCTATAAGAACTGAGACAGAGGATAGGCAATGCTATTCGCTGCTGTTTTTAGGTACGCACTTCGAAGGTCATCAGCTGAAGAAGAGCAAAGTTTAAGTGAAGTTTTGTATAGGATGTGGGCAGAGGTTTGAAGGTGAAAGTGGATGTTGTGATATGTGGCTGTTGGGCAGGGTTGGGATTAGATGTTGAGAAAGCCTTGGTTAGAGATGCTATATTGTCTGTAAAATGAGGGTTGAACTGTATTGCAGTTTTGAGTGGTGAGTTAACAGGAGAGGGGGTTATGTTGAATTTTTGGCCAGGATGTAAGATTTCATTAATGGACATCCCAAAATCTTTGAGATTATTTGTATTTCTGAAAGTTGTCATAGTCATTAATGGACATCCCAAAATTTTTGAGATTATTTGTATTTCTGAAAGTTGTCATAGCATAGTTTTTTGTCTTCATTTGCTTTTTAGTATGATTGTGAAGCATTCTTAAGTTTTTAAAATATTGAGGTGTTTTATAATTTTGCCATACTGTACATGCTTTTTCTCTATCCTGCATTAACATTCTCGTCTTTTTGGATAGCCAAATTGCATTATTATTTAGTTTCTTCCTTCTAGAAGGTGCAAGGCTATTTAGGATATTTAGAAAAGTTGTATTGAATTCATTTACATCACCGTCTAAGGGGAGGATTTTAGGAAGTTCCAGTTAATAGATGATAGTGTAGTACCTATAAACATTTCTGGATTAAACTTAAGAAAGGTTGTGTGGTATTTTATAAAAATGCTGTTTAACTGGATGTATGAGATGTCTGGTCATATAGATTGGGAGGTGATCACTGAAAGAGTCTGGCATTCTACCTGTGATGATATATTTGCTAAGGTCTGATACTAGGATCCAGTTTAATAGGGGAATTTGATGTCTTGCTATAATGTGTAGGGGTGATAATTAGTTGTGTGAAAACATATATGTTCATGTTTGATGTAGGCCAGTTAGTTTGTCCAACCAAGTGACGTTCACATCACCTAGCAGTATTTTTTCTTGTGGAAATGTTATGGATATCCAGTGTAGGATATCTTCCAATATAGCTGTATTGTCAGCAGGAGGGATGTAAAGGACAGCAATACCTATTTGTTTAGAACTGTTTATTCTGAGGAAAGCAATATAAAGCTCTGCTGAACTGACTTTTGGTATTGTTTTGCTGTAAGGCGGAATGTGGTAGGTGTCTGGTGGTGGCATTGCTTTAATATTTCATATTTATGTGTGTATGTATGTGTATATATATATATATATATATATATATATATATATATATATATATATACATAAATACATACATACACACACACACACACACACACACACACACACACACACACACACGCACGCATACACGCAGTGGATATAAAAAGTGTACACACCCCTTTTAAAATGCCAGGTTTTTGTGAAACCATACATGAGACCACAATAAATCAGTTCAAAACTTTTCCAACCTTTAATGTGACCTATAACCAGTACAATTCAATTGAAAAACAAACAAATCTGTTAAGAGAAAAAATATAAAAAATAAAAAAAGTTCAATAAGCTGGTTGCATAAGTGTGCACACTTAAACTAATACTTTGTTGAACTTCTTGAAAATGCACCGGAGTATTAGAAATCATTTGCTTGAACATGCACCAAAACAGCTTTTTTACTGGTTTGGTCATAGTTGCAGAAGATTCAGGCTCTTGTTTCCTGTAATCAAGTTACAGGGTTTGAGCCTAAGGAAATTTACTAACGTGCATAGCTCTCAACTGTTTTTGCAGAATGTCCAGATTTTTGCCTTTCATTTTTGGTCTGTTCCTCATAAAATTTGTTATTTTTTGGAAAATCACTTAGGAGTGAAGTTTCTAAGTAATGGCCTACGTTAGAGTTTCAGACTTCATATTCTTCAGAAAATGCATGCTAACATGAAACCTGTTCTAGCAACTGTCCTAAGTTTATAAGAACAATGTTTAAAATCTCTCCCTGTTTTTGGGCTTTTGCCCCCACATTATTGTATGCTTTTTTCTGGAGCATTTCTCCCCGGGCCTCCGCTGAAAACAGGATCTGTGGAACCTAGTCGGACATTCCCGGTCAACAAATGTTAAATAAATAAAATAAATAAATAAATTTTTCCAGATTTGAGAAGTATGCTACCCCCCAACACACACAACCGTCTTGTATTTAAATTCCACGTGGAAAAGGCATATGCAGCAGGTGTGTACGTGCATCGACGCATGTAGAGATGCACAGATAGGGGCATTTTTAAAGAAGAATGCCCTTAAAGGATCTGGCTCTGGTCTTAGTTTAAGCTTTTTGAGTTTTAAACTTGAAAAGCTTTTTAAAGGCAAGGTTACAACCCCTTACTGTTTGCACCTGGTGCAGACTGCACCCTCAGCTCCTGCATTAGTGCGCCTCTTATTACTTATAATTAAGAATTACACATCACCACTAGTGGCAAAATAATGCTGTCTATAATGTCATGCCTGTTCACACTGCCATTGGTTTTACTTTTTATTCTTACTTCTAGTTGTCTTCTCTATGGCTATTGAGAAACTGCAAACGTTTGTTCCTTATGGGTTCCTCCTTTAATTTTTCCTTGCCTTACTGCATCTGTATAACTTCCTTCTTGTAGCTACTCCACCAACTGAGAATACCTCTGTTTACCCTTCAGCTGTTGCTCGTTTTCAGTCTCTGTTTCTTCGTCTTGTAATATTTCCGCCATGTCACTCTATCTTGCTTCTTCTCCTTCCTTTGGATCTGCCTGGTTTATAAAGTCTTGCCAGTACCTGTATCTCTGGTTTTCAAACTCAGCAGCAGTTATTTCATCTCCTTCTTTTTCCATCAGTAAGTTTTCTCCTTCTCCTCTCTCCAGCTTGGAATTTCCAGAGCTGCAGTGACAGCCCTTCAGTGCCACATCGCAACTTCAGAGAGTGCTTCACTTACTCACCTACAAGGAGAAGAGGAAGTTCTCTGGTGGCCTGCCATATTTCCTCTAGTCAGTATGAATACCACCATGGGATCCCCTGAAAAGAGGCCATTGGTCTAGTGGAACAACCTGGTCAACAACTGTAAATAAAATTAAAAAAATAGTTGCTTAATGCCTGTTGGTTGAACCAGCTTGTAAAATGTAACTTTGTGACATAGTGTCCTTACAGCTCTCACGGGTGGCAGACCTTACTATTTCTGTGACCCTGCCATCCATAATTAGAAGCAAAAGTGCAGTAGACCATCTCTTTGTAGTCCTTCAAAGAAGGTCTTAGTTCAGGTGAAGTCAAAGAAATTGAATTAGGAATTACATGGAAAGGCTGATGAAAAAGAGAAGAATGAACAAGAGGCAAAAGAAAAGGCTTATTCTGCCTCCTCATTCTCTTTCTTATGAAATTCTTAACTTGGATGGAGGTGTCCCTGAATTCCTTCTCAATATCTTAGAGATCCTGTACACAAATCTGCTCTGCAAGGTTGGAGTGATAGGATTTGGGAATAAAGTGGTGGGCAGAAGAGGTAGTCAGACAGCCAAATATTGCTCATCACTTGAGTAATTTTCACACACCCTTTATACACTTATGCATGATTACACTGTAGATGTTCTTCGTGTTTCACTGTTGCAGTCATCTGTGGGTTATCCCTACTGTGGTAGCCCTCGGTCAGCCCGTATACCAGAGTCAATGTTTATGTGCATCGGTTGCTGTCGCCTGTAGTCTGACGTTAGGTCATCAGTGCTATAAAGCAAGGTAGCCAATGTTATTACACCAGTCTTTCTTGCCGTGGAGCCTGTAGCAGAAGCAGTTCGCATGAATGTCGGTCAGTTGCTACCAGAAGTTGAATTTCAGCAGAAAACATCTAAAGCTAAATACCCCATTGGGGACCCTTTTTTCTTGCTCTAACCAATGTCCGAAAAAGTTAACAATTGTCTCGCCTGTGGAAAGCAGATCCCACACCGAGACTTTCATTCTTACTGCATCACTTGTTTAGGCCCAGACCACGACATCCCTCTTTACCAGTTCTGTGCCCTCTTTAATGTGAGAACCATTCGCGGTAGAGCTCTCTTTGTAGACTATTATTTTCGTATTCTGTCTTCGAATTTCAATATAGCGTCCATCAGCCAACAATCTGTGGATATTCCAAAAAAAAGTAGAGATAAAGATAGAGACAGGCCACACGAGGCTAAGCCTTCCGACAACGCTACCGCTAAGCAAGTCGTCAGTTCTCCAGAATTCAGTGAGGTGCTTTCGCAGCCCCTGATGCCAGTCTCGCTATCTATGCAGGCCTCTGCCAAGAGCCTTTTGGAGTCCGGTATGCTGCAGAAATCTACTTCGTCTTCAGAGACTTTGGCTGCCTCTGCCTCGGTTGGGTCCGGAGCCGCAATGCAGGCACCAGCTTCCAAGGAGACTTTTTGCACTACCAAATCTAGACAAAAACTGACGTCTTCGCATCCGACTACCACTTCTCAGAGACTGACGGATTCTCTCAGGCCTAGAAGCCAGGCCACTCCTAGGAAATTTGCTTCTAGCCACCATCATGCTACTGCTCCCCCAACTCAAGCTCAAGTGCTTAAAATGGCGGAGGATCTCATCTCCCTTATTAGAGGTGCTCGGGCCCCCACTCCTAAAAGGAAAAGGCATCCTTCTCCAGACGTAATGACAGACCAAGAGTCTGAGGAATTTGATTATTCTGCTTTTGAAAAGGAACAACATCCCTTAACTGTTTGAGGATTCAGATGCAGAGGAGTCTCATTTGGGGGAACCCTTCATTACCTCAGGGAACATTTCCAATGGGAATCTCAAGCCTTCCCACAGTCTAAGAAAAGATTTAGAGAGTTTCTGGACCTTCCCCAGTAAACCTGACGGGTACTACAGAGTACCGGATTCTCACAATACCTGTGTAGGAATCCTGCTGCAGACCCGGAGGTCATTACACAGGGACCCAAAGGAGCTTATACTAGTTCTGCTAAGAATCCTCTTCCTTCTGACAAAGACTACAGAGCTCTGGACAGTTCGGGTAAGAAAGTATACACCTCTGCAACCTTAGGTATCCGAGCACTCAATTGTCAGTTCCATCTGTTAAAATATCAACAACACACTTTGGAGCAATTAAAACAGAAGATTGCTTTCTCCCCTGACTGTGCCAACGCCAAGGAGCTGGCAGAATTACTACTCTGTTGGACCGGAAAAATGAACATGGTCAATACATTACCAATTACAGGGGATTTTAAAAGTAATTTTATTCATACCTTTTCATCCACATCTAATGAGGTTGAAGAAATGATTTCAAAACATTGGCCAATACTGACCCTTAATGATGAAATCAAAGAATTCATCCCCATGAACCCACATTTTGTTAGGAAGAGGGACGTGAATTTCAAGGAATTATTGGAAAGGAGAGCTGTTACAAAATTAACTATGGATAGATCTAAACTTGGTACATATAAATGCGGTGCTTGCCAACAATGTAGTTTTATGATTAATCAAGGAACAGTTTTTATCCCTTCAAGAAAATACAAACATAAATCTACCAAATATTTTAATTGTGGGACTAAAGGGGTTGTTTATTTGGGAATTTGTATGACCTGTAATAGTTTTTATGTTGGTAAAACGGAGAGGCAGTTAAGAAAAAGGGTGTATGAGCACATGTATGAAGTCTCCAAAGGTAAGGACACTAATGCTTTTTACAAGCATTCCCAGTTTTGTGACAACATGAAAGTTACATTTTTAGTCTTGGAACAGGTGACCCCGGATCCTCGAGGGGGTAACTAGGAATCAAGATTGGAGTACAAAGAGCTGCTTTGACAGCTTAGGTTAGATGCAGGGAGAGCCCCAGGCTTAAACAATATAAGCATCAGAAGTGTCTTAAAATTAAGGGCTGCCCATTTATAAACTAGAACAATAATAATTACTTGGCGGGTTTATGGGCTGCCATTAGATAGTTTTGTGGTTATGTTTTTATTTTTATTCTATTTTAGTTTGTTATAAATTATTAATTCGATTTATATGCCCTTAGAAAGGTGGTTTAACAACTGACTGCATTTTGATGAACTAATACAGGACGTATTCATTTGCAGATAGGGGTGAGGGGATTGTTTTTAATGTATGTATTTTTAACATCATGAATTGTGTAACCAAGTTTGTGTTTTACTCTTTTTTTTTATTGGTTAACAAGATGGGACATGTGATGAATTGTCTCTAAAGTGGTTACTGAATTGATTCTTTGTTCCGAGGAAGCTCTGTATTGACTGAGTGAAAGCGCTTAACCTACTTTTTTTGTGTTTTTTGGTGGAATAAAATTGTGGCTTTTTACCTTGGACTAATTGCCTTGCATCACTCAGCATTTGTGGAATCTGCATTTTTGTCTGTGGTGGGTCTGAACATTTTTTCTATAACCAATGACCAATGGGTCTTAAAATTAATTTCTCAGGGATACAGATTCTCTTTCAACGAACTCCCAATTCCAAGAGGGTACCCAGCCTCCCCCTAAACCAGTGGGCAGAGGCATTGAAACAAGTCCAAATTCTAATATCCCAGGGGACAGTAGAACCTGTCCCTCCAAATCAAACAGGAAAAGCTTTTTCTCCAGACTATTCCTTGTTCCCAGAAAAGAGGGCACTTGGTGCCCCATCCTGGATCTATCCAAACTGAACACCTCCTTGGTGGTCCCCAAATTCAAAATGCTAACTTTGCTGCAGCTCCTGCCTATGCTAACAAAAACTGCTTGGCTTGTGACACTAGACCTAAAAGATGCCTACCTCCACATCCCCATCAGGGAATCATGCAGAAAATTCCTGTGCTTCAGAGCAGGCTATCAACACTTTCAGTTCTCTGCACTGCCCTTTGGCTGATCTACTGCTCCCAGAGTATTCACCAAATGCTTGGCCCCGGCTATAGCAGTCTGCAGACAAAGAAATATACAGATTTACCCTTACCTGGACGACTGCCTCATTCAGGCAGATTGCAAAGAAAAGTTACTCCAGGACCTTCTCTTTGTAAAATCTCTTCTTACTTCCCTAGGGTTCACCATAAACCAGAAAAAATCAAAACAAAACCCCACCAGGAAAGTTATTTTCCTGGGAGCTTTGCTAGACGCATCATCCCAAATGGCCTTCCTATCCCCAGAAACGCAGAGCTTCCTGCCTCTCTACTTCACCCAGCTGGCTTCCAGAAGCCACCTCACTGCGAGGAAGTTCCTGCAAGCCCTGGGATTCATGGCATCTTGCATCCTCCTTATCCCCTTGCCAGGCTTCACATGAGAAAACATCAGTGGCGCTTAAAGAACCTTTAGTGTCAGCACTCTGTCCCTAGAGACCACTCTCCCTCTGATCCCATGTATAAGGGACGAATTTCTCTGGTGGGCAGAGACCTGTGCCATGAACAAGGGTCTTCCCTTCCTCCTCCGCCCTTCTGGCCAGACCATCACCACCGATGCCGCGGACATTGCTTAAGGCGTTCACCTAGCAGGCAGGTGTACCCAAGGCTTTGGAATGCCCAGCCAACTTCACTTGCACATCAGTCAGTAAGAAATGATGGTAGTACAAAAGGCTCTGACTTCCTTCCAACCCCATCTCAGGCCAGGGGTGGTCCTTATGAAAACAGACAACAACACAGTGATGTGGTACATCAACAAGCAGGGGGACACCCAGTCTTACCCCCTGTGCAGGTTACCCATGAGTTTCTGGCTTACAGCCACCTCCATGGGGCTACAACTAATTGTCCAATGCCTTCCAGGGGTCAACAACACCCTGGCAGACCACCTAAGCAGAAACTTACTGGACCCCCACGAATGGCAGCTCCACAGAAAAATCTTTTTGCAAATCACTCAGGAGTGGGGGACCCCAGAAGTGGAGATCTCTGCCTCACACCTCAACCACCAGCTGCAGAGGTTCTGTATCAGGGAGATGTTCATCGTGTTTCACTGTTGCAGTCATTACTCTTGGGTTATCCTGCTGGCAGGCTACCCGCAGTCTGCCAGAATTCCAAAGTCTAGGTCCGGCGTCGGTTGCTGTTGCCTCTTGCGCCAGGAGTATAAAAGATGCAGCTGACACCATTTTCTTCAGTCTTTCTTGCCGCGCGGTGCCCGAAGCAAAAGCAGTTCGTAAGTGCCGGTCGGCCGACTCCTGAGATTTTCACAGACGAATTTCAGATCCGAAGTCTTCATTAAAGCCAAGTACCCCGTTGGGGAAACTTTTTTTTCTTACTCCAGACCGATGTCAGAAAAAGATAACAATTGTATTTCTTGTGGGAAGCAAATACCTCATAAGGATTATCATTCTTGCTGTATTCCTTGCTTAGGCCCTGATCATAACCTAGCTAGCTGTTTTGTGCTAGATTCAACAAACGCACTGTTAAGCGTCTGTTTGATTTTGCTTATTACTTTGGCCGAAAATTCAATTTCATAATGCTGTCAGAACAGCCGAAGACCGGAGTTTCTAAAAAAATGCAAAGAAAAAGAGAAGGACAGGCATCCGAGATCCAAAACCGACGATGAGGCTTTCGCTAAGCCGTTCGCCGGTTCTCAGTGAGGCTCTTTCGCAGCCCCTGACACCCGCTACCTCAGAGCCACAGGCCGCTGACGACTCCCACATGGAGCCAGCTAGGCCTCTGGATACTCAAGGTATTGGACACTCGGAAGTCATTCCCTCAGATGGGTCTGGAGCTGCTGAGCAGGCATCGGCTTCTGAGGGTGTTTTCAGACCTACACAGCTATATGTAAAGCCTACTTCAGCTTCAAAAGCAAAGACTACAGCAACTTTAAAGACAAAGAAACAAGTACAGCATTCTCCAGGACATACTTCCATGCCTAAGAAACAGATGCTCAAAATGGCCGAAGACCTTATTACCTTGATCAGGGGTTCCCATCCCCTCCTGACAAGAGGCCTAGGCAAGAGACAGACTCTGACTCTTCAGATCAGGTTTCCATTTCCTCTGACTCCTCTTCTGTACAGGAATAGTCTCTTCCTCCCTATGAGGATTCTGATGCTGAAGAATCCATTCCTTCAGCCTCTCCTTCTGCATACTATGAGGGAGCACTACCACTGGGAGAGCCAAGATTACTCAGAATCAAAGAAAAGGCTTAGAGATTTTCTTTTACTTCCTCAGCACAGGCCTATTGCTATTCCCCCTGTGCTAGACATTGTAGATGTATTTTCAGAGTCCGGCCTTTCTCCAGACTCCTTACCTCCAGCTCCTGTTAAACCAGACAGATACTACAGGGTTCCTGATTCACATAAATTTCTTTATAAAAACCCTGCTGCTGACCCAGAAACTATTTCTCAGGGTCCCAAGGGGGTTAAGGCCGCTACTGCAAAAAACCCTGTCCCTTCTGACAGGGATTCAAGGGCACTAGACAGATGGGGAAAAAAAGGTTTACACTTCCGCTACTTTGGCTGTGAGGGCTTTAAATTGTCAATTTCATATATTAAATATCAGCAATACTTAATGTCACTGTTAAAACGGAAAATTTTGACTAATTCTGATTGTACAGAAAATAAGGAAATACAGGATTTATTGCATGTAACTGAACAAGTGGGAAAACATACATTGCAATGTGGTTTTGATTCTCTGGAGGCCTCCTGCAGGGCCGCAGTTACGGGTCTGTCATTAGGAGGCATGCTTGGTTAAAGGAACAAAATCTGCCTGATCATGTTAAAGCAAAATTATTAGATGCTCCATTACAGCATAATACTTTATTTGGTGTTAAAGCAGAGGAGGTTTTGAAGAAAATGGAGGACAAAGCGAACTCTATGCAAACAGTAAAGGATTTCTTACAGGTTCAGCCACCAAAATTTAGCAGGAACTGGCCTACAAAGAATTGGTCCTTTCCAGTGTCGGACAGGCCACAAAGAGGCAGATACAGATGTCCCAGAGGCAGAGCCCCAGGGCTCATACAGGCCTAAACAGTGGGGCGCTTCTACCTCCAAAAGTGGAGAAGACAAAGCACAGCCATACAGGAAACAGTCCCAATGACTTGCCTCTGCCAGCACCAAGCACTTATCTTCTTGCAGCCCCCTTAGGGGGGAAAACTAGCACTTTTTTCTCAAAATTGGCACATGATCACCTAGGACAAATGGGTATTGAATATAGTGTCCCAGGGCTACAGGTTTCACAAAGGCAAAAGGTATGCCAAACCTGCCACACAATCAATGGGCAGAGGCACAAAAACAAATTTTGTCCCTTATGCAAATGAGGGCCATTCAGCAAGTACCACAGCAAGAGCAGGGACAAGGATTTTACTCGAGACTTTTCTTGGTCCCCAGGAAGGACAAAGCCTGGAGACCAATACTGGACCTGTCTTTTCTAAACACATTTCTGGGAGTTCCAAAATTCAAATGTTAACTCTGCAGCAGCTTCTGCCCATGCTCGGCAAGAATGCTTGGCTTGTAACTTTGGATCTAAAAGAGGCATACCTGCATATACCAATCAGACAATCTTGCAGAAGATGCCTCAGATTCATAGCTGGTTCAATGCACTACCAATTCTCTGCACTGCCCTTTGGCTGATCTACTGCGCCCAGGGTCTTCACAAAATGCCTGGCACCAGTAATTGCATTTTGCAGAAAAAGAGGAATTCATATTTATCCTTACTTGGACGACTGCCTTATACAAGCAGAGAACCAGGACACTCTACTAAAGCATCTGGCGTTCGTAAAAAGTTATTAATTTGCCTAGGGTACACCGTAAACGAAAAGAAATCAAAACTAGTACCCTCTCAAGAGATAATATTACTGGGTGCAAGCTTAAATACAACTGCCCAGATGGCTTATCTCACACCAGACAAACAAAGGCAACTAACTTCTTACTTCAAAATGTTGGCAACAAAGACCCAGTTATCTGCAAGAAAAATTCTGCAGGCTTTGGGCTTCATGGCATCCTGCATTCTGCTAATTCCATATGCCAGACTGCATATGAGTAAACTTCAATGGTACCTAAGTGTCTGGACTCAACATTGTCAAAGCCTGAAAGCATTAATTACCCTCATTCCTTGCCTGCAACAGGAGTTTCGATGGTGGGCTCATGCCTGTCACCTCAACAAGGGACAGCCATTCACTATACCCACAGCCAGGCAGTCAATAACAACAGATGCATCAGATTATGCCTGGGGAGCACACATGGCAGGAAAATGTATTCAGGGCACATGGTCCACAAGCCAAATGCTTCTACATATCAATCAAAAAGAGATGCTAGCTGTTCAGAATGCCCTGACAGCTTTCAAGGATCTACTCCATCCAGGACAGCTACTGATGAGGACGGACAATACTACAGTCATGTGGTACATCAACAAGCAGGGAGGCACAAATTCCTACCCCCTCTGCAGACAAGCCATGACTTTGTGGAGCACAGCACTGACTTATCAAGTACACCTGCAAGCACAATTTGTGCCAGGAAAGAACAATACTCTGGCAGACTAAGCAGAAACCTTACGGATCCCCACGAGTGGAAACTGGATCCACAAGTCTTCAGCATGATAACAAAGGAATGGGGATGCCCAGACATAGATCTATTTGCCTCCCCTCACAACTGCCAACTACAGAAATTCTGCACAAGGACTTATCACAAGCAAGCATGGAAAGTGGATGCTGTGCCATTCAGCTGGAAAAGTCTAACAGTATATGCCTTTCCTCCTCTGCCTCTCCTCCCCAAGGTACTTCTAAAGGTCAGACAAGAGAAGCCAAGAATGATTCTGATTGCCCCAGACTGGCCACACCAGCACCTGGTACCCAATCCTAAAAAGCTTGTCTCAAGGCCCAGCCTGGACATTGCCTCTAATTCCTCACTTACTGACTCAGTGAAACAATCAGATTCTGCACAGCCAACTCAGGACCCTAAATCTGGCAGCATGGCAGATAATGTAATCATTCAAAGCACACCTCTCTCTAAAGCAGTGATGGATGTTATTTTGGAGGCCAGGAGGCCCAGTACCAGAAAATCTTATGCAGAAAAATGGAAATAATTCTGTGCTTGGAACCGGCACAAGGAATTGACACATCTGTACCAAATATTCCTCAGATTTTACAATACCTAACTGAGATGCTGGACAAAGGCCTATCCTTTTCATCAATTAAAATGCATGCCTCTGCCATTTCAGCTCATTACAATACAGAACCTCCTATTTTTTCCCATCCTTTGCTAAGGCAGTACCTCAGAGGGGCCAAAAACATGAGACCTCCAAGGAGAGCCCCAATACCTGTATGGGACCATAATTATGTCTTGGAAAAACTCACACTGCCGCCTTTTGAGCCAGCCAATACAGCTGATGATAAAGTTTTTATCTTGGAAAACAGCTCTGCTCCTAGCAATAACCTCTGCAAGACTAGTTTCAGAGTTAAAGGCACTCATGGCTGTGGAACCTTTCATCATTTTCCATCCAGACAGGGTTTCTATAAGGACGAACCCAACATTTATGCCTAAGGTAGTGTCCAGTGTGCTTGAAAAACAACTCTGCTCCTAGCAATAACCTCTGCAAGACGAGTTTCAGAGTTAAAGGCACTCATGGCTGTGGAACCTTTCATCATTTTCCATCCAGACAGGGTTTCTGTAAGGACGAACCCAACATTTATGCCTAAGGTAGTGTCCAGTGTGCTTGGAAAACAGCTCTGCTCCTAGCAATAACCTCTGCAAGACGAGTATCAGAGTTAAAGGCACTCATGGCTGTGGAACCTTTCATCATTTTCCATCCAGACAGGGTTTCTATAAGGACGAACCCAACATTTATGCCTAAGGTAGTGTCCAGTGTGGCCCTAAACCAAACCATTAATTTGCCTACCTTTTATCCAAACCCACAGAATAAGGGCGAGAGACTTCTGCATTCCTTGGACATACACAGACAACTACGCTTTCAGAAAAACTGAGCAACTTTTAATGGCATATGCTGCAGGATCTTAAGGAAAGCCTATCTCAAAACAGACTATTTCAAAATGGATAGACCACTGCATTCGTTTCTGCTACTCACAACATGGCAAATCAGTGCCCAAGGGCATTACGCCTCATTCTACCAGGGCAGCAGCTTTTTTCAGAGGAGTACCAACCAAAGACATTTTAGAGGCTGCAACTTGGAGTTCAGTGCACACTTTTACAAAGCACTACCATTTACCTCTCTACTCTAAATCCAGAGCAGGCTTCGCCACTGTAGTTCTGCAAGGCCTTATAGCCTCTCCTAATCCTCTTTAGGCCCAGCCACCCAGCCCTAGCTTTGGGATTCAACCCAAGAGTAATGACTGCAACAGTGAAACACGAACATAGTACAGTTGTGTACCTACCATAAATGTAGATGTTAGAGTGTATTCACTGTTGCAGTCCAGGTTACCCACCCTCCATCCCCCTTTCCTTTGCTGGGACTTACCTATACTTCTCTATCTTGTACAACCTATGTGGTGTATTTGCTTGTAGATGAAGGAGATGTTTATTTTACTGCATGCATAATTATTGGCATAATATTTTTAGCCTACCATTTTGGGGGCACCTGACATCTGGGGCAAGAAAAACTGAAGAAAATGGCGTCCGCTGCATCTTTTATACCCCTGGCGCACTGACGTCAGGGAAGAGGTGACAGCAACCAACGCCGGGCCTAGACTTTGGAATTCTGGCCGACTGCTGGTAGCCTGCCAGAAGGATAACCCAAGAGTAATGACTGCAACAGTGAATACACTCGAACATCTACATTTATGGTAGGTACACAACTGTACTTCCACCTCCTCGCATGGAAGGTGGATGCCTTGATTTTCACCTGGAACTCGCTCTTTGTGTATGCTTACCCTCCTCTGCCCCTTATTCCCAAGGTTCTGATCAGAATAAGAGAGGAGAGACCAAGGGCCATCCTCATTGCTCCAGACTGGCACAGACAGCATTGGTACCCCCTGTTACGCAGCCTGACCTTACAACCCCCAAAGCTGCTTCCCCTGACGTTAGAGCTCTTAACCTGGTGGGGGGTACTGCACCCAGACCTACAGACTCTCAATCTTTTAGCATGGCTTATACACTAAAAACTAACAAGGAGTCCCTGTTAAGCAACTAGGTCATGGACATCATCACAGAGGCCAGAAGGCCCAGCACAAGAAAATCATATGCAGGAAAATGGAAGATTCTGCTCCTGGAAACAATCAAAACAGGGGCAGAACCTTCCATCCCTCTCATCCTGGTTTACCTAGCAGAGTTGCTCAGTAGTGGCTTCTTTCTCCTCTGTTAAAATTCATGCCTCGGCCATTTCAGCCCCTTATGATTCAGACCCACCCCTCTTCTCGCATCCTTTGATTAGGCAATTCCTCAGAGGGGATTTTAATATCAGGCCTCCCACGCCACCTTGGGACCTGAATTATGTGTTAGAAAAACTAACCTTACCTCCTTTCGAACCTGCAGCTTCTACAGAATTGAAATACCTGTCAAGGAAGACTGCCTTCCTGCCAGAAGGGTCTCGGAACTTCAAGCACTCATGGCACTTGAGCCCTTCATCATTTTCCATGCAGAGTCTCCCTGAGGACTAACCCCTCCTTTATGCGCAATATGGTATCTGATGTGACCCTTAACCAGGCCATACACCTTCCCACCTTCTTTCCCAATCCTCAAAACAAGGGGGAAAGAATCCTACACTCACTAGATATACACAGGCAACTCAGATACTGTTTGGACCGTATTGAGCCAATCAGAAAAACAGACCAACTACTTGTAAGCTTTGCCCTGGGGCAGAGGAGAACCCATCTCCAAACAAACCATTTCCAAAAGGATTTCACACTGTATCAATTTCTGCTACAGACTGCATGGGAAACCCATCCCTATGTCTATCCGTATCCACTTCACTGCCTTCCTCAGAGGAGTACCCACCAGGGACATCTTGGAAGCGGCCACCTGGACCTGTGTCCATACCTTTACAAAACATTACCACCTTACCCCTCTTTTCAAAGTCTAGGGTAGGCTTTGCCTCTGCAATTCTGCAGGGCCTCCTGACCCATACCTAGGTCTCAATCTATCCTTCCACCCCTTTTCTCAGCTTTGGGAATCCTCCCCACAGGTGATTGCTGCAACAGTGAAACACGAAAAACATAGTACAGTTGTGTACACTTGCCATAAATGTAGATGTTCGAGTGTATTCACTGTTGCAGTCTTGGTTTCCCTCCCTCTATCCCCCATTTAACATCATCCCCTAGGGGGACATACGTTTCCCTAGGTGGCTTTGGCCACCAGGACCACGTCTCTCTTTTTCCTTGTGCTTCTGACAGGTTAGGGCAAGAAAAAACTGATGTAATGACGTCGGCTGCCTTGCTTTATAGCACTGTCGACCTGACGTTAGACTACAGGCGACTGCAGCCAGCGCACAAAAATATGGACTCTGGTATTCTGGCCAACCGAGGGCTACCACGGCAGGGATAACCCACAGGTGATGACTGCAACAGTACACTCAATACACTCAAACATCTCCATTTATTGTAAGTATACACAACTGTACTTTCTCTTGCCACTATTCTCTTTCATCTCATTGTTTCTGCATAGGCGCTTTAAGAAAAATAATTTATGCTTCTCCCCAAAAATCACAGCTTCCTGGATAGATAGCCTGCTGTCAATGTGCAGTTATGGCAGACACTTATAAGTAGCAGATGTTTATGCGACTTCAAGTTCCCCTGGACAAATGTAAAAGCTCAGTCTTTGGGGTCAGAAAGGGTTTGTTTACTAAATGAAGGTTATGGATGGCCAAATATATTACTTTGTACTTTAATGGGGTACATCCTAGTACCATCAATTTTAGCTATAGGAATCTTTCCTGAGGGTGGAGGAAAATGTATGCTGACTCAAAATGTGCCTTAAGAGTATCTCTAGCTCCAGAGGTTTGTGTCTGATAGTGTGAGCACCCAAGCAGAAACACCCGTTTGATGCAGGCTTTCTTAGCTGAAGATACCTAGTTCCCAAGCAGTGCTTAGTGTGAGCCATTACTTGTCGAACTTGATCATTTTCCAGATTCATGCCTGTAACTTTTCAAGAAAAAGGTGAGAAAATTGCTTTCGTTCTCTTGTCATACAGTACAAGGAGAATGAGACCATTGCAAGCTTCAAACCACACTGTAAGGTTTAGGTTCCAGGCCAAGAACTGCAGTAGCACCAAGGCCAGCAATCCCTCTGGAAAGGTAATTTGCCCAAAAAGGAAGAGAAATGTGGTGCTGCCTTCAGGTTGGCAGCTGTGGTTGTTTTACTTGTCAAAGTCCTTGCTTTGCAGACAACTGAAGTGCAAAGTAAACTGCAGTCAGATCACAAGATCACTTTTGTAATTAGATAACCTCTGTGGATGATGCTGGTTGATCTTGACTGTAGGTAGTAAGCCATTTAGTTTGGATGTTCTTTTCAGTATGCTGCCTTTGTGTGAGCATTTAGCACAAACACTAAGGAGTAGTGCTAAGTAAAGAGTAAAACAGTGCATGTACTGTGTTTTTAGCAGCTGGCCAAAGTGGAAACTCCATGTCATTTGCAGGATGTTGGTCAAAGGGGGGTAATAAAGTGAAATGTAGAAAGCAGGACGAGGCGTTCACTTTTTTGAGTATATTCATAATTGTTTATTGCTTGCTAGTTGATAGTTGTGGGACTATTCCCTTTTACTGTTAACAGGATAACCATGATTTGCATTGCTTCTCTCCAACATTTTACATTCACAGTGCTAAAATAAGTTAACATTACTAAGAAGGACTGATGTTTTACTGCTGATTATTAGTTACTTGGGTTTACAGCTAGATGTCTTTTTTTTATTTTCTAGATTCGTCAGATAGTACTTGAAATTTTCTCTAAGAATTACCGTGTGCGCAGGGCTGCAATCCAGTCACGAATTAATGAAGAATTTTCTGAAGAGCCAAGTAAGCAGGAAGTGGATAAGATAATAAAGGTAAGGGGAGACAAACTTGAGAAAATGCTGTGCTAACATGCCTTTTATGAAATGTAATCTTATGTTGGTAGGAAGAGTGCAGGAATGTATAAGCTGGATTTAACCCTATGTACACTGTTTTTTCCTGCCACGACTCTAGCATTTCTTTCCCCTACCCCCTCCTTTATTAGAATTTTTCTTCATATAGACCCAACTCGACTTTTTCCATTTTTCTTCCTTTCCCTTCTGTTACTGTTCTTTCTCTGTCTGTCTTGTTTTTACTAATAAGGGATAATTTTTTACTTATTACTCCTTGTATTGTCAAATATATTGTCATGTACTTTACTTTATCATGTTAATGTTCTTATTGTTGTAATGTGAATATTTTCTTTCTGGGCCTCTGCTGAAAAAGGGTTTTAGCCTAGTCGGACCATCCCAGTTAACAAATATCCAATAAATAATAAATTGTCTCATCTTTTGAGAGACTTGTTTATTTTATAATATTGTAATTTTGACAAGTCTGATATCAATTTTACTTGCATTAAATGTGTTATTGCTAGGGCCAGAAGAACAGTGTGGACATTTTTATCAGGAAGTGCAGTGTAGAAAAGTTGTTGGCTTCAGTATCCAACCCATCTACCCTCATGTTGCAACTTGTGTTTGTGACATAAGTTACTAGCTGGCATGCTGCCTTGTGTGGGTGCTTTCATTCTGAGTTTTTCTTACGTGCACTATAGTGTAAGCTTTGTACATTACCTCTTCGGGATCAGTAAACAGTCCAAGTAGTCCAGAACGTGTATATTAGGCATTCATTTGGGTGCTGGATCTTGAACTAATTATAGTAGAAGCCTAATTATCTTTGCCTGTTTTGTTGAAAAATAGCTGTATAAATAAATTATTGAATTGCAGCCCCCACACCTCACATGTACATGCAAGATGCATTTAGCAGTAAAATTTAATTCCGAAATCCCTCAAATGCAAGTAACATAAAAATGTCAGAAACAGTGGAAGTGGCACAGCCTTCATGAAAATGGTAACTAACTAAGGTGTTGATGTGTATTTCATTGTATTTGATAAGCATGCAGCTAAGTCACTTAAACTTGCATGGAATCACTTAATTCATCTCTTTTCAGCGTGTTCAACGTTTTAAACAAGTCCTTTAAAAATATCTCAAATATTTAAATCAACACTTAGGATGGAACATTAGTAGCTAAGAAACAGCCGCACAGAGCAAAACTTTAGTCATGATCTCGTCCACCTGAATGGTAACATTTTTTTCTCACTTAGTTTAATTTTCTTTGTCACTAAAAAGTTTCCTAAGTACCTGTTTTAAGTCAGGATTCATGCAATCAAGGTGCAACACAGTGTGAGTGATAAGGCTGAACATATTAAAAAAAAAAAAAAAAAAAAAAAAAAAAAAGGGCACTTGAAAAATTACTTGCTCTAGCTTTCCTTGCCATAACATGCAACATTTTCTTAAATGGTGGTTCTTCTTTCGGCTTTTCACGGTTAGGGGTCGCCACAGCGGTCCTTTGTTAAATATTCTTGAATATGTAAATAAGTAAACAGTTTCAACAGTCATAGGCAAGAATATAATGTCAGAAATTATATATTTAAGAAAAATTATTGATTTTACAGAGCAGGATGAAAAGTTGTAATCCTGGTCATTAAGGTTTAGCTGACTGTATTTGGTGTTTTGCTCTTGCATCTGTCATTGGGTCTAAAACGTAAAGAATCCTGTAAAGAATCCTGTGCAGATTCTCAAGATTTGCCATTCATTGCTGTCGTCAGCCAAAAAGATAGCACTTAACTGTTGTCCTCAGCTAAACTGTTTTATCAAAACCTACTACATCCAGAGTTTTCTCCAAGTTTTAGTAGGAAAGTGTGTAAGAATGTTTCGGAAATCTAATTGCTCTTTTTCCACGGATATTCTAGCAGGTTGCCTTTGTTTGGCAGCAGTTAAAATACTAGTAAGCTAATTTAACTGTTTGGATATAATAAAAGAGGTGTCATATAAGTGGTCTATCACTTTAGAACTCTTTTTCTTTTGATCATTTGTGATAAGATCAAATTTGAACTAATGGTATTCTTCAGTAGTTATAACTGTGATAATAAGGAATGATTTTTTTTTTATCACTGGTATGAGTTTTCTTGTATTTGAAGATAATATTTCAGTTTGTTTTGTCACAGTGGCTAGATTTTGCGAGCTGGTGATTTTCTTCCACTGTAGCGCATCAATCATTGAAATTGTTATATGCAAGTTAGGGGATGTGGGGTGCAGGGGGCTTGTCCCCCTTGCAAAAAAATCTTTTCTGTTTTTTTTTTTAGTTTTGCTGGGTTAGATGGTGTGTTTTGAACAGTTGTGTTTGCTCAGTTCAGAAATTCTTTTGGATCAAATGACACACATCTAACAACCACGTTGTCTTTTATTTATCAGAGAATTGTAAGTGTTTTGTCATTCTATTCTAAACTTTTTATCTATTGCATTGCCTAACACCAGTTTCCTAACTTCTTCCTGGTCCACTTTTTCATATTTGTACCACAGTACCTTTTGGTCCTCAGGTCCCATTCTTTTTATTACTGTTTTATGAGATAATTTGATGTTTAACTCAGCTAGATCCTTCAGACCTCTTGAGGAAATAAGTAGAGTTCTTAAGCATTGTCCTGCTTTTGAGGGGTAATAGTCTCTCTTCTCAGATCACTAAATGCAGCATCTCCTTCAGTCTAGCTATCTCTGTTCACTGTTAAACTTTTCCTCCTGTTCAGGATGTTCATCGTGTTTCACTGTTGCAGTCATTACACTTGGGTTATCCTGCTGGCAGGCTACCCGCAGTCGGCCTGAATTCCAAAGTCCTGGTCCTGCATCTGTTGCTGTCGCCTCTTCCCTGACATCAGCGCTCCAGGGGTATATAAGATGCAGCCAACACCATTTTCTTCCGTCTTTCTTGCTGTGCGGTGCCCGAAGCAAAAGCAGTTTGCAAGTGCCGGTCGGCTGACTCCTGAGATTTTCGAAATTGAATTTCAGATCCGAAGTCTTCAGTAAAGCTAAGTACCCCGTTGGGGAAACTTTTTCTTGCTCCAGACCAATGTCAGTAAAAGTTAACAATTGTATTTCTTGTAGGAAGCAAATACCTCATAAGGATTTTCATTCTTACTGTATTCCTTGCCTAGGCCCTGACCACGACGTTGCTAGTTGTCGGTTTTGTGCTAGATTCAACCAACGCATTAAGCGTCGGTTCGATTTTGCTTTATATTACTTTGGCCGAAGGTTTAACTATATAATGCCGTTGGAACAACCGACGACCGGAGTTCATAAAAAGCGCAAGGACAAAGAAAAGGACAAGCACCTGAGGTCTAAAACCGATGACAAAGCCTCTTCTAGGCCAGTCGCCGGTTCTCAGTGAGGCGCTTTCGCAGCCCCTGACACCCGCTACCTCAGAGCCACAGGCCGCCTCCGACTCCCACATGGAGACAACTAGGCCTCTGGAAACTCAAGGTATTGGGCCTACGGAAACTATTCCCTCAGATGGGTTCGGAGTCGCTGAGCAGGCATTGGCTTCTAAGGGTGTTTTCAGACATACACAGCTTACTATCAAGACCACTTCAGCAGCCAAGGCAAAGTCTAAAACACCTTTAAAGACAAATAATCAAGTACAGCATTCTCCTGAACAGATGTTCTTCATTCCACATTGCTGCAGTCCTAACTATTGGGTAGTCCGCTGTCCAGTCGGCCCGAATACCAAAGTATATGGCTGACGTCGGTCAGGGCGCATTAGACTGACGTCAGTACGTCAGGGTACTAATGCGCATGACCGACGTCATATCCTCAGTCTTTTTTGCCGCATGGTCCGATGCAGAAGCAATTTTGCGAGTGCAGGTTGGCGTTCTGAAAGTTTCTGAAGTCAGAGTTTCAGACCGAATCAAAGTTGGCTAAGTACCCGTTAGGGAATATTTTGGTTTTTCTTGCCTCAGTATTTAACCGGATGTCAGAAAAAGTGAATAACTGTATTTCTTGTGGGAAACAGATACCTCATAGGGATTACCATACTTTGTGTATACCTTGTTTAGGGCCTGAGCACGACGTTGTTGGATCCCGCTCTTGTGCTAGATGTAACAAACGCACTATTAAGAGAAGGTTAGACTGTGCCAGGTTAGCTTTTGGGAAGCGTTGTAAGTATAAAAGGCCGACGGATGCGCCGACGCCCGCTTCGGCCAAAAAGCGCAAGGACAAAGCTGCAAAGCCTAGAGCTGAAGAACCGACAGTCCCGGACGTCGGTTCTCTAGAAGGCTCAGTGGAGCCGGAGGTTCTGCCAGGAGTTTCTTTGGCGTCTCAGGGAGAGACTTTACTGTTACAAGATGTGTCCTCTCAGGAAGTAGGCCAGGCTGAGGGGGCTTCTCAGGTGGCTGTTCTTCCCTCTCTTCCTAAGGTGGTTAGAGCCTCCCCTTCTGTTTCCAAGGCTTCCTTGAGAGGCAGGCCAAGTTTAGCTTCAGTGGGGGTTTCTCCTAGTGCTTCAGGGTCTTTGCCTAAGAAACATATGCTTAAAATGGCAGAGGATTTAATTACTATGATTAGAGGTTCTATGCCCCCTCCTGATAAGAGGCCTAGGGTGGAACCTGAGTTTGAGAGTTTTGAGCAATGTTCGGAGGCTTCTGAGTCTTCGGCTGAAGACTTGCAGGAGTATCCTCCTTATTCTGATTCTGATGTGGATGATTCTACTCCTTCAGCTTCTCCTCCTGAGGATTTTTCATTTTCAGAGACTCTGCATTCCATGAGGGAGCATTTTAAATGGGAAGGTCAAGATTTCTCTGATTCCAGGAAGAGGCTTAGGGAATTCTTGTTTTACCCCAGCATAGGCCTTTAGCTATACCTCCTGTTCTGAATGTGGTGGAAGATGTTTTGCAGAGGCTTCCCTGAATCCTGATTCTTTGCCTCCTGCCCCAGTTAAACCGGATAGGTACTATAGGGTGCCTGAAGCTCATAAGTATCTTTTAAGAGTCCTAGGGCAGACCCGAAACTGTCTCTCAGGGGCCTAAAGGTGTGAAGGCCTCTGTTGTTAAAAATCCTGTTCCTCCTGATAAAGAGGCAAGGGCTTTGGATAGATGGGGAAAGAAAGTGTATACTTCTTCCACTTTAGCCATGAGGGCGTTGAATTGTCAGTTTCACATGTTAAAATATCAGAATTATCTCCTTTCACAATTGAAATCTAAGGTGGATGCTCTGGCAGAAGGTATTGAGTGTAAAGAGTTGCAGGATTTAGTTCATGTGTCTGAACAGGTGGGTAAACATTCCCTGCAGTGTGGTTTTGATGCTGTGCAGGCCTCCTCGAGGGTGGCTGCCACTGGTTCTGTTCTTCGTAGGCACGCCTGGTTGAGGGATCAGAATTTAGCTGAGCATGTTAAAACAAGGATTTTGGATGCTCCTTTACAGTCTGATGTGTTGTTTGGTGCCTGTGGAAGCAGTTTTAAAGAAAATGGAGGACAAGGCTAAGTCTATGCAAACTGTTAAGGATTTTTGCAGGTTCAGCCTCCAAGTTTAGTAGAAATTGGCCTACTAAGGGATGGACATATCCTGCTTATGATTCCCAGTCTAGGGGTAGGTCTAGACGTGGTAGGGGCAGAGCACAAGGTTCTTTTAGGCCTAGAACAGGAGTTCACCTGCTCAGTCTTGGTGAGGGCAGGGGTCAGTCCTTTCGTAAACAGACCCAATGACCTACCTTTTCAGCTGCCAGTACATTCTCGCCTGGCAGCACCTTTGGGAGGAAGGCTGGCTCTTTTCAAAGAAAATTGGGATTTAATTACCCAAGACAGATGGGTTTTGGATATCATTCACCACGGTTACAGGTTTTATTTCCATACCTTGCCTCCTTTCAAAGGCATGCCAGACATTCCTCCTCTACAAAGAAAAGAGGCTCACAAGCAAATTTCTCTGTTGCTTCAAATAGGGGCCATTCAGCCAGTTCCTGTGCCAGAAAGGGGCCTAGGATTTTATTCTCGCCTGTTCCTAGTACCGAAGAAGGGGAACACGTGGAGACCAATTTTGGATTTATCTATCCTCAACACTTACCTGGACATTCCCAAGTTCAAAATGTTGACGTTGCAACAGCTTTTACCTCTGCTGGGCAAAGATCACTGGATGGTAACTTTAGATCTCAAGGAAGCTTACCTTCATGTGCCTATCAGACTAAGTTGCAGGAAGTATCTGCGTTTTCGAGCTGGAAATTCTCATTATCAGTTTTCTGCATTGCCCTTTGGCTTATCTACTGCGCCCAGAGTATTCACAAAGGTTCTGGCTCCAGTGATAGCTTACTTCAGGTTAAAAGGAATTCAAATCTATCCTTACTTGGACGACTGCCTGATTCTGGCTCAAGAAAAGGAAGACCTTTTACAGCATTTGGAATTTGTGATAGCAGTGCTAAGATGCCTAGGGTATTCTGTGAACGAAATAAAGTCCAGTCTAGTACCCTCTCAAGACATGTGCTTTCTGGGTGTGAGACTGAATACAGCAGCCCAGATGGCCTTTCTAACCCCGGACAAACAAAAGAATCTTTCCAGTTACTTCCATCACCTATCTCTTCAGTCCGGGCTGACTGCAAGGACAGTCCTTCAAGCCTTAGGGTTCATGGCATCTTGTATTCTGGTGCTTCCCAATGCCAAACTGCATATGAGGAAGTTACAATGGTATCTCAAAAATGTATGGACACAGCACTGCCAGGATTTGGACACTGTCATTCAAATAATACCTTGCATTCAAAAGGAATTTTTGTGGTGGGCTCAGGAATGTCACCTAAACAAGGGACTCTCTGTGACCCGGCCAGAGGCGAGTCAGATTCTAACGACAGATGCCTCAGACATTGCTTGGGGAGCTCATCTAAATGGAAAATGGATACAAGCCAAGTGGCCTGCCAGACTACAGCATCTACATATCAACATGAAGGAGATGTTAGCAGTCCAGTTTGCATTAATGGCTTTCAAGGAGTTACTTCTTCCAGGGCAGGTGTTGATTCTAACAGACAACACTACTGTCATGTGGTACATCAACAAACAAGGGGAACACATTCTTACCCGTTGTGCAGGCAAGCAATGATTTTATGGGAGACTGCGCTCAGCTTGCAACTAACTCTTCAGGCAAGGTTTCTGCCGAGCACAGAACTCCTTAGCAGATGTGTTAAGCAGACAAATCATGGATCCCCACGAGTGGAAACTGGATCTTCATGTATTTCAAAATTGACAGTGTCATGGGGAACTCCAGACATAGATCTGTTCGCTTCTCCACTAAACCACCAGCTGCCAAAGTTTTGCACAAAGGGGTTTCATCACACAGCTTGGAAAGTGGATGCTCTGTCTTTCAGTTGGAAAAATCTTCATGTGTATGCCTTTCCACCTCTGCCTCTTCTCCCAAAGGTGCTCCTAAAGGTCAGACAAGACAAGCCAAGGATGATTTTAATAGCTCCAGATTGGCCTCGCAACACTGGTACCCATTACTGAGGAGTCTGGTAAGGAAGCCTCCATGGCCTTTACCTTTGATTCCACACCTGTTGTCTCAGAGGGACGGTCACCTGCTCAATGTCAAGCTTCACTCTCTTCATCTAACAGCCTGGCATATTCTGTTTTGAAACACAGCAGGTCTCAACTTCCTCAACAAGTTTTAAATGTGATTATGGAAGCCAGAAGACCTAGTACAAGGAAAGTGTACGCAGAAAAATGGAAGAGGTTTTTATTTTGGAGTGCAGCAAACAATTTGGAGATTTCTGAGCCTAATTTGAGTGTGGCTCTTCAATATCTTACTGAGTTATTGGACAAAGGTTTGTCTTTCTCTTCCATTAAGATTCATGCTGCAGCAATTTCAGCTCACTATGATTGTGACCCACCATTGTTTTCGCATCCTTTGTTCAAGCAATTTCTTAGAGGGTCAAAGAATATAAGACCCCCACGTTGAGCTCCTACTCCTGCTTGGGACCTCAATTTTGTGTTGGAGAAACTTACTCTACAACCTTTTGAGCCTGCGGCTACTGCTGAATTGAAATACTTGTCATGGAAGACTGCTTTTTTGTTGGCCATTACTTCTGCAAGAAGGGTTTCTGAATTGCAGGCCCTTATGGCGGTAGAGCCTTTTTGATTTTTCATAAGGATAGGGTATCATTACGTACTAATCCTTCCTTTATGCCTAAGGTGGTTTCTAGTGTGGCTTTAAACCAAACTATTCATTTGCCTACTTTTTATGCAGACCCCCAAAATAAAGGGGAAAAGATTTTGCACACTTTAGATGTACACAGGCAATTGCGTTATTATTTAAGCAGGACTAAGGATTTTAGGCAGTCTCAGCAGTTGTTTGTTTCTTTTGCTTTGAGTTCAGGGCAAGCCTGTGTCAAAACAAACTATTTCTAGGTGGATTGGGTTTTGCATTGCTTTTGTTATTCCCATCATGGCAAGGAGATTCCAGCTGGGATTAGGCCTCATTCCACTAGGGCTACTGCCACTTCAACAGCATTTCTAAGGGGTGGCAACTAAGGATATTTTGGAGGCAGCTACTTGGAGTTCAGTGCATACTTTCTCTAAGCATTATCACCTTCCTCTCTACTCTAAGTCTAGGGCTGGTTTTGCCACAGCTATTTTGCAAGGCATGTTGTCAGCTCCTGCTTCTTTATGATTTGCCAGCCTCCCTTACCTCTGCTTTGGGATTCTACCCAATAGTTAGGACTGCAGCAATGTGGAATGAAGAACATAGTACAGTTTTGTACCTACCATAAATGTAGATGTTCGAGGATCCACATTGCTGCAGTCCAATTACCCTCCCTCCTTCCCCTCTGTGTTTAGGGGTGGTTGTGTAGGTGAGGTTATATGCTGGTAATTTTGTATATATTGTACATATTTTTGGTGCAGGTATATTTGGCCTTGTCTTTTTAGGGTCTTCTGACATCTGGGGCAAGAAAAGACTGAGGATATGACGTCGGTCATGCACATTAGTACCCTGACGTACTGACGTCAGTCTAATGCGCCCTGACCGACGTCAGCCATATACTTTGGTATTCGGGCCGACTGGACAGCGGACTACCCAATAGTTAGGACTGCAGCAATGTGGATCCTCGAACATCTACATTTATGGTAGGTACAAAACTGTACTTTATCCATGCCAAAGAAACAGGTGCTTAAAATGGCCGAGGACCTAATTGCTTTGATCAGGGGTTCCCATCCCCCTCCTGATAAAAGGCCTAGACAAGACACTGCCTATGACTCCTCTGACCAGGTTTCTATTTCTTATATTCTCTTCCTCCCTATGAGGACTCTGATGCTGAAGAATCTATCCCTTCAGCCTCTCCTCCTGAGGTCTACTCTTTTGGGGAAACCCTGCACACCATGAAGGAGCATTTCCATTGGGAGAGCCAGGATGATTCAGAATCCAAGAAAAGGCTCAGAGACTTTCTTTTATTGCCTCAGCACAGGCCTCTTGCTATCCCCCCTCTGCTTGATATTGTTGATTATGTATTTTCTGAATCCAGTTTGTCACCTTATTCTTTACCCCCTGCACCAATTAAGCCAGATGGGTATTACAGGGTTCCAGATTCCCATAAATTTCTTTATAAAAAACCTGCTGCTGATCCAGAAACAATTTCTCAGGGTCCCAAAGGGGTCAAGGCTTCCACTGCAAAAAGCCCTGTTCCCTCGGATAGGGATTCTAGAGTATTGGACAAATGGGGGAAAAAAGTTTACACCTCTGCTACTTTAGCTGTAAGGGCTTTAAACTGCCAGTTTCACATGCTTAAATATCAACAATACTTAATGTCTCTGCTAAAACAGAAAATGCTTACAAGCTCAGAATGTCCTGAAAACAAGGAAATGCAGGATTTATTGCATGCAGCTGAACAAGTGGGAAAGCATACTTTGCAATGTGGTCTTGATTTATTAGAGGCTTCTTGCAGAGCCGCAGTTACAGGTTCTGTCATTCGAAGGCATGCTTGGTTAAAAGAACAGAGTTTACCCGATCATGTTAAAGCAAAATTATTGGATGCTCCATTACAGCATGATACTTTGTTTGGTGTTAAGGCAGAAGAGGTGTTAAAGAAAATGGAGGATAAAGCAAAATCAATACAGACAGTAAAGGATTTCTTACAGGTTCAGCCACCCAGATTTAGCAGGAACTGACCTTCAAAAAATTGGTCCTTTCCAGTGTCAGACAGGCCACAAAGAGGCAGATACAGACGCCCAAGAGGCAGATCTCTCAGCCCCAAGGCTCATACAGACCTAAACAATGGGGTGCTTCAGCCCCCAAAGGCAGAGAAGAAAAATCACAACCTTATAGGAAACAGTCTCAATGACTTTCCTCTACCAATGCCAAGCACTTACCTTTTGGCAGCACCCTTAGGGGGAAAAATAGCACTTTTCTCACAAAATTGGCACATGATCACCGAGGACAAATGGGTACTGAATATTGTTTCTCAGGGTTACAGGTTCCACTTTCACACCCTACCAAGACCAAAAGGTATGCCAGACCTGCCAATCAATGGGCAGAGGCAGGAAAACAAATGTCTGCTCTCATGGACATGAGGGCTATTCAAAAAGTACCACAGCAAGAGCAGGGGCAAGGATTTTACTCAAGACTTTTCTTGGTACCCAGAAAGGACAAAGCCTGGAGACCAGTACTGGACCTGTCTGCTCTAAATACTTTCCTGGATGTTTCAAAATTCAAAATGTACACCGCAGCAACTTTTACCCAAGCTGGACAAGAAGGCTTGGCTAGTTACTTTGGACCTCAAAGAGGCATACCTGCATGTCCCAATCAGACAATCTTGCAGAAGATACCTCAGATTCATAGCTGGCTCAATGCATTACCAATTGTCTGCATTGCCCTTTGGCTTATCTATTGCGCCCAGAGTCTTCACAAAATGCCTGGCACCAGTAATTGCATTTTGCAGACCAAAAGGAATTCAAATATATCCCTACTTGGATGACTGCCTTATTCAAGCAGAGAGCAAGGACATTCTACTAAAGCATCTGGCGTTTGTAAGAAGATTACTAATTTGCCTAGGATACACAGTAAACGAAAAGAAATCAAAACTAGTGCCCTCTCAAGAGATAATATTCCTGGGTGCAAGCTTAAATACAACTGCCCAGATGGCTTATCTCACGTCAGACAAACAAAGGCAACTGACTCATTACTTTCAAATGATGGCAACAAAGACTCAGCTACCTGCAAGAAAAATTCTGCAGGCTTTGGGCTTCATGGCATCCTGCTAATTCCATATGCAAGACTGCATATGAGGAAGCTACAATGGTATCTAAAAAGTGTTTGGACTCAACATTGCCGCAGCCTGGAAACCATAATAACTCTCATTCCCTGCCTGCATCAAGAGTTTTGATGGTGGGCACTGGCCTGTCACCACAACAAGGGACAGCCTTTCACTTTACCCACACCCAACAGCAAATGCATCGGATTATGCCTGGGGGGGGCACACATAGCAGGAAAATGTATTCAGGTCACGTGGCCCGCAGACCAAATGTATCTTATCAATCAAAAAGAGATGCTAGCTGTACAGAATGCCCTGACAGCCTTCAAGGATCTACTACATCCAGGACAACTATTGCTAAAGACGGACAATACTACAGTCATGTGGTACATAAACAAGCAAGGGGGCACACATTGCTACCCCCTCTGCAGGCAAGCCATGACTTTGTGGATCACTGCACTGACCTTTCAAGTACATCTGCAGGCACAATTCCTGCCAGGAAAGAAAAATACTCTGGCAGACGAACTAAGCAGAAACCTCATGGACCCTCATGAGTGGAAACTAGATCCACAAGTCTTCAGCATGATAACAAGGAAATGGGGATGCCCAGACATCTATTTGCCTCCTCTCACAACTGCCAACTACAGAGATTCTGCACAAGGACTTATCACTCACAAGCATGGAAGGTGGATGCTCTATCATTCAGCTGGAAAACCCTAACAGTTTATGGCTTTCCACCACTGCCTCTCCTCCCCAAGGTACACCTAAAAGTCAGAGAAGAGAAGCCAAAAATGATTCTGATTGCCCCAGACTGGCCACGCCAATACTGGTACCCAATCCTAAAGAGCTTATCTCAAGGCCCAGCCTGGACTTTACCGCAAATTCCTCATCTTCTGACTCAACAAAAGAATCCGATCCTGCACAGCCAGCTCAGAACCTTAAATCTGGCTGCATGGCGGATAATATATCCACTCAGGACACACCTCCCTCTAATGCAGTTATGGATGTCATTTTGGAAGCCAGGAGGCCCAGCACCAGGAAATCTTATGCAGAAAAATGGAAGAGATTCTGTGCTTGGAACCAGGCACAAGGACTTGAACCACTTGTTCCAAATATTCCTCGGATTTTACAGTACCTAACTGAGATGCTGAATCAAGGCCTATCCTTCTCAGTTAAGATCCATGCCTCTGCCATTTCAGCTCATTACAATACGGAACCTCCTATTTTCTCACATCCACTGCTAAGACAGTACCTCAGAGGGGCCAAAAACATAAGACCCCCAAGGAGAGCACCGATACCTATATGGGACCTCAACTTTGTCTTGGAAAAGCTGACACTGCCTCCTTTTGAGCCAGCCAATACAGCTGAGATAAAATTCTTATCATGGAAAACTGCTCTGCTCCTAGCAATAACTAGCAAGAAGAGTCTCAAAGTTACAGGCATTAATGGCAGTGGAACCATTTATCATTATTCATCCAGACAGGGTTTCTCTAAGGACAAACCCAACATTTATGCCAAAGGTAGTATCCAATGTGGCTCTTAACCAAACTATTCATTTGCCAACTTTTTATCCAAATCCCCAGAATAAAGGGGAGAGACTTCTGCACTCTTTGGACATACACAGGCAGCTACGCTTCTACTTGGACAAAACAAAAGCTTTCAGAAAAACTGAGCAACTTTTTGTGGCATATGCTGCAGGATCACAAGGAAAGGCTATTTCAAAGCAGACTATTTCAAAATGGATAGGACACTGCATTTGTTTCTGCTATGCACAGCATGGCAAATCAGTGCCTAAGAATATTAGGCCACATTCTACCAGGGCAGCAGCCTTTCTCAGAGGAGTACCAACCAAGGCAATTTTGGAGGCTGCAACTTGGAGTTCAGTGCACACTTTTACCAAGCACTATCACTTACCTCTTTACTCTAAATCCAGAGCAGGCTTTGCCACTGCAGTTCTGCAGGGCCTCATAGCCACTCCTGATCCTATTTAGACCCAGCCACCCAACCTCAGCTTTGGGATTCAACCCAAGTGTAATGACTGCAACAGTGAAACAAGAACATAGTACAGTTGTGTACCTACCATAAATGTAGATGTTCGAGTGTATTCACTGTTGCAGTCCAGGTTACCCACCCACCATCCCCCTTTCTTTGCTGGGACTTATCTATACTTCTCTATCCTATACAACCTATGTGGTGTATTTGCTTGTCGATGAAGGTATTATTTATTTTACTGTATGTTTTTTATAAGCAATATGTATTGCCTACCTTCTTGGGGGCACCTGACATCTAGGGCAAGAAAAACTGAAGAAAATGGTGTTGGCTGCATCTTATATACCCCTGGCGCGCTGATGTCAGGGAAGAGGCGATAGCAGCCGACGCCGGACCAGGATAACCCAAGTGTAATGACTGCAACAGTGAATACACTCTAACATCTACATTTATGGTAGGTACACAGCTGTACTTTGTGTCATGTGTGTATGTATATCTGTTTACTGGATATGTTGCCTAGTCCAAGGGCCCTTTTCAGTCATGACCTGGGTACAGAGGGTTAAATTATTACCCTTAAATTGACTGATGGACAGTAGTTACTAGACTGCTTAGCTCAGTCATTTGAGTGAACATCTTTATTGTCCTCCTGTATTCTGTATTACTATGGTTGGACTTTTCGTTCACCTTTATAAAGAGAGAAAAACACATTGACCAGCTTTTTTAACCTTAATCACTTTTTCCTATTTACTGCTTTTCTGGTGATGCATCGTTTTTTGTCATAGTTCACACACCTTAGTATAATGCGCAATTGATTTTAATTTTATGTATACTTCTGTAGTAATTATCATCTTGATTTTCGTCTTGAAACCATCCAAATTCATTAGTCATTTTTGAACATTGCTCTCACCTTTCCCTTTTTCTGTGATTTGGTCTTTAGATGGCAGAATCTGAGTTTTGCTGAAGATTTAGTTAGCTCACCTGATGTATTTCATCAAAACTTGCACCTCATCTGTGCAATACCCGTTTCTCAAAACATTATGTATAAAATGCCCAGATTCACCTTCATTACCACAGCTTCTTCATTACTCCTCCAATGTTTGCTACAGCTTTTACAAAAATAGTTTGATGTCCTTCTGTTCCTATGTTGCAGTATTCCAGGTGTGGGATTTCCTGCCCTCCGGTGACTCATATGTTGGCTTCTATACAAAAGCTTCAGTAGTGTGTGTGGGGACATCACACGTAGGGCCATAAACCAAGGGGTCTTAAATGTGACATCTGCACGCACAATCCTCAGAACTTTTAAGCCGCAGATGACATTCGCATCGTATGATCGCGTCTTCACCGAAGTCGCATCTTAAAGATAAGCAGCCCGTTGGGTTTCTAACTTTCTTATTTTTGGCAATTGTTATAGCTAATGGTTGTTGTAGCCTTTAGCTGATGTCAGGAAAAAAGAGAACGTGCCAATGCGGGCATCGGATACCCCACAAGGACCTATGACAGGTGTTTTTTTTGCTTAGGCTGGGAACACGATCACTCCTCCTGTACTATTTGTCATTCGTTTGTGCCTAAGAGCTTGCACAGCCGTCTAGCCACATTAAATCTCTACCTCGAGAACCATCGCCTCAAACAGCCCTTAGGATGGCTCCTGTATCGGAGGCCGCACCTGAACCTTTGCGCAAGAAGGCCAAGTTTCCTAGGCCGCCTTCGCCTGCCGCTCCACCAACTGCCGATCTAAGGGTTGAGGCACCCTCGAAGGATCCGTTGACTGCAGCGACGTCCCTTGAGGAAGCCATTTTGCAGCCGATGACCGGCACGTCCTTGGAGCTCACTCAGACATCGACACCCATCGAGGGGGAACCAGTTTCGGTGGTACCTCTGGCAGGGATCCAGACTTCAGATGTGCTAATCTCCAGACCCGATGCCAGGCCACTCTACTTCGTCTCCAGCCAAAAAGTAGCAGAAAACTAAACATACCTCCTCCTCTTCAGAAGTCACACTGGATTGGCAGGCCTTCACTTCCTCTTTCATGCAGGACTTCATGGCCCTTAGACCTTCAGCCTCAGCCACTTCCACCCTGCCTCTTCTGAGCCCTAGGTCTGTCTCTGCCTCTTCCCTCCCATCCATAACCCCTCAGGTCAGGGAAGAACATGACTCTTCTTTCTCCATCAGAGTCCATTTCTTAGGTTTTCTAGATTGCCTCTCCCCAGGAATATTACTCTCCGGATGAGGAATCTGTGGAGGAGGACTCTCCCCCTGAGGGCATTACTTTTGGTGAGACCATCACCAAGAGGAAAGATTACTTTAAATGGGACACTTCCCAAATGACTGACACCCAAAAAAAGGTACTTTGCACTGCTGCATGTGGAATCACCCTCCCCTTCAGCTGTCCCCCCCTGTTCTTCCTGCTTACTTGGATGCCTTCAATGCGGCCTTTAAGGCCCCTGACTCATAGCCTCCGATCCCTAAGCATCCTGACTGCTTCTATAAAGTACCAGAGGACCACATATTCTTAGTTAAGCCACCTTTGGCAGACCCAGCTATTATTGCCACCACAGCAGATAAGCAATCTAGGCTGCCTTCTGCCTCGGCTTTCAGAGCCATAAATTATCAGACCCACATGACCAAGTATGGACTAGACTTGGTCTCTCAAGCTTCCTCCATGCTGGCTTCCTTGCCTGACAGTCCCAGCAAGATGAACATCTCAGCCAAACTTTCCTTGGCCCAACAGGTAGCCAAGCAACTCCATAAGGCGCAGCTACGATGCTGCAGAAGCATCCGCCAGGTCTGCAGCATCTGCTTTAGCCCTCAGGGGGTATTCATGGCTAAGACTACAGAACCTCCCCAGGGACTTCAAGGCTAAAATCCTGGACACCCCTCTAGACCACAATGTGCTGTTCAGAAAACAGAGCTCCAGGACATTAAGCACCTGTTGGTGTCACCCATACCCAAGTATTACAGGAATTACCCTGCTAAAGCAACATTTGTAAGACATACTCCAAAGCCCTCCTCTTCCAGGTCCAGAAGAGGGGCAGAAGACCTATTAACTCCAGATCCTGTGCTCCACCACAGCAACCCAGACAGCCCTTTCAGGACAGAGGAGGCCCTAGTAATGTGTGACTGCCTTGCCCACCTCCCCCTTTCAGCCTGCCTTTTCCACTGTCTCCCCCTTTGGCAAGCCATCACTTCAGACCAGTGGTTCTTAAACATTATCCAAAAAGGGTACTTCCTATCCTGGAAAGAGAAGCCACCCAGAAGAGGCATCCCTTCCTTCCCCAAAAACCAGGCCCATCTCATGCCACAAGTTTTGGCAGATCTTCTACAGCTAGGTACCATAGAGCCCATTCCTCCAGGACACGAAGGAAAAGGGTTTTACTCCTGTCTCTTCCTGGTCCCCAAAAAAGATGGTCCCTGGAGACCCATCTTAGATCTGTCCTTTCTAAACCTACATATTCAGGTACCCTCCTTCAAAATGCTATCTCTCCCCACCTTGCTTCTTCTCATTCCAGCCAAGACCTTCATGGTCACTCTAGACCTAAAGGAAGCCTACCTGCACATACCCATCAGGAGTTCCCACAGACAATTCCTGCATTTCTCTGGCCCTTCCTCTCATTTCCAATTTACTGCCTTGCCCTTTGTTTTAGCCACGGCCCCCATGGGTCTTTACAAAGTGCTTGGCCCCAGCCAATGCCTTCTGCAGAACTCAAGGGATACAAATTTACCCTTATCTGGACAACATCATGATTCTGGAAGAGTCCAGGGATGCTCTACTAAAACATCTACATTTCACCATATCCCTTCTGCAAAACCTATGATTCACTGTCAACCTCCTCAAATCCTCTCTGATCCCAAGACGGGACAAGATATTCCTCTGCTGCAAAATCAGAACACACAATGAAGGCCTTTCTACCTCAAGACAAGGTTCTGTCTTTAACTTCCCACTTTCAGGAAGCTCTACTATCCCGAAAGGTGACGGCAAGGCATTTCTTCGCCTCCTGGGTTTGTTGGCAGCAACCATCCCCATGCTACCTCTGGCAAGAACGCACATGTGCAAGCTGCATTGGTTCCTGAAGAACACCTGATCCCAGATCCTACATCCCTTAGAGCAGGCCATCCCCTCCTTCCCTGTCTGAAAACAGAAATCAACTGGTGGATCCAGCAAGTGAAATTGAACCCAGGGCTCCCACTACAGCCCCCCACCCCAACCCAAGTTATGCATACAGATGCCTCAGATTCAGGTTGGGGAGCAACTCTGGCCTCTTACAAGATTCAGGAGAAGTGGCATTCCTCTCTTCAGGCCAAACGCATCAATATTGAAGAAATGACAGCAGTTTTCTTAGCCCTACAGACCCCCCCCCTTTCTGGTACCAGGGGCGCTTAAGATAGTTACCGACAACACCACGGTGATGTGATACCTCAACAAACAGGGAAGAAACAAAGGCGTATCAGCTGTGCCATCTATCTCTGCTGATATGGGACTTGGCCTCCCGGCTCAACTTAGTCCTGCAGGATGTCTACATCCCCTCACAGGATAACCACCAAACAGACCTCTTGAGTAGGACCTCCTCACCAAAGCATGAATGGATGCTGAACAGGGAGGTCATCTTAGACATATTCCACTGGTGGGGTGCTCCACAAATAGACCTGTTTGCCTCCCCCAGAACAGACAACTGCAGAGCTTCTGCTCAAAAACCCACTCCCCTGTAGCATGGAGAGTGGACGATTTCAGCATCTCTTGGGAGGGGAAGTTCCTTTATGCCTTCCCCTTATTCCCACTGATTCAGAAAGTCCTCCTGAAAATCCAGAAGGACAAACCAAAAATCTTGTTAGTGACTCCCTACTGACCAAGGCAACACTAGATGTCCTTCAAGGATGCATCTGCAGTCATCACATATGGGTTGTCCTGCCTCAGGCAGCCCTTCGGTTGGCCGGATTCCAAAGTCTGGGTCTGGCCTCGGCTGATGTCGCACTTTCCCCGACGTCAGAGCATCTGGGGTATAAAAGCATCAGCCGACGCCATCTTCCTCAGTCTTTCTTTCCGCGTGGTGCCCGAAGCAGAAGCAGTTCGCAAGTGCCGGTTGGCCAGCTCCTGTGATTCAGCTACCGAAGACTTCGAAAAAGCTAAGTACCCCGTTGGGGACTCTTTCTTGCCTCAGCCGATGTCAGATAAAGTTAATAATTGTTTAACTTGTGGGAAACAAATAACTCATAAGGATTTCCACTCTTACTGCCTCCCCTGCCTAGGCCCAGACCATGACGTCTCTGCCTGTTCAGCCTGTGCTTCCTTCAACCGACGAACTCTTAGACGTCGGTCGGAGTTTGCAGAGGAGTTTTTTGGGGCTAGTTTTGCTTATAAGATGCCGTCGGAGACTCCGACTTCGCATTTAGTTAAAAAACGGAAGGACAAGGACCGACACGCGCGGACCGCGGTTTCGGCTGAAACCACGGTCAGGCCTATCACAGTGTCTCGGTCTCGCTGAAACAGAGTCCTTGGTACTTCCTATTACGAAACCACACAACCGACTACCTCGGCCCCGAGACCCGCCGAGTCGGTCATTGAATTACCTACTGAAACCGGTGTCCAGGAACCTTCCGACACCATTCCTTTAGATAAGTCTACTCCTGCACGTGGTGCAGCCAGATCCCCTGCTTCCATGTCCATTAAGGCTTTCTCTAGGGCTAAAGCTGCTAAACTTACTAAGGCTTTGCCTCCCAAGGTTTCCTCTCAGAGACCACCTACTAGCTCTCAGATTCTTACCCTAGCAGAGGATCTGATCTCATTAATTAGAGGTTCCCAACCTCATCCGGACAGGGGCTCTCAACCTCCTCCAGACAAAAGGCCCAGGGTTGAGCCCTCTGACCCCAGTCCTCAGATGAGTCCACGGATGGCTCTGCTCTCTCAGACCACCAGGAGGCGGCTTATTCGGCCTACGAGGATTCTGATGCCGAAGAATCTATTCCCTCGGCCTCCCCTCCTGAAGAGTTTTCCTTTGGAGAGACATTACACTCTGAGAGAACATTTTCAATGGCACGGTCAGGAATTCTCTGATTCCAGAAAGAGGTTAAGGACCTTTTTACATTTACCTCAGCATAGGCCCTTAGCTATACCTCCTGTTTTGAATGTCATTGATGATGTGTACTCTGATGCTAGTACTGCCCCTGACTCTCTCCCTCCGGCTCCTGCCAAACCTGATAGGTACTACAGGGTCCCGGACTCACATCTACACCTGTACAAGGCCCACTCTGCTGATCCAGAAACTATTTCCCAGGGCCCAAAAGGGGTTGCAGCTGCCACTGCTAAAAATCCTCTACCCTCTGAAAGGGAGTCCAGAGCATTAGAGAGATGGGGTAAGAAAGTGTATACTTCTGCAACTCTTTCCATGAGGGCATTAAATTGTCAATTTCATATGATACAGTACCAAGAGTATTTACTAGATGAATTGCATAAGAAACTGTCCTCTTCTGAACCGCTTGATAGCAAATCCCTTCAGGATCTGGTGCATAACTCCCAGCAGGTTAGTAACCATTTCTTGCAGTGTGGTTATGATGCATTGGAAGCTTCATGTAGATCAGCTATGACAGGTGCAGTTATACGTAGGCATGCCTGGCTTTAGGAACAATCTCTGCCAGACCATGTTAAAGCTAAGCTTTTGGATGCTCCTATGGAAAAGCAAAAATTATTTGGTTCCACGGCTCAAGAGGTTTTAAAGAAATTTGAAGAAAAGGCAAAATCTGTGCAAACAGTTAAAGACTTTCTTCAAGTCCAACCACCGAGATTCAGCAGAAAGTGGCCTACTAAGAATTGGTCCTTTCCGGACTCAGACAGATCTCAAAGAGGCAGGAATAGGCGTGCCAGAGGTAGAGGGCAAGCTAGAGGCTCCTAAAAGAGGCCATCAGTAGCAGCCTCCAAACCAGAGACGTAGTGCAGGAACTACAACTGCTACACCAGGACAGACTCAATGACTTTATTTTGACTCCGCCGACCAGGGCTCAATTAGAAGCACCTTTGGGTGGAAAACTTTCTTTATTCTCAGAAAATTGGCACAGTATTACAAGGGACACATGGACACTGCAAATAATAGACAAAAGGATACAGGTTCCATTTCCACTCATTGCCAAAAAGAAAAGGCATGCCAGACCTGCCACCAAATCAGAGGGCAGAGGCTTTGAAGCAAATTACCAACTTAATGCAAATGAAAGCCATAGAAAAGGTACCTCTTTCAGAACAAGGCCAGGGATTTTACTCCAGATTATTCCTTGTTCCAAGAAAAGAAAATCAATGGAGGCCTATTCTCGACTTGTCCGCACTGAATACTTACCTCATTGTGCCAAAATTCAAAATGCTGACTCTACAGCAACTCCTTCCCATGCTGGGCAAGGGGTCTTGGCTGGTGACTCTAGACCTCAAGGAGGCATACCTGCATGTCCCTATTCAACAAAGCTGCAGATGACACCTCAGATTTCTTGCAGGGTCAGAGCATTATCAATTCTCAACATTACCCTTTGGCTTATCTACTGCGCCCAGAGTATTCACGAAATGCCTGGCATCAGTAAATGCACACTGCAGACTTCAGGGGATTCAAATCTACCCATATCTGGACGACTGCCTAATACAAGCGGACAGCAAGCAAACTTTGTTAAAGGACTTGGACTATGCCATCCACCTGTTACAGGTCTTGGGATATACAGTCAACATCCACAAATCAAGACTGGTTCCATCCCAAAGAATAACTTTTCTGGGTACGGATCTAGACACAACCACCCAAATGGCCTTTCTCACAGAAGAAAAACAAAAACAACTACCAGTTTACTTCCAGAATCTGACAAGACAAACTCAGCTGACTGCAAGGAAAGTCCTGCAGGCCCTGGGTTACATGGCATCTTGCATTCTTCTGATTCCGCAAGCAAGACTGCATATGAGAAAGTTACAATGGTACCTAAGAAGTTTATGGACACAGCACAGTCACAGCTTAGAAACTCTGATCCCACTCATTCCTTGCCTTCAAAAGGAATTTCTGTGGTGGGCTCAAGCCTGCCAGTCGAACAGCGGGTTGCCTTCAGCAAGCCAAGAGCCAACCAAACCATCACCACGGATGCTTCAGACCAAGGTTGGGGAGCACACATGGAGGGCAGATGTATCCAAGGGCTATGGTCAAAAAAGAGAGCTACGCATGCACATAAACCAAAAGGAAATGCTGGCAGTGGTACACGCAATCGAGGCCTTCAAACCTTTCCTTCAGCAAGGCCACCTGCTCATAAGGACAGACAACACCACAGTTATGTGGTACATAAACAAGCAAGGAGGCACCCATTCCTACCCTCTTTGCAGACTGACAGTGAATCTATGGGAGCTTGCTTTGAACCTCAACATACAGCTACAGTCCCAGTTCGTGCCAGGGAAAGACAATACACTGGCAGACAGCTTAAGCAGAACTACCATGGATGCACACGAATGGATGCTGCACCCAGACATCTTCTTACTCATCACACAATCATGGGGAAGGCCGGAAATAGATCTGTTCGCTTCCCCCCTCAATCATCAACTGAAGAAATTCTGCTCAAGGACATACCACCCACAAGCATGGAAAGTGGACGCGTTCTCTTTCAGCTGGAAAGCTCTAACAGTGTATGCTTTCCCACCTCTCCCATTAATGACCAAGGTACTACTGAAGATCAGGACAGAGCAGCCCAGAGTAATTCTGATAGCTCCAAACTGGCCAAGACAGCACTGGTACTCACTGTTAAAGAGCATGTCACAGACAAAACCATGGCCTCTCCCCCTATGGCCACTCCTACTGACGCAGCACAATTTCAGGACTCTGCACTCCAACCTGAAAACCTTGCAGCTAACTGCCTGGAGGATACCATGACTCCTCCTCAGGATAACCTATCCCAGAGAGTGAAGGATATTATGGAAGCTCGCCGGCCTTCCTCAAGGAAGGCATATTCAGCAAAATGGAAAAGATTTCACACCTAACACAGCAAAGGGCCTAGATGTGACAGTGATGAACATGGCACATATACTGGAATATTTGGCAGAATTGTTCCACAATGGCTTGTCTTACTCTTCCATTAAGATACATGCCTCAGCAATCTCAGCAGAATACAATGTTAATCCACCTGTCTTCTCTCATCCTCTCCTAAGACAATTTCTAAGAGGAATCAAAAACATTAATCCTCCAAGGAAACCACCTCTACCTACTTGGGACCTGAATTTCGTGTTGGAAAAACTAACACTTCCTCCCTTTGAACCAGCAGCATCGGCAGATCTACAGTTTTTGTCTTGGAAAACTGCCTTCCTTCTGGCCATAACCTCAGCAAGAAGAGTATCTGAGCTACAAGCTTTAATGGCAGTGCAGCCATTTCTTATATTTCATCAGGACAGAGTTTCCTTGAGGACCAATCCTACATTCATGCCAAAGGTGGTATCCAGGGTATCTTTGAACCAAGCTATTCACTTGCCTACATTCTTCCCACAACCACAAAATAAAGGGGAGAGACTTCTGCACACCCTGGACATACACAGACAACTGCGCTACTACTTGGACAGAACTAAAAGTTACAGAAAGACTGACCAGTTGTTTGTAGCATATGCTGCTGGGGTACAAGGAAAAGCAATTTCCAAACAGACAATTTCAAAATGGATAGGAAATTGCATTCGTTTTTGTTACTCCGTTCATGGAAAAACTGTGCCAGCTAACATTAGACCTCATTCCACGAGAGCCACAGCCACTACCACAGCCTTCCTAAGAGGGGTGGCTACCAAAGACATTTTAGAAGCTGCTACATGGAGCTCCGTGCATACATTTGTCAAGCATTACAATTTACATTTATACTCCAGATCCAGAGCAGGTTTTGCTACGGCAGTCCTGCAGGGTATCTTAACTACACCATCCTTTACTTAGTACCTCCACCCCCAGATTGGCTATGGTATTCTACCCATATGTGATGACTGCCGATGCATCCTTGAAGGACATAGTACAGTTTTGTACCTACCATAAATGTAGATGTCCGATAGGTATGCATCTGCAGTCAGGTTTACCCTCCCTCCTTCCCCTCTGTGGTATTCCTAGGGTGCTTACCCCTCTATTAGCTAGCTGGGGGAATCTATTATGATGTATTTGTTTGTATATACATGTATATATATTTTTGCAAATGTTTGGAATTTTGTTGCATTTCTCCAAATTTAGCCTTCCTAGAGGGCACCTGGCATCTGGGGCAAGAAAAACTGAGGAAGATGGCGTTGGCTGATGCTTTTATACCCCAGATGCTCTGACGTCGGGGAAAGTGCGACATCAGCCGAGGCCAGACCCAGACTTTGGAATCCGGCCGACCGAAGGACTGCCTGAGGCAGGACAACCCATATGTGATGACTGCAGATGCATACCTATCGGACATCTACATTTATGGTAGGTACAAAACTGTACTTTCCCCCTACTTCACAAACTAGCCAAGTGCAATCACTGCGTTTATATTACGCTGTTGAAAACTCAAACTGTTGACAGCTTAATAATCGACACGAAAATGTCGAAACCCCCGAACATCGAACACACACACACACACACAAAAAAAAAACAAAAAACCCAAACACAACAAAAATTGTTCTATGCAGGGGTGCAAGCCCCCCCCCCCCCCCACACCCCCGCTACTTAAATATGCTAACTCTGTGACCGCACTACATTCCAGTAAACAGAAATCTTCCCTTATGGAGATTTCCATTTACACGCGCGATGACTTTCGCTTTCGACATTTTGGTGCCGACAATATCAGCTTCGATATTGTCGGCCTTCGACAGGGTAAAATAGACAACAGTCACTTTGTTACCCTACAAGGTGGACCTACTGTCACAAGACAAAGGAACTCTCCTACACCCACAGGTACAGATGTTCTCTAAGTCTGTGGGTGATACTTTTGATTCCATTCAGACACCATTACTCAGAGAACGTGCTTTCAGTCCTAAGAGAGGCAAGGAAACCTACCACCAGAAAATCTTACCTGGCTAAATGAGAAAGATTTGCAAAATGGTGTCTGAAAAAGGGAAGGGACCCCAGCTCCGCTGTGGTTCCCCTGGTTCCTAAATTACTTGTGTCATTTGATAAAAAATTACCTTTGTTATTCTTCTGTAAAAGTTCATCTCTTGTCCATATCAGCCTGCCTGTCCCTGGAACCCCCTTTGCTGGCCAAACTCGATATAAAGCTCTTCCAAAAAGGGGTCTTGCACATGAGACCACCTAGGAAGCCTATCCCTCCACCTTGAGATCTTAACTACATCTTGGAGAAATAAACTCAACATCCCTTTGAACCTGCCAGCCCTTCCTCCTTACAGATGTGTACATGGAAGACGGTCCTTCTGGTGGCTATCACTTCAGCCAGACGAGTGTCAGAACTACAGACTCTACACCGTCTTCCACAAAAGCAGGGTGTCCTTGCGAACCAACCCCTCCTTCATGCCTAAAGTGGTGAATGGATTGGTTAAGAGAGATCATTGATCTGCCCACCGTTTTTCCCTCACCCACTAATGAAGGGGAGAGGATACTGCACTCCCTGGATGTACACAGACAACTTAGATTCTACCTGGACAAGACCAAGGCCATCAGAAAGACTAACTAGTTCTTTGTTTCCTTCCACCCCAGAGCCTTGAGCAAGGCAGTCTCCAAGCAAACCATCGTATGCTGGATCAGGAAAGCTATTTGCTTCTGCTACTCTCACCACGGAAAGGAACCCCCAATGAGAATTGAGGCCCATTCCGCTAGAGCTGTGGCCGCCTCAAAGGTCTTCATGAAAGGCCTAGACACAGCATCCATTTTGGAAGCAGCCACCTCGGCCACTATCCACACCTTCACCAAGCATTACAAATTGGATCAAGTTTCCAGAGCTAGAACAGGATTCGCCAGAGCAATCCTGCAGGGTCTTGTAGAACTCTCTGCATCTACCAGCCACCCTCTCCTCCTCTTTAGCTGTGGTGCGCTCCCCCACCTAGAATACTGCAACTTGGGAATAGAAGGACTTAGAATAGTTGTGTAAAATCTTACCATAACCATAGATGTCCTTCTCCTCCATGTTGCAGTATTCCTTCCCGCCCACCAGTCTCCCCTAGTCTTATACCTTCCTTTACTGTCTACATTTCAGTAGGTCCCCAAATTACACACCTGTAAACTACTGGGCCTTATTCTCTGCCTGCTGGCCTTCAAGTTCTGAGGATTGTGCATGCATATGTCACATTTAAGGCCCCTTGGTTTATGGCTCTACGTGTGACATCCCATGCGCATTACAGCAGTCAAGCTGAAGCTTTTGTATAGAAGCTGAAGTACGAGTCACCTGAAGGCAGGAAATCCCACACCTAAAATACTGCAACATGGAAGAGAAGGACATCTATGGATATGGAAAGGTTTTACACAACTATTCTTTCTTTGTTGTTGTTTCAGAATTTGCAGTAATTCTGCCTTAATAGATGTTTCATTTTACCTCATTCTTTGATGTTGAACTATAATGTTTGGGTAATAATTTCACCTACATAAAGAAAATTGAACCCATATATTTGAACAAGCCTGTTGGATTGTAGCCGACTGAAAAGCATATTGGTGAAATGAGCCACAGTGAGGAATGCGCGCTCTCACTTTTTTTCCCAGTCACTCAATAAAAAAAAAAAACGGGCTTGTTTCTTAAACACCTTTATTGGCTCACTTGTGCCATAGGCAAACTTTCAATTATATTAAAGTAGTTAAACCATATTAACAAGTTCACATTTACAAACATTATAATCCATATCTGTTTATTATATAAGCTAAGCAGCATTACATAAACTATTCAATTTCTGTCTTTTCATAAACCTCATTCCTGCTCTAAAACATTTTTCTGCATGTATTGTTCCCACAATTTCCATTTTTTTATGTAATTAACTACTTCTCGTTTCCAAAGATTCCACTTGCTGTTTTTTAGCTCTGTTAATATTCACTACTTCAAATATAGTTTTAGATTTTGATTTCCATTTTCTAGTAATTGTTTTTTTTTTTGGCAGCCACTAGAATTTAACTTAACAAGGCCTTACTATGTCTAGGAAATTCAGATACTATACCCTGTCTAGCTCAAAAAATAATTTCCTTAGTTTCACTGATTTGCTCACCCAGTATTCCTGACATAGTACTCTGTAGGGAATATTTAAGTCTGCCAACTCATGCCCAAAACATATGTTCGCAGTTACCTCTTTCTTCCACTTCACACCTCCAGCATCTGCCATCTACCTAAGGAAAAATTCTTTTGGAATCTGAAAGTGTTTATAGAACACTTCTAGGCAAAACACTAAATCTTCCAGATTTTGTTGCATATTTGGAAGCCATACATATGCCCTCCCATTGTTTTTGGCTCACTTGTGCCATAGGCAAACTTTCAATTATATTAAAGTAGTTAAACCATATTAACAAGTTCACATTTACAAACATTATAATCCATATCTGTTTATTATATAAGCTAAGCAGCATTACATAAACTATTCAATTTCTGTCTTTTCATAAACCTCATTCCTGCTCTAAAACATTTTTCTGCATGTATTGTTCCCACAATTTCCATTTTTTTATGTAATTAACTACTTCCCGTTTCCAAAGATTCCACTTGCTGTTTTTTAGCTCTGTTAATATTCACTACTTCAAATATAGTTTTAGATTTTGATTTCCATTTTCTAGTAATTGTTTTTTTTTTTTTTTGGCAGCCACTAGAATTTAACTTAACAAGGCCTTACTATGTCTAGGAAATTCAGATACTATACCCTGTCTAGCTCAAAAATAATTTCCTTAGTTTCACTGATTTGCTCACCCAGTATTCCTGACATAGTACTCTGTAGGGAATATTTAAGTCTGCCAACTCATGCCCAAAACATATGTTCGCAGTTACCTCTTTCTTCCACTTCACACCTCCAGCATCTGCCATCTACCTAAGGAAAAATTATTTTGGAATCTGCTCAGGGTATGAAAGTGTTTATAGAACACTTCTAGGCAAAACACTAAATCTTCCAGATTTTGTTGCATATTCGGAAGCCATACATATGCCCTCCCATTGTTTTTGTGAGTTGCATATCTGATCTCTCTTTCCTATCTTTTCTGACCTCTTCCGATTGATTCCTATAGTTGTCATGCATTGCTTTGTATGCCCAGCTAATTATCCCTTTTTTAATAGCAGTTACTGTTATGGATTCATTTAAAAACTCAACTAGTGCAAGTCTTTCATTTAAGATTCCCATATTAATTTCTGTTTGTCTATACTTCAGTCAATAGCCTGTATTCCAAATGTCTTCTTGGTCTCTTCCCATTCTATTACATTTTCCTATCTGTTTATTTGTTCCCAATACCTTGGCTCCTTTGCCATCTTCCTCCAGTAAATTCCAGACCAGCTTGCCTATTCTTTGTACCCCTAATTGCAGTCATTCCTATTGACAGAATCTCCTTTCTCCATCCCCTTGTTGGCTTACTTCTTAGTATACTTTCTGCTACTTTATGAATGTAATATTCTGTATGAATGTTATTCTCAAGGATCTGCACCAGAAATCCCATTCTGTCATTTCTTGAATTAGCCCTCCTGCTTCACCATCATCATCCCTTTCCACTTTGAATTATACTTTCTGTTTGTGGTATGTGTAAGAGCTTTAATTGTGTAGCTCTAAATTATCCCTTCAAATCAGGTAATCCAGAACCTGCTTGTCCTATTGGGAGGATCAGTTTATCACACTTGACTCTTGCCCTCTTCGCCTCCCAAATAAAATTCCTCAATTCTTTATTAATTACATTCCGCAACTTCTCCTCTGGGTGATAAAAATATGCCTGACCTGTTTACAAAACTAAAGGGACTATTACCTTGAATCTTGCTATCCATATCTATAGGCAAGAAATTCCAGTTTCTTAGTTTTTTGTATTATCCTTTTTTTTTTTTTTTTTTTTTGTCTCTTCCCACATATCCTTAGCTTCCAGAACCAAATCCTTTTTAATCTATACTGCGAAGTACTTCATTTTATCAGTTCCCATAAATCCCATATATGGGTGTTGCTGAACTAACTTGTATGTCATATATAGTTTTATTCTTTTATTCTATAGCCTTTGTGTTGTTTTTATTAATTTTATATCCTGCAAAAAAATGGAACGGTCTCAGAATATTCCACAACACTGAGATGCCCTTTTCTGGTTCCATCAGGTACATAGCCTTTGTGTTGTTTTTATTAATTTTATATCCTGCAAAAAAATGGAACTGTCTCAGAATATTCCACAACACTGAGATGCCCTTTTCTGGTTCCATCAGGTACAAAATAGTATCATCTGCAAGTAAAGCCAACTTTTCTTTAACACCATACCAATTGTATCTTTGAATTTCTCAGTCCCCTATTTTCTTTGACAATGGTTCTACATACAACTTAAATAACAAAGGGGAAAGAGGATAATCCTATCAGGGGAACCTGCCCACTTTAATTTTTCCACTGATCCCTCCTATATCTTTCTAATTAACCTTATTTTTGTATCAGGAAAGGAAATGCTTCTATTGCCCTACTCATAAAATCCCAGCCTACTCTGCCAAATTCTTTCTCTGCATCAAGACCCACCAATAACAGTAGTATTTTCTTACACTCCGCTTCCCTCTGAATCATCATTGTTCTGTTAGTGTCAGGAAATGTTTGCCTCTCCTCCAGAAAGCCACATTGGCCCATATATATCAAGTTTAGCTTCCTATTTCTAATTCTTTTAGTCATTGTAGATATAAACATTTTATAGTCATGGTTTAAAATTAGTGGGCCTGGACATCCACAATGGCTCACTTTGAATAACAGCTTAATTCTTGCTCTCCCAGTGAAAACAGATGGGTACATTTCAGTAACTGGCTAGTAAGTGCACTGCCTGGATGCCAGGAATAAATAAGTACAGGGAATCTGAAAGAAAAGCAGTTACAAAAGATGAGAAAAAAAAACTGACTGGGAAAAGTGCTGCAGCTGTTCAGTAAAAAGCAGTGCAAGCTCTTGACATGACTACCAGTAACCTAGAGTAAAGTATAAGACAACTATACACAGACCTGACTAAAATAAACAAAACACTGACAAAGTACATCAACTCAAACAACAAAAGGCTGGACAAATGAAGGAAGCTTTAAACAGATATTCAGATGTGGTGATAAAACTACAAAAATCAGAGGTTGAAATAAAGAAATTGCTTGCTGAATATGAGATTGATCAAGAAGAGATGTTTCAAAAAATAGAATTAGGGGACACAGCACGTAGGTAAAACCTGAGATTTTATGGTGTACTAGGGAAGCTGGAAGGAACAGACTAGCAATTTTATGAAAACACAAATAAGCCAATGGACTGGCATTCCACAGCAGGAGTTAATTGAAAGGGTACATCGTGTGTATGCTCCAAACCCGGCTATGAGAAAGCAATCTAGACCTTTAATAAAGATGCAGTCCTACCGATAGAAGGAGTTGGTTCTGACAAAACTGTGTCAGAAACAAAGTACTAAAAGTTGGGAGATGGTAGTGTGTTTGTGGAGAATAATTACTTGTACACCAGGCAGAAGAGGAGTAAATTTATTCCACTGTACAGGGAGTGTCAAGAACAGGCATGAGATTCAAACTGCTGTACCCAGCTATCTTCAAAATATTCTTCCCTGGAGGGGCAAAATCATTTTTGATGAAGTACGTGCTAAGGAGGAAATAAAAGTTTGTCTACCAAAAGTGAGCTGTGAAACAGATGGAGATTCTGCTTCTTGTTCTTGTAGTAAAGACCACAGAGAGATTGTGCCAATAAAACCTTTTTCCAGTGTTTCAATGGAAAATGATTGAGAGAAGGAAAAAGCACAAGAGTCTACTAGAAGAATCGAGAGTATGTGGGAAATTAAGCAGAGACAGGATCTGGGACATGAAGATGAATAAGAATAAAACTAGTAACTTGGAAATTGACAAATGTGGGATTACAAAGCACTAATTATTTGTGAAACATGACAGAACAAGAAATTCTGTAAATATTGGACTCTTGGACCCTATTAAACTAGTAAGAGACTCTAAATCATATGCTGTACTTTGTCATTAATGTTCAGAAAAATATTTGGAAGGGGGAGGGAGAAAGTAAACTGTAAAGAAAAACATTTTTTTTTCTTAATGGCACTATAGTGCATAATTTAAGTGTAATGGAGATAGTAATGTAAACAGATGCTCCTGTTTTTTTTTCTTTTTTTCTTTCTCCTTGTTCAGTTTTAAGGAATGTAGGCACTGCAATAAATAAAAAAAAAAAAGTCTGGTTAAAATATGACAAAAGAAAAAAAGTGTGCTCATTCTCATTCTTGCATAGGTGAATTACTAGATTAAGGCCCTTTGCTTGATCTAGTAACAAGTTTTAAGAGAAAGCAAGTAAATGAAAAAGAATGCTGAATATTATAAGGCTTTTTTCCAGCAAATAAATATCTGCTTAGTAGCAATTCTGTATCTGGTTCTGATGTTTTCAGGAAGATAATCTGATAAAGCAAACTGGCTAAGAGAGAAAACATTCAAGTGTTTACTCAGCTGGGAGAGATAAAAATAAGACAAAACCAGACAGCACTTAGTTGAAGCACAGACTGCACCATGCGTCTTATCATGGGTAATATTTCTTTTAGGTTAACTAAAGTCTGCAAGTATGGCTGTCAGTTTGGAATGTTTGTTCTTATTAGGAAGGAAAAACTTCAATATTTGAATATGTGCATAATTTTGAGTATTATGTTAACAGGTTTTAGGGGAGTATTTAGTGTGTTTGTTGTAATGAAAGCCCTCAGACAAAAAAAGTTTTGTAAGATGTGACATAGGCTCAAATGGATATGACAAAAAACTACTCTCTAAAAGATCAGCCTGCCAGACGGTGTATGCATGTAACACAAAAGCTGGAACTAGACATTTAACAAAAAAAAAAGTCTGTTATACATTATATTAAAAATGTAGAGTGCAAATGGCTATGCTACAGGAGATGCACTTGGACAGAGCTATACATGTGAATTTGATAAAGAAAGGTTTTCAGGGTGGTTATTCAGTGGAATACCTGGAACAAAGGAAACGAGGAGTACTTGTATTAATTGCAAGAGAAGCTCTGATAGTGATAGAAGAAGATATAAAAGACAATGGTAGAGTTGCCGTACAACAGGACTACTGACAAGGGAGGCGGATTACACTGGTATGGATTTATATTTTACCTAAAGCTGTTATAATGTAGCTTAAGAAAATTTAGGGAGAAATAATCAGCTTACAGCAAGGAATATTACTTGTAGGTGGATACAGGAATTTGATTTGAAACAGTAAATATGTGTCTGGGGGGCCAGAAGAGAAAATATAACAGAGGATAGATTTTTGAAGATGTGAATTCTATACTAGGAGTTTGGATTGAATTTACATATTCCCCAAGATTCAAAAACTGGGCTAGGCTAGACAGAGTTTACATTCACAGGAACGTGCATTTATTGACCGTCTTGATACATACCCAATAACTATTTCAGATCATGTGCCAATAACTAAAATAAAAACACAAGATAATGGAATAGAAATGAGACACTGGCACTTTCCTACCTATTTGTTGAAAAGAGAGGAATTTAAGGAATGGTTAGTGGAAATTATTCAGTAGCTATTAGAGGAGCTAGAAATTTCTTCTGAAAATATAGCTAGGGAGTGGGATAAACTTAGTTTAGTTTATAACTAGGGTGGAAATGAAAGAGAGATATGGTTAAGAATTAAAAATAATTATTTAGAGGGATTGACAAATGTTAAAGTATTGCAAAATAGGAGGAATCTCACAGAACAAGAAGAGGAGCAACTGCAGAATGCTAAACAAAGTAAAGGGTTACCTGTGTAATGTGCATGAGTTTAGAAAGATTGATGTTAAAAAGGTTTTTGATTATAACTCTAGAGCACAAAAACTTTTAGCACAATGACTTGAGCAATAGAAAGTAGAAGGAGCTGTCACCAAGCTTATGGAGCTTATAACAAGATCCTGTAAAAATATTACAAATATTTCAGAAATTCTATGAAAGTCTGTATGTTATGTCTTTCGGCTTTTCCCGGTTAGGGGTCGCCACAGCGGAACTCCGGTCCGCTAATGATTGGCAGTAGATTTTTACGTGCCAAGTTGCCAGCCCTGACGCACAACCTTCAATGAAGGTACACCCATTCACGCATGTCTCCAGACAGAAGACGCTCTAACTGAGAATTGAATGGGACAACGTCTTACTGTTAGGCGACAGCGCTACCGCAGCACCACCACCGCAGTTGAAAGTCTGTATAAAGCAGAAAAATATGGAAGCCAAGGAAAGGTAGTCCAGACATGAAAAATGTCATCATTGTAATTTTTGCCATCTTTTATTAACTGATGTTAAAGTATGTATCGGTTGCTTTAGTATATACTTGAAGGGAAGATATACTTGCAAATCAAGGCTGCTTGTTTATTTAGTGATTTGTCTTTCATGTAATTCTGTTTTATGTAGGACATACTACTAGGGAGTTGTATAAGAGAATGTATGAGCATAGACATGCTGTACTAACCAAAGATGAAAGAAATACACTTGGGGAAACATTATAATGTTAGTATGTGTAAAGTGGATTTTAAATTCTTATTGCTTGATGAAATTAAACATTTTGAAAGTATGTTTAATGCTGAGGATGAGCTAAGGTGGCTAGAGTGTTCCTGGCAAGTAAGGTTGGATGCCTGCCCCACCCACCTGGTCTTAATGATAGGGAAGATTTTGTTGCCTTCCTTAAAAGGAAAGGATGAAAGCATTAATTTGTAGGTCATGTAATAGTATTTAAATGTGTGTAAGAGCATTATACAGTCTGATGAAGTCTTTTATGTTACAAGACAAAAGCGTTTACTGTTTAATGTTTACGAATACATTTTTCACTTGATTCTCTTTCCAGTTTTTTTACTTTATTTTGTTAAGTTAGATTTATTGTTTTTGTGGTGATTTGACAGAGTAAGCCTGGGACTTTGAGCAGGGCAATAGAAGCATTTGCATTCCCTGATAAAATTGTAAGCTTGATTAGGAGGATATATGAGGGATTGGTGGCAAAAATTAAAATGGGTGGGTTCATTTCTGATAATTTCTGCTTGAGCAGAGGAACCAGGCAAGGGGTGTCCTCTTTCCCCTTTATTTGCATTATATTTAGAACCATTGGCAAAGAAAATAAGGGACTCGGAAATTCATGGATATAATTGGTATGATAGTTAAGAAAAGCTGGCTCTATTTGGAGATATTATTTTATACCTGATAAAACCCGAAAATGACATTACAGTTTTGTGGAACATTTTGAGACAGTTTCAAATCTGCTCAGTATACAAAATTAATGAAGCTAAAACAAAAGTATTAGCAGTGAATTATGTATCCCCACACACATTTTTTTCAGCAATATCTATATTTATGGGGACATTATAAAATGAAGTTGTTTTGATTTGAGGTCATGCTAGCTGTGTGCCAGGGGGAGAAGGGCAGTGCATGTGTAACATATGCCAGCATAGATGGAGTTTTATAAAGATTTGTCATTTGAATTTCAAACTGATTTGTAGAGATATTTGTAAAGTAGATTGTGTTAAAAATGTATCAACAGTGGGTCCTGCTGGACAGAAAAGAAATATTCATGTATGCCAGACTGTATTGTTGTAACTGCTGAAATGTGTATATTTTAACAGAGGATGCTGGAAAGGAAGGGGTTAAGCTCAGCCCAGCTAACCTTAAGAAAAATAGCCTGAAAATAAATGACTTGGTTTAGGCCATATAGATTTTTATCTCACAAGTCTGTATGCAGCCAAAGGCACATGGTCTGTGAAGAGCCTGGGCTGGGATTCTGCTCTATTGTCCTTAGGGTGAAGTAATTGCTACCCTCATTTGCCAGAGAATGTCTTGTTAGTTTCTGCAGGAAGGGTGGAAGTGTTGGAATTGTTTTGCAGGTTCCAGATGTTGTAATAAACCTTAGCTAAAGTTGTGTGTGTGCATTGTGACACATCAGTGCCAGATCATTGCTCTCTTTCTAGTGAGAGGTTAGTGTGGGGACCACAGAGTCAGGTGACCAGATGTGATGTCATTCTATAGCCAGCACTGAAATTCTATTTGAATACTAGTGAGAGATGTGAGGAGTGTACTCTGTTTTTAGACCTGACAAGATATTCCTCCACTTTTCATCTTGTCTTGCTTTAGTAAGTAATTAGGGAACAGTAATTCTTCAGGCAGTTAAAAAATATATATTGTGAGATTAGCTACATGTTTTTTTTTTTCCTGTATCTGTTAGGCTTTCCATCTGTGTTGATGTTTCCTGTGATTGAAACTCTGGTGTTTATTATAAATAGATATCCAGTATTTTCATGTTTTTTTATTAATTATTAAATATATCTAAACCTTTCATTATGGTTGGTCTTTTAGAAAATCTTTAATCTTTGAGAGTACTTGCATTTATTTAGTGGTGCTGTGGCTCCATGTTCCTAAAAGTCTTGCTACTTGGTTAAACACTACCAATTGTGTAAGTATCAATCTTACTAAGTGTAATTGGGTACCCTGGTAAGAGCCTTAAAATAGCTAGCTTCTGGTGGCAACAAATTTACCTTATAGTCTGGGTGGAGGTGGCAGAGTGGGTAAGCTGTGCCAGGCTTTCCCAGGTGTGTGTGTGTGTGTGTGTGTGTGTGTGTATGTGAAAATCAAATCTCAGAGACCGTATGTGACAGCTACTTTGAACAGGAACACTGAGAGCACCTATTTCACAGAGAGGGTGGTGGTGGACTTGGAGCATCTAGCGAAGGACTCGGCTCTGTAGTGGTCACAGGGGAGTCTTATTTGGAGCCTGGAGAGAAAGCCCAGTCCCAGGACTGGAGTGTGTGTTCTCTGTATGCTCTTAAGGGAAACTATTTGGTGCGGGGAGGGCTACATCTGAAAATAGTGTGTGTCTATTTTTCTCATAGTGAGCCGTTCCCCTGTGGTGAGGATTGATGCTCCTTGATCACTGGCTCAAAGAAGGGATGTCACAGAAGTGTTTAGGAGTATGGATTAAAAATGATTCCGGTATGGCCGCTAAAGATATGTGGGAAGACACTAAACAAATGATAATACAAGAAATGAGAATTTGGAAGCTCTGTTATATGGATATAGATAGTAAGACACAAGCAGTTAAAATGTTTTTAATCCCTTTAATCTTGTATACAGGTCAGGCATATTTTTATCAACCAGAGGAGATGTTGTGGATAGCAATTATTAAAAAGCTGAAGGATTTTATCTGGGAGGAGAAGATGGCAAGAGTTAAGTAGGATAAGTTGATTATTCCAAAAGAACAAGGCAGACTGAGATTTCCCGATTTGTAGGGGTTATTTCAGAGCTACACAGTTAAGGCTGCTGTATGTAGCACATGCAGAAACCAATCATTCAAAGTGGAAGGTGATGGGGGATGTGGGGCTCAAGAAACAAGGAGAGACTGAGATTTTGGGTGCAGAGCTTTTAAGGAGAATAACAATCATACAGAATATTATATTCATAAAGTAGCAGAAAGTATTCTAAGAACTAAGCCAACATGGGAATGGAAAAAGGAGATTCTGACAACAGGGATGACTGTAATTAGGGATACATACAATAGGCAGGGGGGGGGAGCTAGAATTTATTGGAGAGATCTGGTAAAGGAACCAAGGTATTGGGAACAAATAAGTAGAGAGAGAGAGAGAGAGGTAATAAAATGGGAAGATGCCAATAATTTATTTGGACTGCGGGTTATAAAGATTGCCTTTCCTATCAAGGATTGATAGTATAGGCAAAGAGAAATAAGTAGGGGGGGGGGGTTCCTAAACAAAAGACCAGCACTGGTAGAGTTTTTAGTAAAATCTAGAATAGAAGCTGCTGGTAAAAAAGAAATAATTAGTAGAGTATATGAACTATTGCATAACTTTAAGAATAAATCAGAGGAGGTTAGAAGGGATTGGGAAGAGAGATTGGATAAGCAATTCCCAAAAATAATGGGGGGATACACATTTGTCTCCAAAATATGCAATATAATAGAAGATTTAATATTTTTGCTTGGAAATGTTTACGTCTACATAGATATTTTAATACTCCAAGTAGACTCCAGAGAATTTTTCCTCAGGTAGACAGCAAATGTTGGAGGTGTAATGGGGAAGGAAGAGGTAATTGGGAACATATTTTCTGGGAGTGTAATGAATTTGCAGACTACTGTATCAGAGATATTGGGGGAGAAAATTGGTATAACCAAGAAATGATTTTTCTGAGCTGTGATACAGAGTCAGAGTTGCCTAGACATGGGTAAGGCCTTGCTGAGTCTAATTATGGTGGCTGCCAAAAATGCAGGTACTAGTAGCAGTGAGTTTAGTAACAGAGAAAAAAACAACTGGAATTGGGATTTTTAGAAAAGGGTAGGAGAAAATTATACAAGAAAAAATGTGAATTGTGGCAACACTACATACAGGGGAGAAATGAGGTTATAAAGAAGGCAGGATTTGAGAGAGCTATGTAATGTTTGACCAACAGTGATTGGGTAGTTTATAAGTGATGTATAATGTTTGCAACTAAATTTGTCAGTATGGTTTGTAATGTTGCTTGCAACTAAGATTGTCCATATTGTTTGTTTTCATTTATATAAATGTGTGATTGCTTATGTCATAAGTGATAATTTACTAAAGATGTTTCTAGTTTTAAAAATATTTAAATGGGCCTATATGAAGCTGGAGCAGATGTTGTTTTTCCAAACCCAGGTTCATTTTTGATCATTTATTATGTAGGTATTTAGCACAATGCATGAAAGTTCTGGAAAGGGTGATTGATAAACAGATATGCAGAGCAGATACGCAGAGTAGTAGAATGTAAGATGTGAGATGAGCAGTTTGGATTCAGATCAGGATGCAGCACAATTGACCTGATGTTTGCATTGAGACAGATACTTGAGGAGAAAGTCCAACTGGGCATTCCTAGACTTGGAAAAAACATATGACAAGGTCCCAAGAAAGCTGATCTGGGCAGTACTATGGTGGTTTGAAGTCCCAGAAACATTGGTAGAATTAGTGCAGGCTGTGTACAAGGACCAAGTAACTCAAGTCCGAACAGTGTTTGGCCTCACAGAGGGGTTCCCAGTGGGTGTGGTGTATATCAGGGTTCCTCTGAGCCCACTGCTATTCATACTGGTGATGGACTACATTAGCAAACAGGTTGGAGGGGATGGATCAACAAAGCTGCTGTATGCAGATGATGTAGCAGTATAGGCAGACTCTGAGCTAGAACTTCAGCAAAGGATAGGAGAATGGAATGCAAATCTTAAGGCACATGGGATGAAGCTAAGCACAGCAAGACAGTGGTAATGGCAGAAAATTGGGGAAATCAGAAGAAGCTGAGAATAGAGATAGAAGGGAAGATGGTGGAACAGGTAAACAGCTTCAGGTATCTGGGAGGAGTAGTTGAGGAGAAGGGGTAGTCTGAATGAAGAGGTCAAAGCTAGAATCAGAGGGGCTGCAGCCAACTGCCATAGAGTATCAGATGTAGTCTATGACAGATGAATGCCAAGAAAGCTGAACAATAAGGTACAAGACAGTGCGACCAGTACTATATGGTACAGAAGCCTGGGCAGTAAAGGCAGAACAGTTGAAGAAGCTAGAGGTGATTGAAATGAAGTGCCTGAGAAAGGTGATAGGATGCACACCGTGGGACAGATGAAATAAGGACATAAACAGAAGCCAAAGTAGCTCCAATTCCAGAAAAGATCAAAGAGAACAGATTATGGTGATTTGGGCACATGTAGAAAAGCAGAAGACAATCCGGTGAGGAAGATTTGGGACAGACAGGAAGAAGGTAAGAAGCGAGGATGTCCAGCAAAGAGGTGTATGGATTGTATGAAAGAAGATCTGCGACAGTCAGGGCATGAGTGTTGAAGGCAGCAGTGTGGCACTGAATCGAGAGTTGGCGACAGTTAACACGATACCCCGACCCCATATAGAAAAATGGGAAAAGGGAGGCTGCTGCTGCTGATGATTTACCAAATTTGTGTTTGATGGTTTGTTCTCCCAAATTTTTTAATCATTTTTTTCTGTCTTTCCCATTAAGCCTGGAGACATATAGTCCTGTTTCTTTATATTTCTTGTTTTCATTCTTGCCTCTTGGAATTTGCATTTTAAATCTTCCTTGACATTGAAAGCTAGCCACTTCACCTTTCCTGTTTTGGTGTTTGAAGTTCTGTAACCTGCTAGCTCCATGTTTCAGCCTCTGCTATTGTTTACTGTTGTAGTTCCTTTATCCATACTAGCCTCCATTACTAATATAGCTGACTGAACATTTCTCCCTGAAATTCTTACATTATTTGCAACTACCATAAAACTTCCCTTTTTCCTCCACCTTTTTTGTAACATGTTTGTTTTCTTTTTAATTCTAATTTCCCAGTGATTTTAAAGCATTCAACCCTACCTAGTTGTCCCACTTGTTCCTTTGAAAGGCAAAAGTTGTTATGGTACATTCATTATTTCTAGGGCAAGATATACAGGTGGTGCTGTCTTCCTGTGCTGGGAACTGGAGTTTCATTTTTGACTTGCCTGTTCTCCTTTGGTGCATGTATCATCCCAGGGAATGATTTTTTGCTGAGTGTGCACAAGCACACATTTTCAACTTCTTTGAGAAATATCCTCATCTAGCACCCTGTCCCCTTGAAGGCATGCGAGTGTCAGACTCCACTATCCCCCCCCCCCCAGGAGTTTTACCACAGAGTCCTAATTTTGGACATGTACCCACTTATCCCTCCCCAAAACAAAAGCGGGAAGGTTCCACAAGGTCATTACTGTCTTTTCTTTAGTAGCCCTTGTTGTTAATTTAACCTGGATTATCTGGTTGTAGTTAAGGTTTTATCCCACAACACCAATGGAAATGTTAATGTCTTTTTTTTTTAATTCCATACCCATGTCCCTAGCATTACCTTTTTCTATTTATCATTTTCTGTGTACTTCCTGCTTGTGCATTGCAAAATATTAATTTAAACATATTGTAATGTTAAACACACATCTCTTTGTTTCTTTTTAGCTCACTCAGTCTCCTTACTTCCATTAAGATGTTCTGTTGACCATTCACTGTTCTGTAACCTGCATCTCCTCAACCTTAACTTAGTTGTAACCACTTTATTATTTTCTAAACCAGATGACCTGAGTTTCATGGTGTAAGCAAGCTGGATAATATGACAGACTCAACAGTCTCTTGCTCATCTTACAGTATCCCCAGGCAAGCTGAGAGATATCATCTCTCTCTCTGTGTGCCCTGGGTCTGCCCTTGGGCCTTTTCCCCAGGGGGTTGTGCATAGTACACCTCCCGTAGGAAGCACCCAAAGATCATTCTGATATGGTGCCTAAACCAAAACAACTGTCTGCTTTCAACACACAGGTTTACTGGCTATAGTCTAAGGTCTGTCTGAATTGTCAGTGTCATGACTCTGTCACAAAGAGTGATCCCAACTAAGCCTGCAAGGGACCCTCAGTCCTAACACTTGTATTCAGTGTCTTCTCATCCTTTTGGTCACTGTCTAGAAATTATAACCATAGGGTTATCCTGTGACTTTGTTACTTGCTGTCACAGTTTGGTGTGGAGCTTGCAGGACTGCTGCTGCTGCATCAGTCCAGTTGTCAGTGTCATGGTTTCCTCCAGCCTGCCTTGTGAACAAAATGCCAAGATTTTTAAACTCCACTTGAGATCCCCCCCCCCCCCCCCCCGAGGGCTATGACCTCTGATTTTGCAGTACTGTGTTTCTTGTTAAGGCTGAGTGACCATCATCTGCAAACAATAAAAGTGCAACTCTCATGTCTCTCTACTGGATACTGTCCAGACCTTGGCTGTATCTTGATATTTTGTCCAAGAAAATTACTAACAAGAAGGGGGGACAAGACACGCCCTTTGCGTGAAGTTATCTGGCCATTGTAAATATATTTGACTGAACAGAGAGCATAGGCACAATTGTCACTCCTTCTGTACAGACACCAAAACCTTTGCTGAAGTGGCCTTTGGGACTCTGTACTGATGTAGTAATTCCCTCTACATATTATGTGGTGCAGTCTTACACCTTCTCCAAGTCCACAAAGCATGTATAAATAGTGTTTATGAACTCCCTTGATCCTTTCAGTATCTGTGCAAAGGCAAAACATTGGTCCAGTGTTCCAGGTCTTCGATGGAATCCATATTACTACTTCTGAAAAATCTCTGTGTCAGCACCCTAGCATACACTTTTCCAAGGAGGCTGAGTGTGATCTGATTTCCCTGTAATTGGAATTCACCCTTTTGTCCCATTTTGAAAATAGGTCCCACCCGCAGTTTGCCATGCACCATTGAAAATTCGTGTCAGCAGCAGTACTGTAATTGTCTTTCACCTTGTGCATTTCTGAATAGATATTTGGTCCTGCATCCTTTCCATAGTGTTAACTGTTTAATCACCATAGTGGCATCATGTACAGCGGGCGGCCACGGTGGTGCAGTGGTTAGCATTGCCGCCTCACAGCAAGAGGTTCTCCGGTTCGATCCTCGGCTGGGGTGCCTTCTGTGCGGAGTCTGCATGTCCTCCCTGTGGTCGCGTGGGTTTCCTCCGGGTGCTCCGGTTTCCTCCCACATCCCAAAGACATGCTGCAGGTGGATTGGACACTACATTGGCCCTAGGTGTGCGTGTGAGTGTGCCTTCTGTGGACCTTCTCTGTGAGTCACTGTCTGGATTGCTGGAACCTCTTTGAGACCATTCAAAAATCATTCTGTATGAAATTCCTCTTGCACCCAGACCTTCATGTCACTGCCAAAAGCTGTTACCTTCTTGGTGTCTTAGTACATATTTAGCATTGCTTGAAAGGACCCTCTGTTTAACAAGACAGCTTCCTGCTCAACTGGTGCACGCAGCAAATTATAGGGTTACTGCCATAGTAAGTACAAGACCACCTTTTTAGCACAAATGCTTGCAGCTTTTCAAGCTTTTAATTTTTTGAGAGGTGTCAATTTAGACTGCACATATCTGACCTCCATAAATATATGAGGAGGCTTGCCATCTTTCACTAGGGCTGAAACTGGATCAGAGCCACACCCCTCACACCTCTCCCATACTCTGCCCATCTCCTCACCCACTTTCCACCATTTTTGTGATGATATAGACATGTTAGGGGCAGAAGGAATGTCCTCTTTTCCTGGTTTGCCTCACAATCATGCTGGATTTTTTAAATAAAAGCATAGCGCATCTGCTGATTTAACAAACTCCACTAACCTGTTTGTTTTTCTGAAACAGAATACCAGAGTTTGTAGTGTTTTCCAGACTACAGGACAATCGGTTTGATTTCTGGGTAGCCCGTAAAAAAAAAAAAAAAAAAAAAATATGGAGTAGTTGGCAACCTTATATATGTGAGAAGCTGTTTTGAAGGTGAGAATTCACACCACAGAAGCACAAGTTAAGAATTTGCAGGACACGCTTGCGGTACATTTGTGTTTTTTGATTTGTCCTGCCATCAATCCAACTGTGATGCACCTCATCACCACATAGTTTTTTAATTGACTGCTGAATATCTTTCTTGACCTGAGTGTCCAGAAGATGTGGTGTTGGGTGTGGGGACAGGAATAGAAAGTTGATTATTTTAGTTTGGCTTAAGGTGCTCTGGTACCAAGTGCACTTATCTCTGTATTTAGATGTTGCTGATAATTGGTGATCAGCACAAAAAGCAGTAAGTAGTTTGACAGACATTTCTTCCAGTTTCAGTCCCCTCTGGGTGTTTGCTATTTTCCACCTGAATACGGAAGTCTCCTTATGAAGCTACAAAATCCTTTGATTGTACCTTTGTCAGGCAGCACATCCATGATTGCAAAGAAGGCTAAATGTTGTGAATAGATGTTAGGTGTATATGCATAGACATGCACTGGATTCCATAATTCTGACCTAAAGGTCTACTTACTGAAGGTTTTCTAATCATTTCATAGATATTTTTATTAAATATAGCATAGGGAAAGTATTGCATGCCCTTGCATGTGCAAGTGGGCACCTAACTACCAAGAGGTGGGTTTTGGGTAATATAAGTGAAAATTCTGATGATTGCTTAGATGATATGCTCCCCTTGCCTCACTGTGGAAAAATGTTCATTGCTAGAGGCATTGTGTTTGGCAGGTTAAAAAAAATTACCAAAAAAGGGAAAGAAGTTCCTGACCATAGCAATGTCCGTTAACAAAACACCTGTTTCTAACCCTAGAAATAGCCTGTTTTGATCCCACAGACGTCTGTGTATTCAGTGTCAAGGAATTCGTCACCCCACAACAGATGCACAGTGAAGGGACGCTTGATTTTTATTTTACTGCGTTTCTTGCTCAGCTACACGTGGTATCTGCAGTACAAAGCTTGACATGGCTTCAGAAGAGTGTTGATAAACAGGTAAAACATTAGTAAATGTTGCCACCAGCGGGAGCCCAAGCAACTTGATTTTGAAGCAGTGTTGGTCCTGTAATCATCTCCTTGTACTTGGCTTTGACAAGAAGCAAGTGAGGAATCCCGCCTTCACAGACATCCTACATTCTTCCCCACTAGGCGGCTAAAGGGGGAACTTGTACTTAATAGACATTTGTCTACTTTATAGGAGAAAAAAGAGGGGAAGAGGAGTTTCTTCATTTTTAGGAAAGCTGGCAGGAAACCCCTAGTGTTGTCTGGAAGAGTCTCTCTCTCTTCTTGTGATGGTCTAATGCATACGTGTTTTTTTTTTTTTTTCTTTTTTTTTTTTTGTGTGTGTGTATGGAAAAAGGTGATGTATTTCTGTAGATACAATTGAATGTATTTTCAGCAAATGTTCAGTTTAACAGTTTAATTTCCTGAGAGATAAAAAAGGATAAAGTGAAATGAGAGCACTGCAGTCGTACAGGACCTAGCTCCTAAGTACAAGTTTGAATTGCCCCCCACCAACACCATACTAAATTCATGATGGTACTTAAATGTTGCAGCATGAAATTTCATTAAAGATAAGTCTGCATATAGGAAGTAAGGCTTACTTTGGATGTGAGATGACATAAAGAAAATGACAAGCAATCAAAAAACAATGAAAGCTGCAGTGAACTTTTTTAGGGCAGGGCAGGTAGCTGCATGTTTGTGGAGGTGAAATGGAATTCTCAGCTGAAAGATGAAAACCTGCTTTTTTTATACCTGATTAGATAAGCTTGTTTGCATTCTGACTTGCTTTGCATTTCCTTATCTTTTGTTTTGCTTAGGACTGCTGTGTGACCTATGGCGGAATGTGGTACCTTAAAGGAACAATGCGCTCTTGACATTTGCAAGCTGGCAATCTGCATTACTTCAGATGTTTACTGAGCAAAGGAGAAAAAACACACACAAACGGCAAATACTTTTGCTGTCGCTTCCAGAAGACAGGAAGAGAGAAAACCAAGGAAAATTTCTGATGGACTATCAGACAGCTCTTTTCTGAGTTTGTACCTTCCTTTATAGAATACTGTTTACATATCCGGAAGTTTAAAGTGACCTGGGAAAGGACAGAAATGCCTCTGGTTGCAATCAAGTGCATTTTTATTTTTGTTTCCATAAATGAGTTAAATTGTCGTGTTCATTTCCAGTCATCAGTTATGATATTCTTCAGCTGAAGATCAATAGATATTCGCCCAAACCATCAGTTAAACCTGGATGTTAATTTTTACAATGAATTAGCTGTTGGGAATTAAGTTTGTTTTATTTAATAATTTACCCTGTGAAGGAACTGCTGCTTTGGGTGCAGATCTACAAAATACCACTTGAACATCTCCATGTGTTCTAATCAGTTCTTTTCAGTAATGTTGTAAGAAGATTATTGGAACATGTGGATGCAAGGAAAGGGTGGTGCAGTATGCACAGATCTACATTATAAGGAGGAATGAGTCTTTTATTTCAATGAAGTACTGTATGCTTGAGTTTTAGGTCACAGCATGCCTGATGGGGGACAGTTACTCATGTAAATTTATTTAGTCTAATTTATCTCTATATATAATAATTTGCTTTAATTTGTGTATACTGCTGTATAAAAATCATTCCATCCTAGCTGCAGCTACTAGCTGTAAACCTTGTATCTCTTTACTTGGTTAATCTGTGGCATACTGTATGAGACATGAATCCAGACTTAGTGAAGTCAGCCCTTGGGTTGAGCAAATTTTCTTGCTCTTTTTTACCGTTGCAGTCAATTTGGAAATTAAATCATGTTGCGAGACTCCGGTCACACAAGTATCAGCATTTCAACACAGTGTACAGCTTTCCAGGCCTTCTTCCCTGAAGTCACCTCCTTCTTCAAGTCAGTCAGATTCAGTGTTAAACCTGTGATGGCTTTGTTAAAGTGGCAATGTCATAGCTATAGTAATTTCCATTTGTGATTTTTAGTTTAGTCCCACATGAAAAAAGAAAGCAATTAACTGTGTTCATAAAGCAGATACTCCCATGAACTTTACAAATGAACAAGTTTAAAAATATTTTAATTGTAAGGGAGTCCTTATTCTTTAAAACACTTAATTTATTCTGAAGTCAGATTAACTGAAATGAAGCTCTGCATTGGAATACTGATGTTAGTAGTAACTCTCTTAACATATTTTTGTTTGTGTGTGTGCATGTCAGCTGTCGATGGTACATCATAAAACACTTTTTATGCTATCTCCAAGGCACTGTCTCTGTTCTGCTGCTGTTTTGATCTGCAGTAAGGACGCTGAGAGAAGAAACCAGTGCATTGCAAGTTTCAGCAGCTTTTGTTTGCTTTCTATTAGCAGTTTGAGAACGATAACTGCTTGCTCCTGACTGCTGTGTTCCAGAATGTTTTGCAACACGGGTCAGTAAAGGGGACATAGATGGGGCCAAAGTGAGAGATGTGCGCCTCCCACCTGCTCAGCTTACAAAACCTGTGAAAAGTGGTTCTTAATCTAGGTCTTGCAGAAACAGCCAGCAGTCATCCAGGTCCATGTGACCATGCCTTGAGCTGGGAGATCCAAGTACTTGCTGACTTGCTCTCCCACCAGTTACCAAAATCCTTCCAGTCACCCAGTTGCTGGGACCACTTGTCCATATTTTCCAATGAACGAGTCCCTTTTTCATGAGGAAATTAACTTTTGGGATGTCCAGTTGCAAGAGCAAAAGTTGCATAATGAGGAGGAGGGGGCAAATGTACTTGCCCTATTATGCAACAGCTCATAATCTGGCATCCACTGAATGAGTGAGAAGCAATGCTATTAGGGTGCATTCTTTATGCTTCCATGTTGGCCCCATTTTCTGTTCATCTGCTTGTACCATTTTCTCCAGCAGGGTCTCATGGTACCAAACCTCCCCATAAGAAAAGATGGTACGCTCCTACTAATTGGTCTTTCCTCCATTCCCCTAAAATCAACCATGCAACACCTGGGCTGCTAGTCAGAACTAGTTTGCTAGGTAGCCTCAGCCCTGTCTTGTAAAGAGATTAGCCCCTGACTACAACCCAGATGATTTGAGTTTGATATGGGGTTGGGAGGGTGGCCTAATGGTTAAGGTGTTTGCCTTATAAACACAAGGTGCAGGGTTTGAGTCTCACAAGGGATAATTGGCTAGGCCTTAAAATGGCTTGCAAGAGCAGTTAGCCTAGTACTAATCTATGAACCTATAAATCTATGAACTGTGGTTCTGGAAAGGTCAGTGCAGGGGAGGATAAGGGAGAGCAGCCTTTTGTTAGCTTATCCATTCCTTGTGTGAGGGAAGCAATTGGACCTGCATCAGCACTTATCCCAGCAAGAGTGATGAGAAACTGCAGGTAGCGGCTCTTGGATCAGAGTGGCTCACTAGCGAAGTAGGCATTGCCAGCATGACTGAGGGCATATGGGATCCTCTTAAAGTAGCAGTGCTAAGTAGTACCACTGACTATATTTAGGAGGGGGAGTTTTACATAGATCCCCAACCCCATGCGAGTGACAACCTGTCCTACATGCCAGACTTTCCTTTTTGTAAAGAACATATGGGCTAATTGGCTGTCACTGGAGTTAAGGAACAAGTGGGTGATAGGTCTCACACTGGGGTGTGGGAATTAATGGCTCAGCTCTCACTTTGCTACAAAAGAGTTGAAAGGGTATGAGAGGAAGAGGTCTTGAAGACATTTTAGCAGGGAACGAAGTAAATTGTTTTCCAACTGTGTAGGTGTTGTGTCCCTTCATTTTATTGGGCCAACTTAAGTGAGATGTTTGGTAGAGGTTGAATAAAGGTTAAGAACTGTGTTCTACATTACATTTTTTCATTAAAAGGTAAAAAAAAAAAAAGTGGCAGTCACAATGAAGAGTAAACCGTATCTGCATAGCTTTTCCAAGAAAAAATGTGTTCTGAATGTTTCTTTTATGTCTGTTCATTATTGTATTTTACTTACTAAAACATGTCTTTTTATGTACATTACAGCTTTAATTTGTGTAATTGTGCACTTTTTTAAATGGGGGGGGGGTTCTGCAGAACAAGAATTTATAGCAGCCTGTTACCTGTCTGAGTAGCACTGCCTTTGAGCGGTATTATAATCAGGAAATTAAAATAATTGCTGATAAAAAAGATTATCAGAATGCTACCCTGGGACTGACTCATCACATCAGATTTTCCTCTTCAGCAGCAGTTGGGACAACTTTCAGTGTGTACTGTAATTTTCATTTTATGAAGATGCCTGCTTTTTTCCCTTTCTGCAGCCAAGCATCTCTTCATATAATTATTTCATTGGAGTTGTATTTAGATTATATGTTTACTTGTGTTTTTAAAGGACAGTTCCATCCAAAAGCTGCATTTTTATCAGTGTTTTCCTTCTGCCTCTATTATTGTGCTGCATTCTTCCTGTAGCAGTTTCTGCAGTTTCTCTCCACACCATTTTGGCTTTTTTTTTTTTTGTGAAACCTTGAGCTATTTTCTCCTTGTATTTTCTTTCATCATCTGTGAAATCATGTAGGCACTTGCTTTATGAAAAAAGTAGGTCACTGATTCTAACTGCAGTCAATGCAGGTGGTAAAAAGATCATGTAAAAAAGTCAAAATGCCCAGTGACAGGATCCCCAGATAAATTAATACCTTAAACTTCTTTTAAAGGACGCCCATGAAATATTTGCATATGACCCCTTTAGGGCATTCATATGTTCCATCTCTTAAGTCTTCTGACTGTCCACTCACTGACATTTTGCTTTTTTAATGATGCATACATATTGCTACAGAGTCTGCAAACGTCTTAAACCTAGGTAATGCTTGACTGTAGTCAGCTTTGTGTGTGTGTGTTATCGATTACAGATGACCAGCTTCACACCTTAGCTGGAAGTTTTGTGGCTAGCTGGAAGTTTTGTGGCATGGAGCTGCAGTTCTGTGCTTGAATAAAGTTTTTTTTCTGCCCTTTATCCCATTCCTGGGAGTGCTGCCTACTAGCAATGTAACATTCTGTTTTCCTTTGTTTGCATTTTTCCCCATTGCTCCATTGTATCTGCACACAGTTTAAGCTTTCTCTGAAATGTTTTGTTTCTTCTAGCTTTTGTCATACCATTTGTCAAAGTGTATAGGCTTTCTCTGACTCAGACATGAGTAGGAGAGGCACCTGCTAAGGCATTTGCTACTTTAGTCACAAATTCTAACTACAGAGACAGTTTTAAAACAATCATTTGTGTGTGACACTAGATTAGATAAAGGCTGGCATTTCAGTTGTCCGTGATTACCATCTTCACACCTTTAGAAAAAAATGTGGGTTGAAATTACAATTATGTAGCTGCACAAAAGCACTAAGCTTTAAAGCTACTTTTCAGACCAACGTTCAAGTGAACGTTACATATGAAATGCAGTCAACAAAATGAGAGGAAGTACGTTTCAAAAAAGAAACTGATGCACTTAAGTGTTCCGAATGGTAGGAAGTCACAGTATTCTCATTGTGAGTCATTGGAGAGAGAGAACCACAATTCATTGTCGTACCATAACCTTGCAGTGGGAAGACAGAAGTCTTGAATGTAACATGAAATCGTGTCAGCATGGCAGCCATTATTAGACCATTATGGGGTATAATAAGTTTGAAAATAAATGAGTGGTACAGAGTAATAGGTACTACAAAAATATCAAGATATGTTAATAAAAAGTTTATTTTCAGTTTCTGGGTGTGGTTCTTTAATCGACACGTTCCTTGGAGGTATTGTAGCACCACCTGTTTCTAGCACTTTTGTATATGGGCTGCACAAAAGTGGCCAGAAATGCCAGAGTACTTCAGCAGCTTTTCCCAGTCAAAGAGCCTTCAGGCTGGCTCACTGCCAGAGGGGTGAGAATATGAAATTCTCTGAGGTCCGTGAAACAGTACTTATGTTCTCCAGGATATATGTACAACTTTAGAGTATTTTGAGAATGAAAAGACCAGGAATAAACCAAAGATGTTTTGGGGTCACCTTGATGCAGATTAACATTTTAACCCTTTATACACTATATGATGTGGCAGACAGGCCAGGATAGCTACTTAGAGAAGATGTTAAGGGTGGCATATTTGAAATAGGTTTTCATGGGTATTAGTTGAACTCCAGGAAAACTGTGCCTAATACCCGTTTCACTAACCTTGCCCCCTTTAGTAAGAAGTGATGCAGAGGCTGACCAAACTCCAGGAGTATTTGTCTGAAATTAAATTATTATATTATTTGCATTGTTTTTGAAAAGGCGAAGCATCTACAAAGTTTTTTTCAAAAGAATAAGTGACAGAACTATACAGTTTATCAGGATCCGACTGTAAGCTTCCATTCTATTCGAAAGCTTAGGATATTGGGCCCTTTTTCTCAAATAGCTGTGTGGGTGCCTGCACCATCAATTAGACAGTTTGGAGAGGGTCAGAGTGGTGGTCATCATGTCCAACTCTGCAGGACCATCACAAGACCGTTCTTGGTACTACAGTTTCATCAGGGGGACACTACAAAGTTGCTCTCTCCCATACCATCTGGGATAAGTGGGAAATTTCTCACTTTTGGCTGAGGAAACCTGTTACCTGTCTTGCTGGCCAGAAGGTCATGGGGAAGGAACCTGGGTTCTGAGAGGATCCTCTTCCCTGACTTTTAATTTCTGCTGTATTGTGATTGATATCCCCTTATTCAGAGAAGATATAGTTCTCACAGAAAGTGTTTCAGTTGTCTTTTTTTTATATATATATAAACACCTTTATTGAATTTTAAGTTGTGACATGGTCAGATTTTTATATAAAAGTCAAACCGTATTAAATTCACATTTTGTAAATGTTCTACATCATCTATGTTTTTTATATATATATATATATATATATATATATATATATATATATATATATATATATATATAGTCTAAGCAACATTACATAATTTGTACAATTCCTGCCTGGTCTTAAACCTCATTCCTCCTCCAAAATATTTTTCTGTGTCTGTTGTTCCCACAGTTTTTATTTATTCTATGTAATGTACTCCTTCTATAAAGATCCTACTCCCTGTTCTTTTATCTCTTGCAATATTCATTGCTTCAAGTATAGTTGATTTAGATTTTCATTTTCTAGTAATTGCTTTTTTGGCAACCACCAGAATTAAACTGATCAATGCCTTACTATTTCTAGGCAATTTTGATCATGTGCCCCAGGTCAAGAAATCATTTTCTTAGCTGCATGCATTTGCTCACCTTGCATTCCTGATGGATAATCTGTAGGGAAGTTTTAAAGTCTGCCAAATTACACTCCAAGAACATATATTCCCAGGTACCTCCTCCTTCCTCATTATGCCTCCAGCATTTGCAATCTACATGAGGAAAAATTCTTTGGAGTCTGCTTGGGGTATAAAACGTTCTGTGCAAACACTTCCAGGCAAAAATCCTAAGTATTCTAGATTTTGTTCCATAATTGACAGCCGCACACAATGCCCTCGGATTGTTTGTGAATTGCATGTCTAATCTCTCACCCCAATCTTTTCTAATTGATTCCTATAACTGTCTCACAATATTTTGTGTGCCCTACTAATTTCCCCTTTTTTGTTCTCGATTAAATTAAAAATTCAGCAAGTGCAGGTCTTTCATTTAGTATTCCTTTATTCCTTTCTCTTTGTACTTTGATATCAATCCCTGATAGAGAAGGCAATCACTAGCCAGCAGTCCAAATTTCTTCTTGGCCTCTACCCATTGTATTACCTTTCCATCGCTAATTATTTGATGTCTTTCTATTCTCATGTTGCAGTATTCTCACATGTGGGATCCTCCGCCTCAGGTGACCCAAACATCCGGCTCATATGGAAAAGCTTAGCCGCCTGGCTGCTGTAAGGTGCTTGGGATATCACACACAGGGACTATAAACCGTGGGCCATAAATGTGATGAATGCATGCACAGACCTCAGAACTTCTCTGCCATAGTCGAACGTCGGCTCGCTTGTTCAGCTCAGTGCTAGTGACTCCTAAAAAGATGAGTACCCCGTTGGGGAATCTTTTTCTGCTAAGCTTAGGTTGCTGTTTAGCTTTTATCTAGCTGATTCCGTCCATGTCATTTAGGAAGAGAAAATGTAATTCCGCACAAAGACAGCCATGACCTCTGCTTGTTTTGCTTAGGACCGTCCCATGACTACAAAGTGTGTTCCTTCTGCCAGTTTTGTTCCTAAAACACTGCGCAGCCATCTTGCAGCCCTTAATCGAAAACCAATGTCTGAAATGACTTGCCCTTGGTATGGAACCAGAACCAGCCATCTCAACGGAACCACCAAAAAAGGTTAAGGTAGCTAGGCCAGATATTGTGCATCCGAGTATGGACGTCCCGCCAGCTTCCAGTCTAGGGGCTGAGAAACATTTGATAGGTCCGGTGACTTTAGTGGGTACCTCTTCGGAAGCCACCCTTGGTTCATTGGCCTGCACATCTTTGGAGGTACCAGCGACATCAGTCTCCAATGTCAGGGGGGACCAGGTTCGCTCGAACGGCTAGTGTTACCATCTGTTACTGAGGAAGGCTCTTCTACTCCTAGGCTGACATCAGACATTAGGCTGTTGCCTACTCAGCCAAGAACCAAGACTCCTCCTCTGAAAAGGAAGCAGAAGTCAAAGTATCTATCTCCCCCAGCAGATTTGCCTGACTGGCAGCCATTTTCACAGTCCCTTTTTCAGGCCTTTATGGCCCTGAGGCTTACTACTACTCAAACTCCAGCCCTTCCAACCTTGAGCCTCAGGCCTGCTTCTGCTGGCCCTATGCCACTTCCACATGCACATGAGGAAGATTCTTCCTCTTCTGAGTCCCTCTCCTATGCCTCAAAGATAACTTCCTCCTTGGAATACTTCTCCTCAGATGAGGATTTCTTGGAATGGGGTTCCCCAACTGAGGACATAAACTTTGGGTAAACCATTTCCAAAATGAGGGAGTATTTTAAATGGGATTCCACTCAAATGACAGAGGTGCAAAAGAGGTATTACGAGCTTCTGCATATGGAATCTCCCTCATTCTCTGCTATCCCTCCTGTTATACCTGCATATGTGGACACCTTTGACTTTGCATCCAAGGCTACAGAATCTCAGCCACTGGCCCAAAAAGACTAGAATGGTTCTCCAAAGTTCCTGATGACGTTAAATCCTCATTAAGCCCACCTATGGCTGATACAGCTGTGATTGCTGTCTCAGCAGACAAACAATCCAGGCAACTTCCCTACTACCATAGGATAAAGATAGCAAGGTGATGGACTGTGTAGGAAAGAAGATTTATACCTCTTCAACCCTGGCCTTTAGAGCCATCACTTACCAGACTTGTACAGTCATGTATGCCATAGACCTAGTCTCCCAGGCCACATATCTGCTCTCCTCCATGCCAGATTCTCCCACCAAACCTCAATTTGCTTCTAACCTTTCTTTAGCTGCTGACATTGCCAGGCATTCCATTAAATGCAGCTATGATGTTGCAGAAGCATCAGCCACGTGAGCTTGCATCTGCATCAGTTCTGTGTAGGTACTCCTGGCTCAGGCTACAGCCCCTGCCAGATGACTTCAAAAACAAAATAATGGATGCCCGTCTTGACAACAGCTTCCACTTTGAGAAGCAATCAGCAGAATTGCTTAAAAATCTACAAGAGAAAAGTAAGGAGCTGCAGGATCTCAAACATCTATGTCTCCCCAGTCCCTAAATTTCATAGAAACTGTCCTGCCAAGTTGTGTCAGGAAGGCCTCTGTGCCCTCTACCTCCAAGCCAAGGAAAGATGCCAGGAAACATCAGTCCTCTAGGACTAGCTCCTCACACTACTGCAAGGCAGCCCTTTCCTGACAGGTCTAACAATACGTGACTGTCTAAAAACCCATCTCCTTCTCCCCCTTTCTGCCCGCCTCTCTCACTGTCTCCCCCTGTGGCAACAAATCACCTCAGACAACTGGGTTCTTTCAATTCTGGAAAAAGGATAATGTTCTTCATTCCACATTGCTGCAGTCCTAACTATTGGGTAGTCCGCTGTCCAGTCGGCCCGAATACCAAAGTATATGGCTGACGTCGGTCAGGGCGCATTAGACTGACGTCAGTACGTCAGGGTACTAATGCGCATGACCGACGTCATATCCTCAGTCTTTTTTGCCGCATGGTCCGATGCAGAAGCAATTTTGCGAGTGCAGGTTGGCGTTCTGAAATTTTCTGAAGTCGGAGTTTCAGACCGAATCAAAGTTGGCTAAGTACCCCGTTGGGGAACATTTTGGTTTTTCTTGCCTCAGTATTTAACCGGATGTCAGAAAAAGTGAATAACTGTATTTCTTGTGGGAAACAGATACCTCATAGGGATTACCATACCTTGTGTATACCTTGTTTAGGGCCTGAGCACGACGTTGTTGGATGCCGCTCTTGTGCTAGATTTAACAAACGCACTATTAAGAGAAGGTTAGACTGTGCCAGGTTAGTGTTTGGGAAGCGTTGTAATTATAAAATGCCGTCGGATGCTCCGACGCCTGGCCCAAAACGCAAGGACAAAACAGCGAAGCCTAGGGTTGATGAACCGGCAGTCCCAGACGTCGGTTCTTTAGAAGGCTCAGTGGAGCCAGAGGGTTTGCCAGGAGTTTCTTTGGAGTCTCAGGCAGAGACTTTACTGTTACAGGATGTGCCTTCTCAGGAGGTAGGCCAGGCTGAGGGGCTTCTCAGGTAACTGTTCTTTCCTCTCTTCCCAAGGTAGTTAGAGCCTCTCCTTCTGTTTCCAAAACTTCTTTGAGAGGTAGGCCAAGTTTAGCTTCAGTGGGGGCTTCTCCTAGCACTTCAGGTTCTGTGCCTAAGAAACATATGCTTAAAATGGCAGAAGATTTGATTACTATGATTAGAGGTTCTATGCCCTCCTGATAAGAGGCCTAGGGTGGAACCTGAGTTTGAGAGTTTTGAACAGTGTTCAGAGGCTTCTGAGTCTTCTGGAAGACTTGCAGGAGTTTCCTCCTTATTCTGATTCTGATGTGGATGATTCCACTCCTACAGCTTCTCCTCCTGAGGATTTCTCATTTTCAGAGACTCTGCATTCCATGAGGGAGCACTTTAAATGGGAAGGCCAAGATTACTCTGATTCCAGGAAAAGGCTTAGGGAATTCTTGTTTTTACCCCAGCATAGGCCCTTAGCTATACCTCCTGTGTTGAATGTGGTGGAAGATGTTTTTGCAGAGGCTTCCCTGAACCCTGATTCTTTGCCTCCTGCTCCTGTTAAACCTGATAGGTACTACAGGGTGCCTGAAGCTCATAAGTATATTTTTAAGAGTCCTAGGGCAGACCCGGAAACTGTTTCTCAGGGACCTAAAGGTGTTAAGGCCTCTGTTGTTAAAAACCCTGTTCCCACTGATAAAGAGGCAAGGGCTTTGGATAGATGGGGAAAGAAAGTGTATACTTCTTCCACTTTAGCCATGAGGGCGTTGAATTGTCAGTTTCACATGCTAAAATATCAAAATTATCTCCTTTCACAATTGAAATCTAAGGTGGATGCTTTGGCGGAAGGTATTGAGTGTAAAGAGTTGCTGGATTTAGTTCATGCGTCTGAACAAGTGGGTAAGCATTCTTTGCAATGTGGTTTTGATGCTGTACAGGCCTCCTCGAGGGTGGCTGCCACTAGTTCTGTTCTTTGCAGGCATGCCTGGTTGAGGGATCAGAATTTAGCTGAGCATGTTAAGACAAGGATTTTGGATGCTCCTTTACAGTCTGATGTGTTGTTTGGTTCGCCTGTGGAAGCAGTTTTAAAGAAAATGGAGGACAAAGCTAAGTCTATGCAAACTGTTAAAGATTTTTGCAGGTGCAGCCACCAAGTTTAGTAGAAATTGGCCTACTAAGGGATGGACATATCCTGCTTATGATTCCCAGTCTAGGGGTAGGTCTAGACGTGGTAGGGGCAGAGCTCAAGGTTCTTTTAGGCCTAGAACAGGGAGTACACCTGCTCAGACTTCTGGTGAGGGCAGGGGTCAGTCCTTTCGTAAACAGACCCAATGACCTGCCTTTTCAGCTGGCAGTAGATTCTCCCCTGGCAGCTCCTTTGGGAGGAAGACTGTCTCTTTTCAAAGAAAATTGGGATTTAATTACTCAAGACAGATGGGTGTTGGATATCATTCACCACGGTTACAGGTTTTATTTCCATACATTGCCCCTTTCAAAGGCATGCCAGACGTTCCTCCTCCACAAAGGAAAGAGGCTCACAAGCAAATTTCTCTGTTACTCCAAATAGGGGCCATTCAGCCAGTCCCTGTATCAGAAAGGGGCCTAGGATTTTATTCTCGCCTGTTCCTAGTACCAAAGAAGGGGAACACGTGGAGACCAATTTTGGATTTATCTATCCTCAACACTTATCTGGACATTCCCAAGTTCAAGATGTTGACGTTACAACAGCTTTTACCTCTGCTGGGCAAAGATCACTGGATGGTAACTTTAGATCTCAAGGAAGCTTACCTTCATGTGCCTATAAGACTAAGTTGCAGGAAGTATCTGCGTTTTCGAGCTGGAAATTCTCATTATCAGTTCTCTGCATTGCCCTTTGGCTTATCTACTGCCCAGAGTATTCACAAAGGTTCTGGCTCCAGTGATAGCTTACTTCAGGCTAAAAGGAATTCAAATCTATCCTTACTTGGACGACTGCCTGATTCTGGCTCAAGAAAAGGAAGATCTTCTACAGCATCTGGACTATGTCATAGCAGTGCTAAGATGCCTAGGGTATTCTGTGAACGAAATAAAGTCCAGTCTAGTACCCTCTCAAGACATGTGCTTTCTGGGTGTGAGACTGAATACAGCAGCCCAGATGGCCTTTTAACCCCGGACAAACAAAAGAGTCTATCACTTTACTTCCATCAACTATCTCATCAGTCCGTGCTGACTGCAAGGACAGTCCTTCAAGCATTAGGGTTCATGGCATCTTGTATTCTGGTGCTTCCCAATGCCAAACTGCATATGAGGAAGCTGCAATGGTATCTCAAAATGTATGGACACAGCACTGCCAGGATTTGGACACTGTCATTCAAATAATACCTTGCCTTCAAAAAGAATTTTTGTGGTGGGCTCAGGAATGTCACCTAAACAAGGGACTCTCTGTGACCCGGCCAGAGGCGAGTCAGATTTTAACGACAGATGCCTCGGACATTGCTTGGGGAGCTCATCTAAATGGAAAGTGGATACAAGACAAGTGGCCTGCCAGACTACAGCATCTACATATCAACATGAAGGAGATGTTAGCAGTCCAGTTTGCATTAATGGCTTTCAAGGAGTTACTTCTTCCAGGGCAGGTGTTGATTCTAACAGACAACACAACTGTCATGTGGTACATCAACAAACAAGGGGAACACATTCTTATCCTCTATGCAGGCAAGCAATGATTTTATGGGAGACTGCGCTCAGCTTGCAACTAACTCTTCAGGCAAGGTTTCTGCCGGAGCACAGAACTCCTTAGCAGATGTGTTAAGCAGACAAATCATGGATCCCCACGAGTGGAAACTGGATCTTCATGTATTTCAGAAATTGACAGTGTCATGGGGAACTCCAGACATAGATCTGTTCGCTTCTCCACTAAACCACCAGCTGCCAAAGTTTTGCACAAAGGGGTTTCATCACACAGCTTGGAAAGTGGATGCTCTGTCTTTCAGTTGGAAAAATCTTCATGTGTATGCCTTTCCACCTCTGCCTCTTCTTCCAAAGGTGCTCTTAAAGGTCAGACAAGACAAGCCAAGGATGATTTTAATAGCTCCAGATTGGCCTCGGCAACACTGGTACCCACTACTAAGGAGCCTGGTAAGGAAGCCTCCATGGCCTTTACCTTTGATTCCACATCTGTTATCTCAGAAGGACGGTCATCTGCTCAATGTCAAGCTTCACTCTCTTCATCTAACAGCCTGGCATATTCTGTGATGAAACACAGCAGGTCTCAACTTCCTCAACAAGTTTTAAATGTGATTATGGAAGCTAGAAGACCTAGTACAAGGAAAGTGTACGCAGAAAAATGGAAGAGATTTTTATTTTGGAGTACATCAAAGAATTTGGAGATTTCTGAGCCTAATTTGAGTGTGGCTCTTCAATATCTTACTGGGTTATTGGACAAAGGTTTGTCCTTCTCTTCCATTAAGATTCATGCTGCAGCAATTTCAGCTCACTATGATTGTGACCCACCATTGTTTTCGCATCCTTTGTTCAAGCAGTTTCTTAGAGGGGCAAAGAATATAAGACCCCCACGTAGAGCTCCTACTCCTGCTTGGGATCTCAATTTTGTGTTGGAAAAACTTACTCTACAACCTTTTGAGCCTGCGGCTACTGCTGAATTGAAATACTTGTCATGGAAGACTGCTTTTCTGTTGGCTATTACTTCTGCAAGAAGGGTGTCTGAGTTGCAGGCCCTTATGGCAGTAGAGCCCTATTTGATTTTCCATAAGGATAGGGTATCATTATGTACTAATCCTTCCTTTATGCCTAAGGTGGTTTCTAGTGTGGCTTTAAACCAAACTATTCATTTGCCTACTTTTTATGCAGACCCCAAAATAAAGGGGAAAAGATTTTGCACACTTTAGATGTACACAGGCAATTGCGTTATTATTTAAGCAGGACTAAGGATTTTAGGCAGTCTCAGCAGTTGTTTGTTTCTTTTGCTTTGAGTTCGCAGGGCAAGCCTGTGTCAAAACAAACTATTTCTAGGTGGATTGGGTTTTGCATTGCATTTTGTTATTCCCATCATGGCAAGGAGATTCCAGCTGGGATTAGGCCTCATTCCACTAGGGCTACTGCCACTTCAACTGCATTTCTAAGGGGTGGCAACTAAGGATATTTTGGAGGCAGCTACTTGGAGTTCAGTGCATACTTTCTCTAAGCATTATCACCTTCCTCTCTACTCTAAGTCTAGGGCTGGTTTTGCCACAGCTATTTTGCAAGGCATGTTGTCAGCTCCTGCTTCTTTATGATTTGCCAGCCTCCTTACCTCTGCTTTGGGATTCTACCCAATAGTTAGGACTGCAGCAATGTGGAATGAAGAACATAGTACAGTTTTGTACCTACCATAAATGTAGATGTTCGAGGATCCACATTGCTGCAGTCCAATTTACCTCCCTCCTTCCCTCTGTGTTTAGGGGTGGTTGTGTAGGTGAGGTTATATGCTGATAATTTTGTATATATTGTACATATTTTTGGTGCAGGTATATTGGGCCTTGTCTTTTTAGGGTCTTCTGACATCTGGGGCAAGAAAAGACTGAGGATATGACGTCGGTCATGCGCATTAGTTCCCTGACGTACTGACGTCAGTCTAATGCGCCCTGACCGACGTCAGCCATATACTTTGGTATTCGGGCCGACTGGACAGCGGACTACCCAATAGTTAGGACTGCAGCAATGTGGATCCTCGAACATCTACATTTATGGTAGGTACAAAACTGTACTTTTCATGACTTGGCAGGAAAAACCTTCTCCAAAACGTATTCCCCTCCCTCCAAAAAAACAAATCCATTTCATACCTCAAGTCATTCAGGGTTTGGTCCTACAAGGTACAATAGAGAGGGTCCCCCCTGGACAAAGAAGGTTAAGGCTTCTATTCCAGGCTCTTCCTAGTCCCAAAAAGGGATGGCTCATGGAGATCCATCCTGGACCAGTCTCTTTTAAATCCCTTTCTGCATGTACCCACTTTCCGTATGCTGTCCCTTCAAACCCTTATTCCACTGTTGGCACCTAGCGCCTTCATGGTCATTTTAGACCTGAAGGAGGCACATATTCACATCCCTAGCCATCCAGATTTTTGCAAATCTTGTGTTTTGTTGTGCCATCCTCACACTATTAGTTTAGAGCATTACCCTATGGCTCATCTACAGCACCAGGGGTAGTTACAAAGTGTCTGGCCCCAGTAGTAGCCTTCTGCAGAACAAAAGGCATACACATCTTCCCATACTTGGATGACTTCCTCATCCAGGCAGAGGAAGCAAGTACTTACAAAGACACCTCCATTTCACAATTTCCCTCCTAGGAAGCCTGGGCTTCACAGTCAACCTACTCAAGTCCTCCCTGACTCCTTCCCAAGACCAAATTTTCTTGGATTGCAGAACCTCACAGATCTGATGGAAGACCTTGTTCCCACCAAAAAAGGCTATTTCTCTGACCAGCTTCTTTCAGGATCTTCTCCTAGTGGACTGCATTTCAGCCAGGGAATTCCTTCACCTACTGGGTCTGATAGCAGCCATTCTTCCCATGTTGCCCCTTGCCTGGCTACACATGAGGAAGTTCCAGTGATATTTGAAGAATGTTTGGTCCCAGCATGCCCATCCACTAGACTTTCAGGTGCCTTTCTTTCTGCCTTTAGAAAGAATTAAGATAGTGGATTCAGCAAATGCACCTGAATCCAGGACTTCCATTACAGCCTCGCATGGCAGTTAACAGATTTACACAGATGCATCAGATCTGGGATGGGGAGCCACTATGAATGGACTCGAGGTGCAGGGCCAGTGGGAGCCCTGCCTTAGGAGAAAACACATCAGGCATTCCTTCCTGTCATATATCCAAGTCTCCTCAAAATCTTAACAGACAACACCACAGTATTGTGGTACATCAACAAGTGTGGAGGGGATCAGGTTTTTCTTATTCTGCAGACTGGCCATACAATCATGGGAGTTGGCTACACAGTCCAATGTAACATAGGCAGTGTACATCCCATCACAGAACAACAATCAAGCGGATGCCCTCAGCAGATCATTGTCTCAAAATCATGAATGAATGTTACACAGAGATGTGTGGTATACACTACAGATAGATCTGTTTGCCTCCCCTAAGAACAGACTACAACTATTCTGCTCAAGGTCCCCCTCCCCACAAGCTTGTAAAGTGGACCACCTTCTCAATTTCCTGGAAGGGGATGCTCCTGTATGCATTCACCCTTCCCCTTAATACAGAAGGCAGGACAAGCCAAAAATCTTGCTGGTGACACCCTGTTGGCCAAGGCAGCACTGGTTCCCCCCTTTGTCACTAGCCAAGGGCTGTTACCACAAGTTGCCTCACAAGGTAGACCTCATCACACAATAAAAGGGATCTCTCATCCACCCACTCCTGCAAACTGTCAGCCCTACCCTGTGGGTGATAAACTTTTGATCCCTTTTAGACACCTTTACTCAGAGGATGTGGTATCTGTCCTGCAGGAGACCAGGAAACCTACTACTAGGATATCCTATTATCCAAATGGAAAAGGTTCTCTAATTGGTGTCTTCAAAGGCAACTAGATAGACCCCTTTCAGGCACAATACCTGTAGTTTTGTCCTATTTGTGTGAGCTCCTAAAATCTGAACTTCAGTGAAAGTCCGTTTGTCAGCTATCTCAGCCTGTTTACCCCTCTATACATCCTTATTATCCAGATTAGAGGTGAAGCTCTTTTTCAAGGGAGTCCTTCACATCAGACCACTGAAAAAAACCCATTCCTCCTCCTTGGGACTTGAATTTCATTCTGGAGAAACTTACTACTACTCCTTTTGAACCAGTGGCTTCAGCCACATTAAAGATATGTGCCTAGAAAATTGTTCTGCTTGTAGCCCTAACTTCAGCCAGAAGAGTCTCAGAGTTAAAAGCACTCATGGCTATTCCACTTTACCTCATTTTTTCATAAGGATAGAGTCTCTTCATACTAACCCCTCTTTCATGTCTAAAGTGGTCAATGAACTTTCCCTTAACCAGTCTGTTCTACCCACCTTCTTTCCTTCACCACAGAATGACAGCGAGAGAGTGCTCCATTCCCTGAATGTTCACAGGCAACTAATGTTCTATTTGGATAAGACCAATGACATCAGAAAGCCCAACCAGCTCTTCTTATCCTGTCACCTCAGAGCTCTGGGAAAAGCTGTATCCAAACAGACTATGTCTTCATGGATTTCCAAAACTGTATCCTTCTGCTACTCCTTCCATGGAAAACAGTTATCCCACATGGTGAGAGCGCACTCTATCAGAGCTGTGGCCTCTTCAGGGGCTTTCCTTAAAGGCTTAGATACACCCACCATCCTAGAGGCAGCTAGATGGTCTTCAGTACACACTTTCAATAAACACTGCAAATTGGATTCCATCTCTAGAGATACGGCATGATTTGCTAAACCCATCCTGCATGGTTTCTTGGAGACTGCATCATCTTCCTCCACCTATATCACTGGTTGAGCTTTGGTACTCTCCCACATGTGAAAATACTGCAACATGAGAATAGAAGGACATAGAATAGTTGTGTAAAATCTTACCATAACCATAGATGTCCTTCTCTTTCATGTTGCAGTATTCCTGTTCCTCCCTCCTACCCCCCATAGGACATTTTCCCATATCTGGATGGCATCTTTTCAGCTGACCTTAGACTATTGTCCAACTGGGCAATTAGTTCTGATGTCTCTGTATGTGGAAGTTACATTTATGGCCCACGGTTTATGGTCCCTGTGTGTGATGTCCCACGCACCTTACAGCAGCAAGGCTAACCTTTTGTACATGAGCCAGACGTTCAGGTCACCTAAGGCAGAAGATCCTACATGTGAGAATACTGCAACATGGAAGAGAAGGTCATCTATCGTTATGGTAAGATTTTACACAACTATTCTTTCCCAATACCTTGGTTCCTTTGCCAGCTTATTTCTGTAAATTCCAGCCCCAGTCTTGCCTATTCTGTGTACCCCTAATTGTCGTCATCCCTATAGACAGAATCTCCTTTCTGCAGTCCCATGTTGATTTAGTTCTTGGTATACTTTTTGCTACTTTATGAATATAATAATCTGTATTTCGGTTTTCCTTAAGGGTCTGCACCCTAAATCTTTCTTTCCTTATTTCTTGAATTCTCCCTGATTTATCACCATCCCTTTCCACTTTGAAATGTAGCTTTCTGCTTATGTTATGTATATGAGTCTTAACTATGTAGGTCTAAAATATTCCTTCAAATCAGGTAATCCTAAACCTCCTTGTTCTGTTTGGCAGATCAGCTTATCCCACTTGACTTTGGCCCTCTTCCATTCCAAAATAAAATCCTTCAACACACTATTAATTGCTATCCACAACTTCTCTGGTTGATGAAAAAAATGCTTGATCTCTGTATAAAATGAAAAGGACTAAAACATTTTTACTGCTTGTGTATTGCTAGCCATATGCCTAGGCAGGAGCTTCCAGTTTCTTGTACTATTTTTCTCTTCCTACATATCCTTAGCTGCCACAGCTGAATCCTTTTTCATCCATATGCTTAAATACTTTATTTTATCATGTCCCCATAAATATGGGTATTGCTGAACCAGTTCATGTATGGGTACATAGTTTATAGCTATAGGCATTGTTTTATCTTTATTAATTTTATGTCCAAAAAAAAAAAAACCAGAACCATCTCAGTATGTTCCATAACATTGAGATGTCCCTTTCTGGTTCAATTCAGAAATAAATTGCTGTAAATAAACCCAACTTTTCTTGAACATCATACCAATTGTGTCTGAATTTCTGAGTGTCTTGTTTTCTTTGCCAATGGTTTTAAATGCAATGCAAATAGCATAGAGGAAAAATGGAGACCCTTGCATGTTATGTCTGTTCAGACACAATTTATCAGAGGGGAACCCTCACACTTTGATTTTTGTCTCTGATCCCTCATATATCCTTCTACAGAACCTTGTTATCGTATCAAGAAATGCAGATGTTTCCATTGCCTCAATCATAAAATCCCTGCTTTCTTTGCATCAAGACCCAACAATAACAGAGTCATTTTCTTGCATTTTGTTTTTCACACTGGGTCATCTTTGTTCTATTAAAGTTAAATGTTTGCCTCTACTCCACAAGACCACATAGGTCCATATCTATCAGCGTGTCATCATCTTTGCCATTCTTTTAGCCATTGTAGACATAAACACTTTAGTTGTGTAAAATTGAAATGGGCCTATATGAAGCTGGATGAAATGGATCTTTACCATCTTTAGGTATTACAGCCACAATAGCTTTCCAGGGTGTTGGTGCTTCCCCTCTTTTTTAAATATTGTTAAACCCTTCCAAATCTTTTATCACTTTCTTCCCTCTTAGCTTCCAAACTTCCACTGGAATGCCATCTATTCCTGGGGATTTACCAGAAGATTCATTATACATCACCGTTTTTACTCTTCTCCTCCAACCTGAAAGATAACCTGCAACATTTATTGCTAAATGTAAACTTTTCATGATACTTGGTGTTCGCCTATTTACTTGTTTTCACTTAAAATTTATTAGTTTAAGCCAAGGGTCTTATTCCAGACATTCAGCTGTGCAAAGGTTAGAGACAACACACCAGCTTTATGTATATTATGATCTGTATACTTTTATACCACATCTCCATTCAACAACTGTTAACACTTGCTTTTATCTAGCTTTTCTTCTCTTTCTACATTGTTATGCCTACATGTCTTAATACCAAAAAGAAGGAAAGAAAAAGAAAAGAAAAAAGGCATCTGTTTGTTTTAGTAACTTCACACACAAGAACAGCTAAAACACTTTACTATAAAATATGCAATTTGTATTGTGAAAAGTTTTATAGAAATACTGTTAGGAATAGAAATTGTTTTACTTCCTGTTTACCTTCTGCTTCCCCTCCACTCAGAGTCCTTCCAAACATTAATGACATGAACTAAAGCAAATGCTTTTCATTTCCTTAAAAGTTTAACACAGTCAACAAAAATCCACGCTTTCCACTTATTCTTGTGCAGCCATGTTTCACAAATCCGATTGATGCTTTGCGGTGTCACATTTACTCTCTAATTCCCAAGCTGTTGATCTTCTGGTCAACTCGTGTGCTTTTGTGCGTCTCCAGCATTTTCCTTTGGAACAGTGGAAAAGGTTTCACTGCCAAAGTTACTCCATGTGCTTTATTAGAAGAATGATCGTGTTCCCTTCTGCTTGATGGCTCACTTTTTTTTTGACAATCTTTTGCATTTCCTCCTTGGCCTGTTCTGCATCAAAAATAACTTTGATCCTCCAGGGAAGAAATATTCTGAAGATAGCTAAATATAGCAGCTTGAATCTCACACCTGCCTCTCGACATTACTTGATTACTGAAATAAATTTGTTTCTCTCTTGCCTGGTGTGTAGTGAATAATGGTTCTGATCTCTTCAATGGTTCCTTCCTTGGAGGGATCTGGGCTTCGGGACTCCCTCGTCGGCTCCGAGGGGGCGAGTGGCATCGGACCCTTGTCCGACCCCGTTCTCCCTCTCGGGGCTTCAGCGTAGGTGAGCTCGGCCCCGACATCGGCCTCAGAGGCCGTCCCTCTCAGTGTTGGGAGGGGTTCACGTCTCTATGGAGTGGGGACCCTCTGCTCTGCCTGACAGGGGCACCTTCGAGGTCATTAGGAGCATGCTGACTCCTGAGACGGCTCCTCGATCGGCCCCTTCGGCTCCTCCCCCATGGTGCCTGCATCGGTCTCTGGCCACCCTCCTGACCCCAAGCATGGAGAACAGATGCTCCAGGCCGCCCCATTGGGCGTATCTTCCTCTTTCGAGGCCTCCCCTGATCATTGAGAGGAGCCCCCTCGGAAGAGAAAATGTAAGAGGAAACATGTTGACTCCCCCGAGTCAGTCACGTCTGATACCGACTTGGAGGATTCGGAAGGGTCCCCAAGATCCCCCTCTGAGGATGTCTCTTTTTCAGACATCCTAGAGATCCTTAAGCAGAGGGGGAACTGGACTACCCTTAACCCTTCTGAGGACGAGTTGGTGTACCTGGACGCATTTGGTTCTCCCCCTTCCACCTCCTGGGTGTCTCCACCCTTCGACCCGCTCATGGAAGTGGTAGCTTGAAGGGCGTGGTCAGCCCCAGACACAGTGGAACCAACTCCCTGCAGGCCCACTAAGTTCATTACAGCCCCACCCGACAAACAATTTCTGACCAAAGGTGTCCTTGTTGATGCCGTGGTGGTGGCAGCAGCAACTATGAAGGAGTTGGCTTACCTTTCAGTGCCTGTCCATCCACCTAATAAAGAGTCTAGGACAATGGACAGGTACGGGAAGCGGATGTTTTCTTCAGCGACTCTTTCCATGCGGTCGCTGAATTATCTGTGCCATTTCACCCGCCTTCAAAGGGATCTTCTCAAGGAACTGGGTGATACCCTTCAGGATCCATCGGCTGCGAGGGCTCAGGATAAGATTAACTCCCAGCTGGTGACCCTTAACTCTATCATCAACTCCTCCATGTGGCTCATTTCTTATGCAGCCGATGGGGCGAGTAGGGCCGTAGGTACAGGCGTGGCTTTGAGAAGACATGCCTGGATGCAGTTATGTAACTTTGCTGACCCCTTCACACGTGGCGAGTTTCCCTCCAGGGGCAGAGGAGGGAACAATAATAGATGCCACCCGATGGGCAGAGGGGGTCCGCAAAATCAGGGTAGCAGAGAGTCTTTCTCTGACAAACCCTTTCAGCACCCCTGAGGGGCTGCCCGACTGTCCACCTTCGGAGGCAGTCTGGGGAAGATTGTCACTGTACCCAGAAGCCTGGCGACTCCTCACACAAGACAGATGGTTACGGTCCATCATATCCAAGGCTTACAAAATCCCCTTTGTTCCCCACCCCTGTACAAACAACCAGGTCCCTTCCAGATGTTCCACCTGGTCTTAGGGAACAAGCCGTGCTAGAAATTTCAAAACTGCTAAAAAAAAAGGGCCATCCAGCCAGTCCCAGCAGACCAGCAAGGATCCGGAATTTACTCCCAAGTTCTTTTTAGTACCAAAAAAGACAGGGGACTGGAGACCCATTTTGGATCTTAGCAGGTTAAACAAATCTGTTCAAAGAACAAAGTTCCGGATGGTCATGCTTCAGTCCATTCTACCCTTTTTGGGTCAGGACAATTGGATGTGCTCCATAGACCTTCAGGATGTATACTACCATATCAAAATGGACAGATGCTCCAGAAGGTTTCTCTGCTTCCGGCTGGGAGCCAGTCACTATCAATTCAGAGCCCTGCCCTTTGGTCTCACCACAGCCCCCAGGGTGTTCACCAAATGCATGGCAGTGGTTACGGCTCACCTGAGACGGCGAGGATTCCAGATGTTTCCATATCTAGATGACTGGCTCCTTACTGCTTCCACCAGGCATCAGCTACTGCGAGCCAGGGATTATACCATCCAAACTTGCTCCGAGCTAGGTATCTCAATAAATTTCGAAGTCTGCACTGTCGCCTTGTCAATCTATAACCTTTATAGGTGCAAGATTAAATACAAAAGAGCTGTCTGCAAAACTTCCTTTAGACAGAGTATCAAACATTCGCCGACATGTGCAGGTCTTACTACAGTGCAAGAGGATTCAGGCCAGATTTGTACTGAAAACTTTGGGTCTCATGGCAGCAGTAATCGCATTACTCCCCCTGGCTCATTTTCACATGAGGGTTCTTCAGTGGATGCTTTTCACCCAATGGTCTTTTCAACAACTTCCGATGTCTCACAACATAATAATCACTCAATCATGCAAAGACCACCTGGCTTGGTGGATGGTCTCCCCTCTAGTACTTCAGGGCAGACCGTTTGTTCTTCCTCCTCCTGTTGCCACGGTGACCACGGATGCCACCCTGATCGGGTGGGGGAGGGTATTTTCAGGGCAGGACTGTCCAGGGCACTTGGCAACCTCTAGAGTACCACCTGCACATAAACGTCTTGGAGATGAGAATGGTGCTTTTAGCGTTGCAAGCTCTTCAGAACTCTCTGCCCACCAGGACTATTGCAATTCAAACAGACACTATGTCTGTAGTGTGGTACATCAACAAGCAGGGCGGAACCAAGTCCTATCCCTTATGTCGAGAAGCACTCAGACTCTGGCAGTGTGCAATCTCAAATCAACAGTTTCTGATAGCAACGCACATCCCCGGGAAGTCAAACGTCATAGCGGACAGGCTAAGCAGAGCTATTCTCATGCCTCACGAGTGGTCTCTGTCAGTAGAGGACAAAACTTTCTGCAGATGGGGTCAACCTTGCTGCGACCTTTTCGCAACTCCTCTCAACAGCAAGTGCAACGATTTCTTCACTCTCTTCCCCCTCCCCGGCCACTCCCCCAAAGATGCTGTAGTTCACGATTGGCCCCGGGGTCTTCTGTATGCATTCCCACCTTTTCCCCTAATTCCCAAACTAATTCAGAAGGTGACCGCGTTGGGATCCAGGATGATCCTCATTGCACCTTACTGGCCTCGACAAATTTGGTTCCCATTCCTGCATAGTCACCTGCTGGAGCAGCCTTGGAATCTGGACCCAGTGCCAGATCTCTTGGTCCATTAGTCGGGCGGGCTGCACCAATCCCTTCAGTCTCTTAACCTCACAGCTTGGTTGCTCCACTTCCAACCTTAGCCAGGCTTCCACATATTTCTCAGCCGGTGCGTGAAATCATCCTTTCTTCGCACAAATCTACTACCAGGAAGACTTATGCTAGTAAGTAGAAACGTTTCTCCTTCTGGGCAGAGGCTAGAAATATAGACCCCTTTACAGCCCCTGTCCATCACGTTCTAGATTTTTTAGCAGAACTTTTTTGAGCTGGTTCCTCGTCTGCCACCATTAGGGTCCAATTGGCTGCTATCGCAAATTTCCACGCTAGCCTGTCAGAAACCAGCATCATGTCCCACAAACTTTGCAAGGCCTTTCTTAAAGGGACTATTTTACTTAGGCCCCCGGTCAGAGATCCCCCACCTCCGTGGGATTTAAACCTGATATTAGCTTCCTTGATTCTCCCTCCTTTTGAACCTGCGGCCTCCTGTTCCTTAAAATTACTCTCCTGGAAGACTCTTTCTAGTAGCCATCACCTCAGCTAGGAGAGTTTCGTAACTTCAAGCCCTCTGTATTTGCCCTCCTTATCGTGTTTTTCACAAGGATAGAGTTTCACTTGGGACTAATCCTTCTTTTCTGCCCAAGATTCCTTCTGAAACAAACCTGAATCAGGCTATTGATCTACCTGTCTTTTTTCCTAACTATTCGAACAAAGCTGAACAAAAGTTACACCAATTTGGACGTTCATAGGCAATTACATTTTTATTTGGATAGGACTATGCAAACAAGAAAATCGGACCAACTCTTCCTGTCCTATACCGAGGGCAAACGGGGCCTGCCAGTTTCTAAAGTAACCTTATCCAGGTGGGTGGCCTCTGTTATTACTTTGATTTATCAACCAAGACATAAAGAACTCCCTACAAAACCAAAAGCACATTCCACCAGAGCATTAGCTACTTCGGTAGTTTTTCAAGTAAGACTACCAATGGAATCTATTTGTGCTGCAGCCACATGGGCCACTCCTCATACTTTCATTTCACATTATAAGTTGGATATGGCCTCTAGGAGTTGAGCTGATTTTGGTTCCACTGTGCTCAAGAGTCTGTTCCGATGAGCCACCCAGGACTAAGGTGCTAGGGACGCTGTCCCATCCAGCAAGAATGAAGGGCGAGATAGACAACATTAAGAAGTTGTGTACCTACCATAACGTTCCATCTTAGTTGTCTTCTCGCCTTCTTTCTTGCGTTCCACCCTCCTTCCCCCTAGCCTGGACAGACGGAGAAGTGTCCCTTTTTGAGGCCTTCTTCCTCTGGCTGAGTCTTATCTGGTTACGTCCTTCTCTGTTTTTAGTACTATAGGTAAACCTTGTAGTTTGGATAGGTGTCCTTGAAAATTTTCTTCTATGGTGTTGGCTCTGCCAAACGAGATCTGGGTATCCAGCGCCAAGCATTGTGGGATATGGGGAGGCCTTGCGCCAATAAATAGCTCTTGAGCTTTAGTAGAAGGCCGAGTCGGAGCCGAGGATTGTCTCTGAACCCATCCAGCAAGAAAGAAAGCGAGAAGACTACAACTAACATGGAACATTATGGTAGGTACATAACTTCTTATTTTTCCACAGACACTGTACTGTCTCGAAGTTTAAATACTTTGCCATTTTGCCACAGTTTTGTCAGGATAAACTCTTTCTGCAGGGTAGGTTTGCATCTTTACTAATACAGGTCTTGACTGCTTTCTCATGGCCAGATTTGGAGCATACATGTAGTGTGCCTTTTCAATTAACAGTTCCTGTTGTGGAATACCATTCGAGTTGCTTATCTGTGCCTTCATAAAATTAATGCAGTTTGTTCCTTCTAATTCCTCTGATAAAGCAGAAAATCTAAGATTTTCCCTTTGTCGTCTAATTCTACATTTTTTTCAAACATCTCTTCTTTTGCAGTCTCTTACTCTGCCAGCCTTTGCTTCATTTCAGCCTCTGATTTTTGCAGTTTTATCAGCTCATCGTAGTATCTGTTTAAAGCTGCTTCCATTTTTCCAGCCTTTTTTTATTTGAATTGATGTACTGATTCAGTGTTTCAGCTGTATTAATCAGCTCTGAGCACATTTTATTTATTTTTTTCCTCTAGATTACTGGAAGCAATGTCTTGTACCAAAGCTAGAGCTTAAACTGTTTTTTGCTGAGTAGTTGCAGGATTCGTCCCAGTTAATGTTTTCTGTTCACCTTTTCTAGTTGATTTTCTTTCATGTTCTCTCAGTTTTTTCTTTGCTGGCATCCAGGCACTGCTGTTACTAACTGGTAACTGAATTTTACCAAGCTGACAGTATCACAGGCTGCTGTTTCTCTTTCACACTGCGAGAGCTCCAGTGTTTCAGTTGTTGTAAAAGTTGGATGTGAATTCTGCCTCCAAGGTGTTTAGGGAGTTGGCTTATATGTAGCAGCCACTGTCTTCTCATTCTATATGTGCAGGTTATATTGGTTCTTTTCTTTCAAGACCAGTTTGGGCATGAGCTTGTGGATCCCTCTGCATCTCTGGGACACTCTGCCTGCTCTGTAACACTTTTAATTTCTCCAAATATTTGGGATTTCTAATACCATGATGGGAATGGGCCCCATTCCCAAGTCAAAATATGATTAAAGTTCAAGAAATTAGTATTATTATATTGTGTAAGCAGACTTGAGATCTGAGACCAGAGTTTGTGATCATAGCTGTAAAAATTAGACTTCCAAGATATAACACTAACAGCTTAATTTTGCTCTCCCAATGTGAAAATAGAAACTTGGAAAAAAAGACCCAGTGAATTTGACATTTTGAGTAAATTTCAGTTAGTGGCTATAAAGTGCATTGCTTGGATGCCTGCAAAGAAAAAATTCAGAGAACCTAAGAAAAAATCAATCACAAAAGGTGAGGAGAAAAACATTGGCTGGGAAAAATCCTACAACTGTTCAGCAAAAAAACAGTTCAGGCTCAGCTTAGGAGCAGGATATGATTTCCAGTAACCTAGAGGAAAAAAGTCAAATGTCCTCAGAGCTGATTAAAATAAATGAAACACAGGAGTATATCAACTCAAATAACAAAAGGCTGGTATGAGACTGCTCAAGAAGACAAATTTCAAAGCTGGTAGAGTTAGATGGCAGAGCTCATAGGGAAAATATTTTCTGTTATACCAGAGAAACTGGAAGGAACAGACTATTAATTTTATAAAAACAAAAGTAAGCAACTTGACTGGCATTTCACAGCAGGAGTTGTTCATTGAAATGGCACATCATGATGATGCTCCAAACTTGACCATGAGAAAGCAGCCAAGACCTTCAATGGTAAAGATGCAATCTTACTAACAGAAAGAGTTGATTTTGATGAAATGGTGGCAAAAATACAAAGCACAAAAAATGGTGACAATAGTATTTGTGGAAAATGATTACTGACTACACCAGGCAGAAAAGGAATGCATTTATTCCAGCAGTCTGGGACTGTCGAGAAGCAGGTGTGAGAGTCAAGCTGCTGAATCCATTGTTTTCAGAATATTTTTTTCCTGGAGGATCAAAGTAATTTTATAATACAGAACATACTAAAGAGAATACAAAAGTGTGTCTAACAAAAAGTGAGCTATTAAACAGAAGGTGATTCTGCTTTTTATTCTTTTGATAATAGAACTGAGAGAGAGACTATGCCTGTGAAGCTTTTTCTAATGTCCCATGAAAATGTTTTGAGAGACCAAAAAAAGCACAAAAATTGACTAGAACCAGAAGTACATTGGAAATGAACCAGAGACTAGATTTGGGAGATGGAGATCAACAAGAAGAAAACCAACAACTCTGAAATTAATGAATAAATGTGGGATTAAAAGCATCAGTTACATTTGTAAAATATGATGGAACATTGGACTTTTTTGACTTTGTAAAATTTCTGTGGGACTCCAAAGTATATGTCCTAGGTCATGTTGTTAATGTTTGGTAGAACATTAAGGAGAAGTAAAAAGACAACTGTAAGTAAAACAAATTTTATTCTCCGCAGTATTTATAAAACATGGCATGTACTGCCTACTATAAACTAAAGCTTTTTCAGTTATTTTTTGCATGCAATAACTGTACTAAAGTAAACAGGTCCACCCCTGACCCCCCCCCCCTTTTTCCTTCAGTTTTAAGAAATGTAGGCATTGCAGTGTAAAAAAATAGAAGAAACCATGGACAATAGCACATGATGCAAGTAAAACTGATATGCCTGATATGCTTTTTCTTACTTTTGCATAGGGGAATGACTGCATTAAGGTCCTTGGCTTGCTCTAGTAAGTTTTAAAAGAAAGCATATAAATAAAAACAAATATATTGAAAAGTTTTCCACTAGCAAATACATGTACAGTGCAACCTGAGAAGCCTGGAGTGAAAGGAATCTGTGTATCTGGTTCTTGTGTCTCTGTGGAGAGAAGGTGATAGAGGCAATAAAAACAATACTTTATTGCAGAGACTAGAAGATGTTTTCTGAAAATATTCAAGTTTTCTATGAGAGAGGAATAAAGATAAGACAAAAACAGACAGCATTCAGTGTAATTAGAAGAACAAGACAAGTACCATGCATCTTGGCATGGATAACCTTCATTATAGGTTAATTCAAGCCTATGAGTGCATCTGTCAGTTTAACAATTGATATTATGTAGTCCAATCTCGCCTACATTCTTACAGGTTCGGAGCCGAATATTGTGAGCCGAATTGTGAATTTTCACAATTGATGTTCTTCGCGTTTCACTGTTGCAGTCCTCACATTTGGGTTATCTGCTTGCAGTAGCCCTCAGTTGGCCTGATTATCAAAGTCTTGGGTCCTGTGTCGGTTGCTGTCTCATCTTCCGTGACGTCAGGTAGTCAGGGGTATAAAGCATGCAGCCGACACCATTACATCAGTCTTTCTTGCTGTGCAGTGCCCAAAGCAGCAGCAGTTCGTAAGTGCCGGTCGGCCGACTCCTGAAATTTTCATTTTCGAGTTTCAGAACCGAAGTCTTCTACTAAAGCTAAGTTCCCCATTGGGGAACCTTTTTCTTGCTCTAAACCGATGTCAGTAAAAGTCAATAATTGCATTACTTGTGGAAAGCAAATACCTTCCAAAGATTTTCATTCATACTGTATTCCTTGCCTAGGCCCTGACCACGAAGTACCTCGCTGTCGGTTTTGTGCCTTATTTAAGCAATGAACTATTCGTCGTCGGTATATTTTCACTTCTACATATTTTGGTACTCGGTTCAATTATCCAGATATGTCTTTGGTAAGCCATCCGACCACTGACATTCCGAAGATAAAGACAGAGACAGGCCGCCTAGATCCAAAGCTGCCGACGACGCTTCTCCTAAGCCACTCGCCAGTTCGCTGGTAGTCAGTGAGGCTCTTCGCAGCCCCCGATACCTGCCAGTTCAGATTTGCAGGCTTCTGCTGAGACCCATTCAGAGTCTGGTATGCCGCGAGATGCTTCAACTATGGAACCTGGGGATGTCTCTACCTTGGAGGGGTCAGGAGCCGCTGTGCAGGCACCGGCATCTGAGGGTGTATTCAGGCATACTGACTTGCATATTAAACCAATGTCATCATCTTCTTCAAGGCCTAAAACTCAAACCATGCATAGAAAACCGATGCCCAGACTGTATGGTTAGGCATCTATGCCTAAAAAACAAATGATAAGAATCGCTGAAGACCTTATTGCTTCAATTAGGGGAAGACAACCTTCCCCCTCTAAGAGACCTAGGACTGAATTTGCTTATGATACTTCTTACCAGGATTTACCCTTATCTACTTATGAGGATTCTGATGCAGAGGACTCTATTCCCTCTGCTCCCCGCCCCCCCCCCCAGAGGATTTCTCTTTTGGTGAAACCTTGCATACTCTTAGGGAGCATTTTCATTGGGAAAGACAGGATTACTCTGATTCTAAAAAGAGGCTTAGGGGTTTCTTACTCCTGCCTTTAGCTATCCTTCCTGTACTGGACATTGTTGATTATGCCTTTTCAGAATCTAGCTTGGCCCCTGGCTCTTTACCTCCTGCTCCCAGAAAACCTGATAGATATTACAGGGTTCCTGACTCTCGCAAGTTCCTTTTTAAAAATCCTACTGCGGATCCTGAGACCATTTCATAGGGACCCAAGGGCATTAAGGCTACTACTGCCAAAAATCCTACCCCCTCTGATAGAGACTCCAGGGCACTGGATAGATGGGGTAAGAAGGTATTCACTTCTGCAACCTTTGGCCATTAGGGCCTTAAATTGCCAGTTTCATATGTTAAAGTATCAGCAGCATATTATTGGATTGCTTAAACAGAAAATGATGATTCCTGATTGTGCTAAAAACAAGGATTTACAGGATTTAATACATTCTGCTGAATATATTGGAAAACACACTTTGCAATGTGGTTTTGATTCTCTAGAGACATCTTGCAGGGCTGCTGTCACTGTGTCTGTACTTAGAAGGCATGCTTGGTTTAAGGAGCACTCCTTGCCAGATCATGTTAAAGCTAAATTGCTGGATGCTCCCTTAAATCAGGACCACCTGTTTTGCAACAAAGCAGAAGAAAGTTCTTAACAAGATGGAGGAAAAAGCTAAATCTATGCAAACTGTTAAAGATTTCCTACAAGTACAGCCTCCAAGATTTAGTAGGCATTGGCCTTCTAAGAACTGGTCCTTTCCTGCCTCTTCCAGGCCTTCTCAGTCCAAACTCAGACCCAGAAGAACACCCAGGCTTCCGTCCCAGAGTACACACAGGACTAAGTAGTGGGGGGGGGGGCTCCCACTTTCAAATCAGGGAGTAGTAGGACTCCCCCTATGGTAAACTGTCTCAATTACTTAATTTTAAAACTTCCAAGCACTTCTCAACTGACTGCTACTTTAGGGGGAAAGATTGCTCTGCAGGCAAAAAACTGGAAACTCATTACCCAGGACAAATGGGTTTTAAATATAGTTTCCCAAGGATACAGATTTCATTTCCACACGTTACCAACCCCAAACGGTTGGCCAGATCTACCCCCCAAATCAGTGGGGAGAGGCTCAAAAGCAAGTACTCTCTCAAGCATAAAGGCTATTCAAACTGTACCAGAAGAGGAAAAGGGACAAGGTTTCTACTCAAGACTTTTCCTGGTACCCAGAAAAGACAACTCATGGCGTCCTATCCTGGACCTTTCTACCTTGAACACATTTTTGGTGATTCCAAAATTCAAGATGCTAACTCTTCACCAGTTACTTCATATGTTAGGCAAGGATGCCTGGTTGGCAACACTGGATTTAAAGGAAGACTACCTGCACATCCCAATCAGGGAATCTTACAGAAGATGCATATGCTTCAAAGCAGGCTACGTGCACTATCAGTTCTCTGCACTGCCCTTTTTCTTATCTACTGCGCCCAGGGTATTCACAAAGTGCCTAGCTCCAGTCATTGCATTTTGCAGGCAAAGAAATATTCAAATGTACCCATACCTGGATGATTGTCTAATTAAGGCAGAAAACCAGGACATACTTCTGAATCATCTGGCATTTGTACAGAAGGTGTTAACTTGTCTGGGGTACACCATGAATGAAAAATCACATCTAGTACCCTGTCAAATTATATTCCTGGGAGCAAGCTTGAACACAACTTCCCAGATGGCATTCCTCACGCCAGAGAAACAAATTCATTTGACAACTTACTTCAAACTAATGGCCACAAAAACCCTGTTATATGCAAGGGAAATACTACAAGCCTTGGGGTTCATGGCCTCGTGCATTCTACCAATTCTATGTGCAAGACTGCATATGAGGAAACTACAATGGTATCTAAAAAGCCTATGTTGTCAACATTCTCGGGATCTAGAAGCAGTGATTCCTATCATACCTTGCCTACGGTTAGAATTCCTTTGGTGGGCAGAGGCCTACCAGCAAAACTAGGGACTACAATTCACTCTACCCCCTGCTGCACAACCCCTAAAAACAATGCATCAGACTATGCATGGGGGGCTCACCTGTCAGGGAAGTGCATTCAGGGCAAATGGAACCCAAGTCAAATGCACCTGCATATCAATCAAAAAGAAATGTTAGCTGTACAGAATGCTCTTGACAGCCTTCAAGGCCCACATTCTTCCAGGACAATTAATAGTAGACAGACACCACTGTTATGAGGTACATAAACAAGCAGGGGGTACCCATTCATACTCCCGCTGCAGACTAGCCATGACTCTGTGGAACACAGCCTTGAGCTACCAAGTGCATCTACAGGCTCAATTCCTGCCAGGAAAACTAAATACACTGGTAGACAAACTAAGCAGAAATCTCATGGATCCACACGAGTGGAAACTGGAACCAAAGACTTTCAACATGTTGATCAACAAATGGCGGAGCCCAGGTATAGACCTTTTTGCCACCCCCCAGAACTACCAGTTGGACAAATTCTGCACGATGACTCCCCACAAACAAGCTTGGAAATTAGTTGCTCTGTCCTTCAGCTGGAAAAATCTATCAATTTATGCCTTTCCTCCTCTGCCTCTCCTCTCCAAAGTACTACAAAAGATCAAACAGGACAAACCAAGGATGATACTGATCGCACCAGACTGGCCACGCCAACACTGGTACCCCCTCCTGTGCAGTGCCACAGCTAGCCCCATGCCACCTGCCTCAGATCCCTACCCTGCTGTCACAGCAGGAGAGCCAGATTCTGCACCCCCAGCTTCAAACCCTGAACCTGGCAGCCTGACTAATTACCTAATCTCTCCATTACCATCCCTAAGTAAAAAAAAGTGTTGGATGTCATTTTGGATGCAAGGAGGCCTAGTACTAGAAAATCTTATGCTGAAAAATGGAAAAGATTGTCTGGAACCAAACTCAAGGGGATGGCCACAGCAGCGCCCAATTTACCTCAGATTCTTCAATACTTAACTGAGATGCTTCATAAGGGCCTTTCTTTTTCCTCCATCAAAATTCATGCCTCAGCCATTTCAGCTCATTACAACACAGAACCACCCATCTTTTCTCACCCACTGCTCAAGCAGTTCCTCAGAGGGGCCAAAAACTTAAGGCCACCTAGGAGAGCCCCTACTCCAGCCTGGGACCTTAACTTTCTGTTGGAAAAACTCACTCACCCTTCTTTTGAGCCAGCTGCAACTGCAGAGTTAAAATTCCTTTCTTGAAAAACCGCTTTCCTTTTAGCAATCAATTCAGCAAGAAGAGTATCTGAATTACAGGCCCTTATGGCAGTGGAGCCTTTCATCATCTTTCATGCAGACAGGGTGTCCCTCAGGACCAATCCCTCCTTCATGCCCAAGGTGGTATCCAGTGTGGCTCGTAATCTATCCATTCATTTGCCAACCTTCTCTTCTACTCCACAGAACAAAGGGGAACGGATACTGCACTCCTTAGATGTGCACAGCCAACTTAGATTTCACTTGGACAGGACTAAACCTCAAAGGAAATCTGAACTGCTGCTGGTGGCATTTGCCGCAGGGGCAGAGGGGAAGGCTATTTCAAAGCAAACCATTTCTAAATGGATAGGCCATTGCATTAATTTCTGCTATAAGCATCATGGAAAACCTATCTCACAAGGGATTAGACCCCATTCTACCAGGGCTGCATCTACCTCTACAGTCTTTCTCAGAGGTGTCCCTACCAGAGACATCCTAGAAGCTGCTACCTGGAGTTCTGTACATACTTTTACCAACCATTACCATTTGCCAATTTTCTCTAAATCCAGAGCTGGCTTTACCACTGCAGTCTTGTAGGGCCTTATAGCTGGTCCTAATGCTATTTAAATTCCTCCTCCCATCGTTAGCTTTGGGAATCTACCCAAATGTGATGACTGCAACAGTGAAACATGAAGAACATAGTCCAGTTGTGTACACTTACCATAAATGTAGATGTTTGAGTGTATTCACTGTTGCAGTCCTGGTTACCCTCCCTCCCTCCAGCCCCCTGACTTCTTTTGGCTATACCTCTATTCTCCTTTACTATATTTGAAAGCTTTTTTTGGTGTATTTGCTTTTTTGTTGGAGGTATAACCTTGTATATATGTATTTAATTGCTTCCCATTAGGGGGGCACCTGACATCTGGGGCAAGAAAAACTGATGTAATGGCGTCGGCTGCATGCTTTATACCCCTGACTACGTGGAAGATGAGACAGCAACCGACGCAGGACCCAAGACTTTGATAATCAGGCCGACTGAGGGCTACTGCAAGCAGATAACCCAAATGTGATAACTGCAACAGTGAATACACTCAAACATCTACATTTATGGTACACAACTGTACTTTTGCTTTACAAGGGTTAAACTTCATTATTTGAACCTGTACATAGTTTTGTGTGTTTGAATTAAGTTAATATTTGTTAGTTTGTTTTAAAGATGTAGTTTTTTTTTTCCAATAAGCAGTGAAACAAAATATATATATACACCAATAATGACAAAAGTATCCATTTCAGAAGATTTCAGCCATAAAAATGCCACTCAAGCTGCTGTCATTATAGTCCATTAATATCTATATACAACAATTTTGGCCACTTTATTAATTGTGCGCACATCACGTCTGATTGTGATAAAAATGGCCAGAGTAAAGTATTCCAATTTGCTTTACACAAAAGTACACTAGTCTTGCAGAGACAGACTAATGGCACTTTAATTTTGTCAGTCCAGCATGGTAAGCCAGTCTTATCCACTGACATTCCCCAAACCCAGCAATTATAGCTACATTGCTGCCTGCATCCTTCTCAAATGTCTACATAAAAATAATGATGATGGTGGTAATAATCACAGTCACATAGTTCAAATTTGTTTCATACAAAAGTATTCCAGCTTAATGCACACACTGACAACCACACCTTTGAAGTCAGATTAAAGACTGTTAAAATACCAAATGATAAGATCATAAGATGCTTTCATCCACAGAAGGGCCCCCACCAGAAGTTATACCCACTTCGTTGGCTCTATTCACCCCTTATTTTTATGAAGAAATAAACTGTGTACTTTATTGGTAGATGTTCTTCATTCCACATTGCTGCAGTCCTAACTATTGGGGTAGTCCGCTGTCCAGTCGGCCCGAATACCAAAGTATATGGCTGACGTCGGTCAGGGCGCATTAGACTGACGTCAGTACGTCAGGGTACTAATGCGCATGACCGACGTCATATCCTCAGTCTTTTTTGCCGCATGGTCCGATGCAGAAGCAATTTTGCGAGTGCAGGTTGGCGTTCTGAAAGTTTCTGAAGTCAGAGTTTCAGACCGAAGCAAAGTTGGCTAAGTACCCGTTAGAATATTTTGGTTTTTTCTTGCCTCAGTATTTAACCGGATGTCAGAAAAAGTGAATAACTGTATTTCTTGTGGGAAACAGATACCTCATAGGGATTACCATACTTTGTGTATACCTTGTTTAGGGCCTGAGCACGACGTTGTTGGATGCCGCTCTTGTGCTAGATTTAACAAACGCACTATTAAGAGAAGGTTAGACTGTGCCAGGTTAGTGTTTGGGAAGCGTTGTAATTATAAAATGCCGTCGGATGCTCCGACGCCGGCTTCGGCTAAAAAAACGCAAAGATAAAGCCGCAAAGCCTAGGGTGGCGGACCCGACAGTCCCAGGCGTCGGTTCTTTGGAAGGCTCAGTGGAGCCAGAGGTTTTGCCAGGTGTCTCTTTGGAGTCTCAGGAAGAGACTTTACTGTTACAGGATGTATCCTCTCAGGAAGTAGGCCAGGCTGAGGGGGCTTCTCAGGTGGCTGTTCTTCCCTCTCTTCCTAAGGTAGTTAGAGCCTCTCCTTCAGTTTCCAAGGCTTCTTTGAGGGGCAGGCCAAGTTTAGCTTCTGTGGGAGTTTCTCCTAGTACTTCAGGATCTTTGCCTAAGAAACATATGCTTAAAATGGCAGAGGATTTGATTACTATGATTAGGGGTTCTATGCCCCCTCCTGATAAGAGGCCTAGGGTGGAACCTGAGTTTGAGAGTTTTGAGCAATGCTCGGAGTCTTCTGCTGAAGACTTGCAGGAGTACCCTCCTTATTCTGATTCTGATGTGGATGATTCTACTCCTTCTGCTTCTCCTCCTGAGGATTTTTCATTTTCAGAGACTCTGCATTCCATGAGGGAACATTTTAAATGGGAAGGTCAAGATTTCTCTGATTCCAGGAAAAGGCTTAGGGAATTCTTGTTTTTACCCCAGCATAGGCCTTTAGCTATACCTCCTGTTTTGAATGTGGTGGAAGATGTCTTTGCAGAGGCTTCCCTGAATCCTGATTCTCTGCCTCCTGCCCCAGTTAAACCGGATAGGTATTATAGGGTGCCTGAAGCTCATAAGTATCTTTTTAAGAGTCCTAGGGCAGACCCAGAAACTGTCTCTCAGGGGCCTAAAGGTGTGAAGGCCTCAGTTGTTAAAAATCCTGTCCCTCCTGATAAAGAGGCAAGGGCTTTGGATAGATGGGGAAAGAAAGTGTATACTTCTTCCACTTTAGCCATGAGGGCGTTGAATTGTCAGTTTCACATGTTGAAATATCAGAATTATCTTCTTTCACAGTTGAAATCTAAGGTGGATGCTCTGGCTGAAGGTATTGAGTGTAAAGAGTTGCAGGATTTAGTTCATGTGTCTAAACAGGTGGGTAAACATTCCTTGCAGTGTGGTTTTGATGCTGTGCAAGCCTCCTCCAGGGTGGCTGCCACTGGTTCTGTTCTTCGTAGGCACGCCTGGCTGAGAGATCAGAATTTAGCTGAGCATGTTAAGACAAGGATTTTGGATGCTCCTTTACAGTCTGATGTGTTGTTTGGTTCGCCTGTGGAAGCAGTTTTGAAGAAAATGGAGGACAAGGCTAAGTCTATGCAGACTGTTAAAGATTTTTTGCAGGTGCAGCCTCCGAGGTTTAGTAGAAATTGGCCTACTAAGGGATAGACTTATCCTGCTTATGATTCCCAGTCTAGGGGTAGGTCTAGACGTGGTAGGGGCAGAGCTCAGGGTTCTTTTAGGCCTAGGACAGGGAGTTCCCCTGCTCAGACTTCTGGTGAGGGCAGGGGTCAGTCCTTTCGTAAGCAGACCCAATGACCTGCCTTTTCAGCTGCCAGTACATTCTCGCCTGGCAGCACCTTTGGGAGGAAGGCTGTCTCTTTTCAAAGAAAATTGGGATTTAATTACCCAAGACAGATGGGTTCTGGATATTATTCACCACGGTTACAGGTTTTATTTCCATACCTTGCCTCCTTTCAAAGGCATGCCAGACATTCCTCCTCTTCAAAGGACAGAGGCTCACAAGCAAATTTCTCTGTTGCTCCAAATAGGGGCCATTCAGTCAGTTCCTGTGCCGGAGAGGGGCCTAGGATTTTATTCTCGCCTGTTCCTAGTACCAAAGAAGGGGAACACGTGGAGACCTATTCTGGATTTATCTATCCTCAACACTTATCTGGACATTCCCAAGTTCAAAATGTTGACGTTACAACAGCTTTTACCTCTGCTGGGCAAAGATCACTGGATGGTAACTTTAGATCTCAAGGAAGCTTACCTTCATGTGCCAATCAGACTAAGTTGCAGGAAGTATCTGCGTTTTCGAGCTGGAAATTCTCATTATCAGTTCTCTGCATTGCCCTTTGGCTTATCTACTGCACCCACAGTATTCACAAAGGTTCTGGCTCCAGTGATAGCTTACTTCAGGCTACAAGGCATCCAAATCTATCCTTACTTGGACGACTGCCTGATTCTGGCTCAAGAAAAAGAAGATCTTCTACAGCATCTGGAATATGTCATAGCAGTGCTAAGATGCCTAGGGTATTCTGTGAACGAAATAAAGTCCAGTCTAGTACCCTCTCAAGACATGTGCTTTCTGGGTGTGAGACTGAATACAGCAGCCCAGATGGCCTATTTAACCCCGGACAAACAAAAGAATCTCTCCAGTTACTTCCATCATCTATCTCTTCAGTCCGGGCTGACTGCAAGGACAGTCCTTCAAGCCTTAGGGTTCATGGCATCTTGTATTCTGGTGCTTCCCAATGCCAAACTGCATATGAGGAAGCTACAATGGTATCTCAAAATCTGTGGACACAGCACTGCCAGGATTTGGACACTGTCATTCAAATAATACCTTGCATTCAAAAGGAATTTTTGTGGTGGGCTCAGGAATGTCACCTAAACAAGGGACTCTCTGTGACCCGGCCAGAGGCAAGTCAGATTCTAACGACAGATGCCTCAGATGTTGCTTGGGGAGTTCATCTAAATGGAAAGTGGATACAAGACAAGTGGCCTGCCAGACTACAGCATCTACATATCAACATGAAAGAGATGTTAGCAGTTCAGTTTGCATTAATTGCCTTCAAGGAGTTCCTTCTTCCAGGGCAGGTGTTGATTCTAACAGACAACACAACTGTCATGTGGTACATCAACAAACAAGGGGGAACACATTCTTACCCATTGTGCAGACAAGCAATGATTTTATGGGAGACTGCGCTCAGTCTGCAACTAACTCTTCAGGCAAGGTTTCTGCCGGGAGCACAGAACTCCTTAGCAGATGTCTTAAGCAGACAAATCATGGATCCCCACGAGTGGAAACTGGATCTTCATGTATTTCAAAAATTGACAGTGTCATGGGGAACTCCAGACATAGATCTGTTCACTTCTCCACTAAACCACCAGCTGCCAAAGTTTTGCACGAAAGGATTTCATCACACAGCTTGGAAAGTGGATGCTCTTTCTTTCAGTTGGAAAAATCTTCATGTGTATGCCTTTCCACCTCTGCCTCTTCTTCCAAAGGTGCTTCTAAAGGTCAGACAAGACAAGCCAAGGATGATTTTAATAGCTCCAGATTGGCCTCGGCAGCACTGGTACCCATTACTGAGGAGTCTGGTAAGGAAGCCTCCATGGCCTTTACCCTTGATTCCACACCTGTTGTCTCAGAAGGACGGTCATCTGCTCAATGTCAAGCTTCACTCTCTACATCTAACTGCCTGGCATATTCTGTTTTGAAAGACAGCAGGTCTCAGCTTCCTCAACAGGTTTTAAATGTGATTATGGAAGCCAGAAGACCTAGTACAAGGAAAGTGTACGCAGAAAAATGGAAGAGATTTTTGTTTTGGAGTGCAGCAAACAATTTGGAGATTACAGAGCCAAATTTGAGTGTGGCTCTTCAATATCTTACTGAGTTACTGGACAAAGGTTTGTCTTTCTCTTCCATTAAGATTCATGCTGCAGCAATTTCAGCTCACTATGATTGTGACCCACCATTGTTTTCGCATCCTTTGTTCAAGCAATTTCTTAGAGGGGCAAAGAATATAAGACCCCCACGTAGAGCTCCTACTCCTGCTTGGGATCTCAATTTTGTGTTGGAGAAACTTACTCTACAACCTTTTGAGCCTGCGGCTACTGCTGATTTGAAATACTTGTCATGGAAGACTGCTTTTTTGTTGGCCATTACTTCTGCAAGAAGGGTTTCTGAGTTACAGGCCCTTATGGCAGTGGAACCTTTTTTGATTTTTCATAAGGATAGGGTATCTTTACGTACTAATCCTTCCTTTATGCCTAAGGTGGTTTCTAGTGTAGCTTTAAACCAAACTATTCATTTGCCTACCTTTTATGCAGATCCCCAAAATAAAGGGGAAAAGATTTTGCATACTTTAGATGTACACAGGCTATTGCGTTATTATTTGAGCAGGACTAAGGATTTTAGGCAGTCTCAGCAGTTGTTTGTTTCTTTTGCTTTGACTTCAAAGGGCAAGCCTGTGTCAAAACAAACTATTTCTAGGTGGATTGGGTGTTGCATTACATTTTGTTATTCCCATCATGGCAAGGAGATTCCAGCTGGGATTAGGCCTCATTCCACTAGGGCTACTGCCACTTCCACAGCATTTCTAAGGGGGGTGGCGACTAAGGATATTTTGGAGGCAGCTACTTGGAGTTCAGTGCATACTTTTTCTAAGCATTATCACCTTCCTCTCTACTCTAAGTCTAGGGCTGGTTTTGCCACTGCTATTTTGCAAGGCATGTTGTCAGTTCCTGCTTCCTTATAATTTGCCAGCCTCGCTTACCTCTGCTTTGGGATTCTACCCAATAGTTAGGACTGCAGCAATGTGGAATGAAGAACATAGTACAGTTTTGTACCTACCATAAATGTAGATGTTCGAGGATCCACATTGCTGCAGTCCAATTTACCCTCCCTCCTTCCCCTCTGTGTTTAGGTGAGGTTATATTCTGCTAATTGTGTATATATTGTATATATATTTTTTGGTGCAGGTATTTTGGGAGTTTTTGTTTTTGGCCTTATCTTTTCAGGGTCTTCTGACATCTGGGGCAAGAAAAGACTGAGGATATGACGTCGGTCATGCGCATTAGTACCCTGACGTACTGACGTCAGTCTAATGCGCCCTGACTGACGTCAGCCATATACTTTGGTATTCGGGCCGACTGGACAGCGGACTACCCCAATAGTTAGGACTGCAGCAATGTGGATCCTCGAACATCTACATTTATGGTAGGTACAAAACTGTACTTTTTGAAGTACATGAAACTGTATAAAGATCACTTACATTATACCACAGGCTCTAGCCATGTGTATCACAGTTTAAACAGAAGAGTATTGATGAGAGCAAAAGAAATACTAACCATATAACATTTGCTAAGTCAGTACTTAAAATCTCTGCAGAAGTAAAAGTTATCTGAATAATTCCACATTCCAGTGCACCACCTACAATGTGGTGCCTGCTGCCTTTGAAAAATAAATTGCCTATATTACATTAAAACAAATTGTGTGCTGGCGATATTGCCCTAACATTTCCTGAACTAGATCAGCTATACAATAAGGAAATGCTGGCAAACAATATCAGTCCTGGGCACTAGGAGCCTAGCCCAAATTCCTAATTACTCCAAAGCACTGTCTGGTTAAGTGACTTGTTCAGTGTCACACAGTAGATATATGAAGGTAGAAAGATTTAAACCCTGCACCCTTATGTCTGTAACACAAAAACAAACTAGACATTTAAAAAATGCTGTTATACAGAATAGGTTGAAAGAATAACTTCTTGTCACAATGACAGCACTTTCCTTATTATCTTTAAATGTGAATGGTCTCAAAAGGTAGGGGGAAAAAAAAGGAAAAGTAATGAATTATATTAAAAATGCAGAGTGCAAATAAGCTAAAGGAGATGCATTTGGAAAGACCTGAGATGGGAATTTGATATGAAAAAGATTTCAGGATTGTTATTCAGTGTAATATCTGGGAAAAAGGAAAAGATGTCCTTCTATTCACATGTTGCAGTATTCCGTACTCTTGGGGCTCCTCTTGCTACCCAAATGTCTGGCCAGTTTTCAAAAGTCTGTAGTCACTGCTAGGTGTGTGGTATGTCTGACATGGCTAGACTAGCGTAGGCCAGAAAAGTGACATCTGCATGCACTAGACTTCAGAACTTCTCTGCTGCCATTCGAACATCAGCTGTTCCTGGTGCACCGACCGTTGAATTATTGAGTTAAGTACCCCTGTTTGGGGATCTTTTGTTTTGGGTCTTTGCATGCTGGTATATGTTCATGTCATCCAGAAAGAGTAATTGCAAGTGTGGCTGTCAAATTCCCACAAAGACGCCCACGAGCTTTGCCTCATTTGTCTGGGACCATCTCGTGACCGTAAGGCCTGCTCCATTTGCCAGGCCTTCATCCCAAACCCCCTGTGTAGCAATTTGCATGCTTTAAGCATATACCTACAGAATCAGCGACTCAAACATTTAGCATTAGGCATGGAGGGGACATCCGGTCTTGTTGACCTGGCCAAGACCCTGAGGCCTGAAATTATAGCTGCACCTCTTCCTCCCAGCATCCCTCCTGTGACTGGTGTTGGCCTGGAGGGACAACCGATCACCACCAATTCGGGTACAGCAGGTACCAATGTGGAAGCTGCAGAACGCTTTCCTGAAGGCATGTTCTTGGAGGCCCTGCAGGCGTCTGCTTCCAACGTTAAGGGTGAACCTAGGCTTGCACTGGCCTACCAGATGGATCCCTCCCCTACTGTGCTGCTGCCTGACTCCAGGCCTACTCTGGCCCAGATGCCTGCTAGGACTTCTCTGGAAAAAAAAGAGAGGAAGCATACCTCTCCTGTAGCGGAAAGTCAGCCAGATTGGCAGGCTTTCTCGCAAAGCCTCTTCAATGCCTTAAGGCCTGCTTCTTCAGTACCTTCACCAGTGACTCCCGCTGTGTTGAGTCCTAGGCCCCAAGCCTTTGACTCCTCTCAGGTGGAAGAGGAGGAATCCTCGGACTCTTTCTCAGAGAAATCTCTTATGTTTCCCAACTTCCCTCCCCTCTTGGATATGCCTCCCCTGAGGAAGAATCTGCTGAAGCAGATTCCCCCAGCAGAGGATCTCACCTTTGGGGAGACCATTGCTAAGATGAGGGAGCACTTTAAATGGGATTCATCTGAGGTGACAGAGGTTCAGAAAAGGTACTACAAAGTCCTCCAGATCGATTCCCCTGCTCCTTCAGCTATCCCCCAGTACTGCCAGCCTTTCTTGATGCTTTCAGTGTAGCTTCCCTGAACCCAGACTCTCAGCTCCCCCCCCCCCCCGCAGACCTGACAGATTCTACAGCTGACCCAGGCATAATCTCCTCTGCTGACAAGGCATCCAAACTCCTTCCTCGTCCGTCCCTCCTTCCTAGTGACAAAGATAGCAAAGCTATGGAACATTTGGGAAAAAAAGGTCTACACATCTTCGACCTTGGCATCCAGGACAGTCAGCTACCATACCCACATGTCTAAAAATGCCTTAGCTCTTTTGGAAAAAGTCTCAAAACAGTTGACTGACATTCCAGATGACCCAGCCAAAGCTCAACTGTCCAACCTAATTTTCTTAACCTCCAGGTCACTAGAAGCCCCATTAGGTGCAGCTACGATATTGCTGAGGCCTCAACAAGGTCAGCTGCATCAGCCTCCATCCTTAAACAGAAATTTGTGGCTAAGATTTCAGCCACTACCTGATGACATCAGGGCAAAACTTATAGATGCACTTTTCAGACCACTTTTTGGCACCAAAGTAGCAGAGCTATTTAAGACTACAGCAAAAGGAGAAGGAGCTACACGATCTTAAACACCTGTGTGTCTCTCCTATCCACAAGTTTCATAGAAATTACCCATCAAAAACTCAATTTATCCAGAAGCACTCTGCTCCCATTCCCCTCTCCAGACCTAGGAAAGCTGCCACACCTACCCAGCTTTCAGCCCTGAAGCCTCAATTTCAAGACAGGTAGTCTGTGACTACCTGCCACTCTTGAACCCCCCCCCCTCTATCCCACTATCACTCAGGCTCTCTCACTGTCTCCAGGTGTGAAGAAACATCACTACAGACAGGTGAGCCCTATCCATGATAGAAAAGGGTTACTTTATGACATGGATCACTACCCCTACTGGGAGGGGGTATCCCTTGGCCCCCCAAGAGCAGCTCCCCCTCGTTCAACCAGAGTGAGAGAACCTCACAGCCCAGGGGTACCATCCAACCTGTCCCTCAGACAGAAAGGGGAAAAGGATTTTATTTCAGGCTCTTTCTAGTCCCAAGGAAAGATGGCCCCTGGAGGCCAGTTCTGGACCTCTCACACCCTAAATCTTTTCCTGCAAGTGCCCACCTTTCGGATGCTTATCTTGCAAACTGTTTTTTCTTTGATCTTGGCTCCAGGGTTCATGGCCACCTTGGACATCAAGGATGCCTACCTTTACATCCCCATAAAGTCCAAATTCAGGAGATACCTATGTTTCTTTGTGACCTCCTCTCATCATTTCACAGACTTGCTGTTTGCTCTCTTTATGGCACCAAGGGTGGTCTTGTACAGAACTTGAGGGATCCAAGTATTCCTTTATCCAGATGACCTGCTCATCCAGGGGGATTGTAAAGAATCCCTTCTGCTCCACTTAGACAATCCTCTCCCTCCTACAGGCATTGGGTTTCCATATAAATTATCCCAAGTCCAACCTGACCCCCCACTCAGGACCTTGTCTTCGTAGGGTGCAGGATTTGGTGGATATCATGAAGGCCGTCATACCACCCCAGAAAGTGGAAATGTTAACACAGTACCTGCTCTTGGTCAGTCAGACCACAGAAAGTACAGTTGTGTTACACTTACCATAAATGTAGATGTTCAAGTGTATTCACTGTTGCAGTCATCATACTTGGGTTATCTGCATGCAGGTAGCCCTCAGTCAGCCCAAATACCAGAGTCTTGGGATTCTGCATCAGATGCTGTCGCCTGTTCCATGCCATCAGGGGTATAAAACATGCAGCCGATGCCATTACATCAGTTTTTCATGCCCCAGATGTCGGAAAACCCCAAAATAGGAAGCAGTCACATGGTGTGAAACACCTCCAGTAGAAAGTAAATACCATTGTGATAAGATATGGCCAAAAAAGAGGATAGGTAGAAAGTATAGAAAAGACAGGGGGCTGGAGGGAGGGTAACCAGGTCTGCAACAGTGAATACACTTGAACATCTACATTTATGGTAAGTGTACACAACTGTACTATGTTCTTTGTGTTTCACTGTTGCAATCATCACAACAACTGTACTATGTTCTACGTGTTTCACTGTTGCAGTCATCACACTTGGGTTGATTCTCAAAGCTGAGGAAGGGTGGAGGCAGTTAAGGCTGGCTAGCAGGCCTTGTAAAACTGCTATGGCAAATCCAGCTCTGGATTTAGAAAAGATAGGTAAGTGGTAATGCTTGGTGATAGTGTGTACAGAACTCCAGGTTGCAGCTTCCAGGATGTCCCTGGTAGGGACTCCCCTGATAAATGCTGTAGAGTAGACGTGTCCAACCCACGGCCCTCAGAGCTCTTCCATGCAGCCCATGACCCTTAAGTCCAAATTTCACATTTTTCCTGGGTTTTTTCTGCACCTGCGACCTTTAACTGCAAAATTGTGCACATGCGCAAAACGCACCCTTCCCGTTTAGTTTTTCGCGCCGACTAGGACTTGTGTGTTCGCGCCAAAGAGCTGGGCTGTAGGGTTTCTCGGAAGACAAATCTGTTGTTAGCTAAGTCTAAACCGGACATCAACTCCGACCAAACAGTATTTAATAAGGCAAGTCTACCAGAAGACAGGCATTATTTATAAAGCAAGTTTTTAGTCTGCTATGATCAGATTTCGTACAAAGTGACTGTTAATAGAAGCAAATGTATCCTGAAGAATACATGGGTAGCAGCATGTTTACAGCAGTTTATTACACGAAAATGAAAGACTCCATTTTAGGCACGTTTTAAGCTGGGTTCCCATTAACTATCTTCTAATCATGTAATTACTTTTATAATACTTTTGGTTGAAAATGCACAGTAAAACACATTTACATTTACTAAAAACAGCATTGTTGAGTAGTGCGATGGTAATACAAACTGCATGGTTAGCCCTAATGGATTTTGCTGATTGTCTGTGGGGAACGGAATGCTGTGAATATTAACTAAGGAACTTAGGCAGTCCTGTCGTTCATTGGTTTCAGGGTCAAGAGTTCAATTCTGATGTTCACTCTGCATATTCTTGTATCACTGAGTAGTTCAGTTTTCTTCTACTTATCAAAAATGTTGAATTGTCCAATAATTTAAATTGCAGTTGCACTTGACAAAGAGTCATGGTTGGAGAGCTATTTTGCTTAACATGTTTAAAACCAAACCTTCCTACTGCAGCACAGTCTCTTATTTCAGTTCTTAACCTTGCTAAACTTGTAATGAGGAATGAAAATAAATGCCAGAAGCTTTAAGCTGGCCTAACAAGATGAAACACAAAACTGGTATAAAATGTCTGTACAAATCTGTTGCTTCTGCTTATTTTCACTGGTCTCTGCAGTTTACATTTGATAGGAGCCATAGATGACGTATGAATCTCTCTGGAACTAAAACATATGGGTTAAGTCATGCCACGGCTCAGTCTGTAAAACTGAATGAGTTATTAATCTGTTACTGTGTGCCTCTGAGAATACTCACTTTACCCTGAAGGCTGTCAGTGAAAATTAATACCATATATTAAACTTGCAGGCATACCTCTCAAGTGTACCTCTTTACAAGGAACATACCTCATTTGGGGTCTTAAAAAGTTCATGTTACTCAAAATTCCTCAAAGTTCAACACTGAAAGAGTCTGTCACACATTCAGTGTTAGGAATTGAATTTTTTTTAAGTGAAATCCATGGTAAATTGAAATTAATCATATTAATTCATTAAATTAAGGATATTCTTTATAAGTAAAACCAGCACATTTTAACCATCCTATGACCTTCCTAGCTTGAAGTTGTTAGTAAGCGTTCCACATTTTGCCCATTTGTTCCACATTATGAAGGCGAGTGTTCCTCATTTTGGCAATGGAAGGTTGAGAGCTATGCTTGCAAGCCTGGTCTTCGGATAAATTAAATGTATGTGTGTGATTTATGATATCAGATTAGAAAGGGATGCAAGTAAGTGAACTACTGAGCCATGTCAGGTTGCAAATTAATTGAGGACTCTTACACATAAACATCTGCCTCCTATAAGCTATCACATTCAGAATGTGTTCATACAGCCAAAACTTGAAATATGATAACCTTTATTTTTCTTTTGACATTAAGTAGACTGGGGTAGTTTAAATAATGGTGGGACTAGGTTTGAAATTTTCTTCAGAAATATACATTGAGCATTATGAGAGAAACACTTTGCTGGTATATTTATGGTAATGTTTTCAAAGGGTATTCCCAACATGAAGGAAACCAGTGTACAGAAACAGGGCAGAGAATTAATCATTTTAATTTCCTGGAATGGTGTTGGGTTCATGGTCACCATAGTTAGCACTCCTCAAACTTTCCCTCAGGAAGCTTGCCCAACCTGATTACTGACAGCAAAGCTTGGGGGTGGTAGACATGCACTCTGCTCCAGTACAGAAAGACCTTTGGAGTTTAGTGCATTTTTTTTTGGGGGGGGGGGGGTAAAGAAAAGAATTCCTCTTTTTCTCTTGTTCCTGTCAAGTTGGCTTTTCCTTATAATTACGTTATAAGGAGGGAACCATTGTCCAACTACCACTGGATTGACTAGGAAGGGGTTCCTTGTCAAGATCTTTGGAATTTAGAATGAATAATGACAATTCCTTGGGATATTCATCCAGGACATCAGGTGATGAAGTTGCAAGCTGGGAGGCATTCACATCCTTTAATTGTATTCAGTTGTATGTGAGGGAGGCAGCATGTTGGGTCTTAATCAGTGGGAGATTAGACTGAGGTTCAGAGGTATGGATGATTTTGGGTTCTTGGAGGAATGAGAGGTATGCCTACTTCCAATCTCCCTTACTTATGTTTGTTAAAGTTAACTTACCACCATAAGTGCATAGATTAGATTAGAATTCTGCATAATGTTGTTCTGGTCGATTCTTAAAAACTTGTTTTTTTTCCCTCCCCTCTGGCAAATCATTGACAACCGAAGTTACTAACAACAATGCAAAGCCTGTTGTTCCATCAACTTTCTGAGTTTATAAAAGCAATATTTTAACTGTTTAACATCAGTGTCTGACTTCAGCCCTCTGTCACCAACTACTTTTGGTTCTGTCCGACTCCAGCTGTCTTACTTAAACCAACAGATACATTCACCACCACAAATTTACAATACCAACTGCTTCCGAGGCTGGAAATAATTAAAAAAATAAAGTACACGATGAATCGTCGGTGGACTGGTCACCCTTCCCGCCCTAGTGCTTGCCCCTTAAGTGTGCACATTTGCTTTACCACTTAGCACGCACATCATCTGTAGGTCAAGCCATGTAGGGCATGAGGCGTACATTCTGTTTGCCCATTTATTACATGAGCTTTTGAATTAGAAAGCACATAACTGATCCAAATGGATTTCTGAAATAGTAGAGAGCTAGCAATCATGGCAAGAGTCAGAAGAAGGGGTCTCTTTCCTTTATTAAACATACTGGGCACGAAGATCACTCCACTGCCATCCTGTGTAAAATTTGGGGTTATTCCTTATTTAAAAAAATGATGAAGCTTGTCCTTTACTAAAACGTTTGGTCAGTCTCTCAACTGTTTTCTTTCTTTAGGATTGGCCATTTGGTTAAGCTCACAACTGCAGACCTTGGTTCATTTTTCTTGTTTACTGCTTGAGTTGTTTCTCCTTGGTCTATTTCAAGTTTTACGCCAGTCAGATCAAAAGGAATTTGAAGGAGGGGTGGCTATTATATGAAAACTGGTGATATTTTTATGGAGAGGATTTAATTTTAGGCAATGCCTCCTTGCTTTATTTTATTCATTTTTTTTTTCTATGCTTTGATTACCCACTGAATTCAGTTAATGGTGACAGACCTGTCCCAATACTCATTGGATATATAAACAGTGGGCACACTTTTTCACTCCTGACCAATCATAGTAGTAAAAGAAATAAAAGATAATTTCAACAAGTAGATGAGAATTATGATTTGCAGTAGTAACAGTTTGTCACCATATTGTGAAGCATCACAAATGTTTACTAAGGATATGGGCCTCAACTAATTATCAGTGTATCTTTTGCTTTGGCATTTGTATTAAGTAAAAAGAGAGGGTGCTACTTTTGGCAGGAAGGTATGAGAGGACAGTTCAGAGGTAGTAATAGTAATGTTCTGATTCTGGCTTCTAGTTTAGAAAATGGTAGACTGGTAAAATTATGGTGTGCGCATGCTGGTCTAAAGTACACAGTGATATGGAAGAAGAGTGAAGAATTCTAGAAGCATTCAATTCAGTAAGGAATGGCAGTGGCTCATATGAAGACGTTTACAGGCGGAAAAGGCACCTGTATGACTTTTTCAGAGATGGGCAGACAGTGAGCTTTTGAGCTACGTAGTAGTGCTGTTTTTACAGGAAAGAATTACATTTGAACTGATGCAATTTTAGAGCCACTTGAAAGAAAATCTGCATTAACTGAAGCAAGCAAAGATGGATGGAAATGACTGCATGCTTTCTATGGGGAAATGTTATGTTCAAAGAACACAAACTCTTAAGGCAATGAAAAGATCATTGGGGAAAGTTTTTCATTTTAGTGCTTGTGGATACATACACAAAGAAGGACTGGAGGGGTCATTGGGGAAAATGTTTTAATTTGGTGCTTGTGCAATGTGCATACTTATACAAACCTGGCTGAAGGGGTCATGGGAGAAAGTGTTTCATTTTGGTGCTTGTGCAATGTGCATACTTATACAAACCTGGCTGAAGGGGTCATGGGAGAAAGTGTTTCATTTTGGTGCTTGTGCATACATAGACAAACCTGACTGAAGGGGTCATTGGAGAAAATGTTTCATTTTAGTGCTTGTGCATACATAAAGTACTGAAGGGGTCATTGGGGAAAATGTTTAATTTTTGTGCTTGTGCATACATGGACAAAGTACGCAAGGGATCCTTGGGGGGAATGATTCATTTTGATGGCGCTTGTGCATACATGGACAGACTACTGAGAGAGTTGTTAGGGGAAAATGTTTAATTTTTGTGCTTGTGCATACGTGGAGAAAGTGCGTAATTAAGAGATCCTTGAGGGAAAGGATTCATTTTGATGTAATTTTGTGTTTACTGTGCATCCAGTATTTATCTGTTTTATCTTCTATTTTTTGTTTGGTAACTGGGCAGTAATGGTACTGGGTGAGGGTCTTTCTTGGGTCTAAGGCAGTGAAGAGGTCATTGGGGAAACATTTTCATTTCAGTGCTTGACTGTGCAGACATGGACAACGCACTGAATGGGTCATTGGGGAACATGTTTAATTCTTGTGCTTGTGCATACTACTGCATGTATAGTATGTTTATCAGATTTTTAGAAGACTTTGTGTAAGTAGCACTCCTATTGACATGATCAGTACATGTGAGCAAGGTGTCTATCCAGGCAAGTGGGGCCTCTTTGAGAGCTCCTAATACAGTAAGGTCTGTTATGTTTGAGGAAGTTCTGGAAATTAATTCTGAGGTTCTACGAAAGCACTGTTTTTTTTGTAAACTTTGATACATTGCTTGTTGTAGGTCCTAAGTTAGAGGATTTGAGCTTTTCATTCTAAGTTTTAAAAAGTCAATGTTTCAAGCTGTTGCAGAATGAAAGGATCTAGCACAATCTGAGCCGCATTTTTTAACTAATTTCTATGTTACATAGTATGGAATACCCACTAATTGAGAAAGGAGAGCATTCCCAAAGCTTCAAGCAGGAGTATTCTAATTTCAGTATGGATGGAGTTAATTTTTATTAGCAGATAAAACAGATCAGGGCTGGAAAAGTGACACAGCCTCATTTTCACTTCAAGGGATGGTTATAAGTTAGATTAGATTGAGGGTTTTTATCCTATGTTGTGGATATAAGTTTAAATATACTAATTTATATATCAGAGTGGAATGCAGGTGAAATTCGGGGTTTCTAAAAAGTCACAACATCTACATATCTTGTTTAGGTTGAACAGAAGACTGTTAAGGGAAGGCAATCTTCAAGGTTTGGGATTAATTACTACCTTTGTAATTACTTGGTGATTGTCAATGGTGAGTAATTTATTTTGTAGGATATTTTCTTTGCTTATTTTTGCCCCCATTGACTGTCAATTATCAGGTCCCATCTGGTCAAGCTGGCCAATTTATTTCCTGTTATTTGGGGTGCTCAGTTTGAGAATACCACTGATGAACCTTCTTTCATCTTCAATCTAGCCTGACCAGACAGCAGTGCAAAAGCTAGAAATATTGCCAGTGCCATATTTCAGGGACAGATTCCAAAGCTAGAAATGTGTCTTTTCAAAGGGGTGCTCAGTTTGAGAAAACCACTGATGAACCTTCTTTCATCTTCAGACCAGCCTGACCAGATGTAGCATGTCTTGAATAATTTCAGGGATAGATTCCAAAGTTAGAAACAGAAGAATACATGAGCGCTTTGGACAACATATGGACATTAAGGACATGATGGAAGACATGGACATCTTTAAGAAACCAGCAAAATCAGAGGTATGATATCTCATACAAATCGAAGGGTTCATATCTGTTATTTTTTATTTATTTATTTATTTTTTTACAAATAAACTAAGATGTTAGAGTTAACTGTTATTTTAAGAATTAGAATGAGAATTTGAATTTTAGGGCAAATATTATGCATTTATTACATTTATTCATTGTTCAACTTCACCTGCAATACAACCGGGGGGTCGACTTTGGTCGCCCACAACAGCAATACAGTTAACTATAAGATATATTTTACATGCGGCCTCAAGACAATTTCTGTTGACTCAATGCGGCCCCTGCAAGTGAAAAGGTTGGACACCCCTGCTGTAGAGGTTGAGGTAGCCCTAATGGAATGAGGTCTGATCCCCTGTGGGGTAGGTTTTCCATGGTGATTGTAGCAGAAATGGATGCAGTGTGCTATCCATTTAGAAATGGCTTGCTTTGAAATGGCCTTGCCCTCTGCCCCTGTAGCAAAGCTGACTAGCAGCTGGACAGCTTTTCTGAAAGGTTTAGTCCTGTCAAGGTAGAACCTGAGCTGTCTGTGCACATCCAAGGAGTGTAGGATCCTTTCCCCTTTATTCTGAGGATTAGGAAAAAATGCTGGTAAATGGATGGATTGGTTTAAAGCCACACTGGATACCACCTTGGGCATAAATTATGGGTTAGTCCTGAGGGAAACCCTGTCCACATGGAAGATAATGAAAGGTTCCAAAGCCATAAGGGCCTGTAACTCAGACACACTTCTTGCTGAAGTGATGGCTAGAAGTAAGGCTGTTTTTCAAAAGAGGAATTTTAACTCTGCTGTAGCAGCAGGCTCAAAAGGAGGGAGTGTGAGCTTCTCTAGTACAAAGTTAAGGTCCCAGGCAGGAGTGGGAGTTCTCCTTGGGGTTTTTAAATTGTTAGCTCCTCTCAGGAACTGTTTGATCAGAGGGTGGGAGAAGAGGGGTGGCTCAGTGTTGTAATGAGCTGAGATGGCAGAGGCATGAATCTTAATTGATGTGAATGCTAGGCCTTTGTGGAGCAGCTCTGCTAGATAATCTAGGATTTGAAGTAAGGTTGGCACAGCTGTGTCCTTTCCTTGAGACTGGCTCTAAGAACAGTATCTTTTCCACTTTTCTGAATAGGATTTCCTAGTACTAGTCCTCCCGGCCTCAAGGATAACATCCAGCACCTGTTTGCTGAGGGTTGCTGGTGCTGTATTCAGGGAATAAGCCAGGCTGCCAGGTTCAGGGTTTGTAGCTGAGGATGCAAAATCTGTCCCTCCTGCTGGGACAGCAATGAGGTGATATGATGTAGGTGGCACTGCTGTCAGATTACATAGGAGTGGGTACCAGTGCTGGCGTGGCCAGTCTGGTGCAATAAGGATTGTCCTTGGCCTGTCCTGTTTAATCTTGAGTAGTACTTTTAAAAGGAGGGGCAGAGGGGGAAAGGCATAGATTGAGAGGTTTTCCTATCTAAAGGATAGGACATCCACTTTCCATGCTTGGCTGTGGGGATTTCTGGTGCAAAATTTGCTCAGTTGATGGTTTTGGGGGGAAGCAAAGAGGTCCACCTCTGGTGTCCCCACCTGTGTATTAGAAGTTTGAATGAGTTGGGTTCCAGTTTCCACTCGTGGGTGCACTAGATTTCTGCTTAATTTGTCTGCCAGTCAATTTTGTTTGCCTGGCAGGAATTGAGCTTGCAGGTGCACTTGCTTGCTCAAGGCTGTGCTCCACAGAGCCATTGCTAACCTGCAGAGTGGGTAGGAATGAGTTCCCCCCTGCTTGTTTATGTACCACATAACTGTGGTGTTGTCTGTCTTTATCAAGAGTTGTCTTGGCAGGATAAGGTATTTGAAGGCTGTCGGTGCATTCTGTACAGCTAACATTTCTTTTTGATTGATATGCAGGTGAATTTGTCCTGGGCTCCATTTGCCTGTCAAGTGAGCCCCTCATGCATAGTCTGATGTGTCTGTTGTCAGGGTTTGGGCGGCAGGGGGTTGAGTGAAAGGGAGTCCGTTGTGGTTGCAAGCCTCTGTCCACCAAAGGAACTCTGTCCTTAGGCAAGGAATGATAGGAATCACTGTTTCCAAGTCCTGAGAACATTGACACCAGAGACTTAAGTATCATTGAAGTTTCCTCATGTGCGGTCTTGCATATGGAATTAGTAGAATGCATGAGGCCATGAACCATAGGGCTTGCAGTATTTTTCTTGCAGATAGATGGGTTTGGATGGCCAGTAGTTTGAAGTAATTTGTCAAATAAACCTGCTTTTCTGGAGTGAGGAATGCCATCTGGGAAGTTGTGTTCAAGCTTGCTCCCAGGAATACAATCCTTTGGCTGGGTATCGGATTTCTTTTCGTTGATGGTATACCCCAGAGACATTAGGAGTCTCTCTACAAATGTCGGGTGCTGAAGTAGCAATTCCTGACTGTCCACCTGAATCAGGCAATCGTCCAAGTATGGGTAAATTTGAATATTTCTCTGCCTACAGTATGCAATTGCTGGAGCCAGGCACTTTGTGAATATCCTGGGCACAGTAGAGGAAGCCAAAGGGAAGAGCAGAGAACTGAGTGCATGGAGCCTGCCCTGAAACGTAGATATTTCCTGCAAGATTCCCTTATGGGGATGTGCAGATAAGCTTCTTTTAAGTCTAGGGTGACTAGCCAGGAGTCCTTGGCTAGCATAGGAAGCAGCTGCTGGAGAGTAAGCATTTTGAATTTTGGTACCACCAGGAAGGTGTTGAGAGTTGACAGATTTAGAATAGGGTGCCAATAGTTCTCTTTTCTGGGAACCAGGAACAGTCTGGAGTAGAAACCCTGTCCCCTTTGCTCTGTTGGAACAGGTTGAATAGCTGTGATACTGAGAAGAGAAAGTACTTGCTTTTGGGCCTCTGCCAACTGGTTTGGAGGATGTCTGGCAATCCGCTTGGGGTTAGCAGTGAGTGGAAGTAGAATCTCTATCCCTGGGATAGTGTTTAAGACCCATTAGTCCTGGGTAATATACTCCCAGTTTTTTGCATGCAGGGCGAGTTTTCCTCCTAGAGGTGCAAGTACTTAGGCATGGCTGGGAAGGATGAAGGACAAGTCATTGTGAACTTTTTCCATAAGGGGGTGGCTTACCACTCCCTACTTTTAAGGAGGGAGCACTCCATTGTTTAGACCTGTGCATACCCTGAGACTGTAGTCTTTGTGGTCTGTTGCCCCTGGGTTTGGACTGAGAAGGTCTGGCAGGGACTGGAAAGGATAAGTTTTTTGAAGGCCAATGCCTACTGAATCCAGGTGGCTGTACATGTAAGAAATCTTTAACAGCTTGCATAGATTTAGCTTTTTCCTCCATCTTTTTAAGAATGCATGCTTTTGAGCCAAACAAACATTCTTGGTTTAATGGAGCATCTAGTAATTTTGCTATGACATGGTCTGGCAATGTTTGTTCCTTCAGCCAAGCATGCCTTCTTAGAACAGACCCATTGACAGCAGCCCTGCAAGATGCTTCTAAGGCATCAAAACCACACTGCAAAGTATGTTTGCCAACTTGGTTTGCAGAATGCATTAACTCTTGTAAGTCTTTATTTTCTGCACAATCAGGAATCAACATTTTGTTGTTTCATTAGTTCCATAATATGCTGCTGGTACTTCAACATGTGAAACTGGCAATTTGAAGCCCTGATGGCAAGAGTTGGAGATATACCTTCTTACCCCCATCTGTCTAGAGCCCTAGAATCCCTGTCCGAAGGGGTAGGGTTTTTGGCTGTAGTAGCTTTAATACCTTTAGGTCCCTGGGAAATGGTCTCTGGATCCACAGTGGGACTTTAAAGAGAAATTTGTGAGAGTCAGGTACTCTGTAGTACCTGTCAGGCTTTCTAGGAGCTGGTGGTAAAGTATCAGGGGTAAGACTGGATTCCATGAAGACATCATCTATAATATCTAAGATGGGTATAGCTAGAGGCCTATGCTGAGGCAAGTCTAAAAATTCCCTCAGTCTCTTTTTGGACTGTGGGTAGTCCTGGCATTCCCAGTGGAAATGCTCTCTTAGGGGTATGCAAGGTTTCACCGAAAGAAAGGTCCTCTGGGGGGAGGTAGAGGGAATGGAATCCTCTGCATCTGAATCCTTATAGGTAGGTAAGGGTATGTCCTGGTAATGATAGGAGTCAGAGTCATCAGACTCATGGTCTGTAGAATCAGAAGGAAAATCAATTATTTGTCTTTTAGAGGGGGAAGGCTGGCCTCCCCTAATTAAAGTAATAAGGTCTTCAGCCATTCTAAGCATTTGTTTCTGTGGCATGGGAACTTGAGAATGCACTTTTGTAGTCTGTTTCCTAGGCGTAGTGTGAACTCTGGGCCTGAGAAATTCGGTAATTTTAGTCATTAACAAAGTAGTCTGTTTAATACAAACATTGGAAGGACTGAATACACCCTCAGAAGCCGGTGCCTGCACAGCGGCTCCAGACCCATCCAGGGTAGAGACATCCGCAGGTTCCATAGTCAAAGAAGCATCTTGTGGCAATACCGGACTCCATCTGGGTCTCAGTAGAGGCCTGCGAATCTGTAGAAGTGGGTAACGGTCATCGAAAGCGCCTCACTGTGTACCGGCGGACTGGCGACTAGCTTAATGGAAGCATCATCGGCAGTTTTGGACCTATGTGGTCTATCTATTTCTTTATCCTTGCATTTTTTCAGAACATCGATAGATGGCTTATCAAAGCCATTTCGTAAAACGGAGAATGAGAGAGAGAGAATTTAGAGACAAAAATAGCCCGACAATGAATAGTTCGGGCATTGAACAAGGCACAAAACCGACAGCGAGGGACGTTGTGGTCTGGGCCTAAACAGGTGACGCAGTAAGACTGAAAATCTCTGTGAGGTATTTGCTTTTCACAGGCAAGACGATTGTTAACTTTTTCTGACATTGGTTAGAGCAAGAAAAAAAGGATTCCCAATGGGGTACTTAGCTTTAGAAGACTTCAGGTTTGAAACTGGAAAAATGAAAATTTCAGCTTGCGCTGACCAGCACTTGCAAACTGCTTCTGCTTCGGGCTCCCGCATGGCAAGAAAAGCTGATGTAATGGTGTCGGCTGCATGTTTTATACCCCTGACAACCTGACATCATGGAAGAGGCGACACCATCCGAAGCAGAAATCCCAAGACTCTGGTATTCTGGCCAACTGAGGGCTACCTGCAGGCAGATAACCCAAGTGTGATGACTGCAACAGTGAAATACGAATAACCTCTGACTGCCAGGCAGTACCTCAGGCTCCTGAACCACGTGGCTTCAACTATCTCCATTGTTATCATTGGTGAGACTTCACATGAAGTTTCAGTGGTACCTAAGATCCATTTGGTATCAGCACACTCATCCTTTGGAATAAAAAATCCCCTTCTTACCCTGTCTCAACCACCATTGAATCTCTTTCTTGAATCAGGTGAGCCACAACCCAAGCCTACCTCTTCAACCCCGCCAGTGCAGGAAATGTACAGAGATGCCTCAGACCGGGTGTGGGGAGTGACTATGGGGCACCCTAAGAGTCCAGGACCTGGTCAGCCTCCAACAAATGGGAGCATATCAGTGTTAGAGGGATGAGAGCAATTCTTTTGGCTTTGAAGGCTTTTTAGCCCAAACTGAAACAGAGCCCTCTAAAACTGTTCACAGAAAATACCACAGTTCTGTGGTATGTCAACAAGCAGGAGGAAACAAAATCGTACTTGCTATGCAGACTAGCTCTCCTCGTGTGGGAGCTGGCAATAAAACATGGAGTGACACTTCAGGCAGTCTACATTCCTTCAGAGCAGAGCTCAGGCAGACACCTTAAGCAGGTCCATGTCACAATCCCATGAATTGATGCCCTACAGGGATGTGTTCTTGGACTTAGTTCACAGATGGGGTACACCTCAAATAGATCTATTTGTGTCCCCCATGAACAGGCAACTTCCATGCTTTTGCACCAGGCTGCCCAACCCTTTGGCGAGGGCAACATATGCCTTCTCAATTTCATGAAAGGAGATGTTTCTCTATGCATTCCCCCTTTTCCTGTTATTTAGAAAGTCCTACTGAAGATTCAGCAGTACAGACAAAAAAAATCTTGTTGGTGACCCACTTTTGGCCAAGACAGTGCTGGTTCCTCCTGCTCCTGCATTTAGCCAAGGGCAATCGCCACAAGTTACCCCACAGAGTGGACTTTCTCAGACAGGGCAAGATCTCTAATCCATCCACGCTGTCCATTTCTACACCTCACCCTGTGGGTTATAGAATACTGATCCTTACAAACACTTGTACAATAAGGAAGTGCTCACAGTCCTGCAGGAGGCCAGGAAACCTAATATCAGGAGGTCTTGTGTATCCAAATGAAAAAGATTCTCCATATGGTGTCTTCAGAGACAGTCAGACAAATTACAGAGCCAAGTCCCTTTGGCACTCTCCTACCTGTGTGAACCTTTGCAGACAAGATTAGCATACTCCTCCATCAAGGCTCATCTGTCTGCCATCTCAGCTTGTCTGCTTCTGGAACCCCCTTTGGCTTCCAGAGTACCTACAAAGCTGTTTTTAAAAGGAGTGCTGCATCTCAGGCCCCCCAGGAAGCACATTCCTCCTCCCTGGGACCTGCATTATGTCTTTGAGAAGCTCACTGTGCCACCCTTTGAACCAGTATCCAAGGCTTCCCTGAAACACTGCACTTGGAAAACAGTACTCCTAGTGGCCTTGGCTTTGGCTAGAAGATTGCCTGAGCTACAAGCTGTCATGGCCAATCCCCCTTTTCTCATATTCCACAAAGACAGGGTAACCCTTAGGACCAATCCATCCTTCATGCCTAAGGTGTGGTTAATGAGCTTTTCTTAAACAGACATCCCACCCACAAAGTGACATTAAGAGAGTCTTACACTCTCTTGATCTGCACAGACAGCTTAGGTTCTACCTGGACAAGACTAAGTCCTTTAGGAAGTCTGACCAGTTGTTTGTCTCTTTCCACCCCAGAGCCCTGGGGAAAGCCATATCAAAACAAACCATCTTAGCCTGGATTTCCAGGGAAATTATCTTCTGCTATGCACACCATGGGAAATCTTTGAGATCCAAGGTAAAGCACACTCCACTAGGGCTATGGCCTCGTCTGCAGCTGCCTTTAAAGGTCTGGATGCCTCTACCATTTTAGAGGAAGCCACTTGGACATCAGTCCACACATTCACCAAGCATTACAAACTAGACCAAATCTCTAGATCCTGGGTTGGATTTGCCAAGGCTTTTCTCAATGGATTCATAGAGAATTCCTCCAAGCCACCACCCTCTTCCTTACTGAGCTTTGGCATTCACCCAAGAATACAGAATACTGTAAGATGTGAATAGAAGGACATAGAATAGTTGTGTAAAATATTGCCATAACCATAGATGTCCTTCTCTTTCATGTTGCAGTATTCCTTCCCTCCCTCTTAACATACCTTTCCTTCTTGGATGGCACTGGACTTGCACAGCATGTTCTAGGACTGGGGTGCTCAGTTCTGAGGTCTGGTGCATGCTGATGTCACTTTTATGGCCCGTGCTAGCCTAGCCACATCAGACATCCCACACCTAGCAGTGAATACAAATATTTGAATACTGGCTGGACGTTCAGGTAGCAAGAGGAGGAGACCCAAGAGTACAGAATGATGCAACATGGAAAAGAAGGACATATATGCTTATGGTAAGATTTTACACAGCTATTATTTCTTATATTAAATGCAAGACAAGCTCCAGTCATGATAGAATAAGAAAAAGAGATAATGGTTGTTTTGCAGTACTAAGGGGCTACTCCCAAGGGAGGAGGATAACACTGACATGCTTTTATATTCCACCTAAATCTGCTGCAATGGAGCTTAAGAAAATTCTGGGAGCACTTATTAGATTTCAGCAGAGGATTAGTACTTACAGATGGGGACTGGAGTTTGATTTTCAATAGTGAGGATGTATTTGGGTGGCCTAGAAGGGAAAATGTAACACACGAGGGTAGATTTTTGAAAAAAACTTGTAAAAATATTTAGTATGAAAGATGTGAATTCAGTAGTTGGAGTTTGGAGGAAATTTACATATTATTCCCCAAGGTACAAAACTGGGCTAGGCTAGACAGAAATTGTATTTTATGGGAGCATGGTATATTTAATTGAAAGTTTTGATATGCATCCAATAATCATTTCAGATCACACACCAATAATAACTAAAAATGCATGGTAATGAAAAAAGATGAGACACTACCACCTCCCCACCTATCTATTAAACAGAGAGGAGTGTAAGAAATGGGTAGTGGGAATTACTTGGGAGTTATTAGGGAAGATGGACATTACTTAGAGGAACTGACAAAGGTTAAAGTATTACAGAATATGGAGAATCTGTCAGAATAAGAGGAAGTGCATTGCAGACTGCTAAAGAGAAAATAAGGTAGTAGCTGGTTTAGAAAGATTGCTGTTAAGCAACTTTTTTTTTGATAACTCCAGGGCAGAAAGACTCGACAACAGAAAGTAGAAATTATCATTGCCAAGCTTAGGGAGTCTATAGCAAGCAAAATAACCCCAGATCCTGTATAGGTATTAGAAATACTTAGAATTTTTTTTGAAAATCTGTATAAAGCAGAAAAATGTGGAAATCAAAAATGTACAAATTGAAATGTTTATGGAACAATTAAATGTCTGAAGGTTAGAGATAGATGAGGCTCCATTACTAATAGAAGGAGATGAAAAAAAATGGTGATGTATAACCAATCTACAGTAAAGTCCCCAGGAATAAATGGTATTCCTGGGAAAGCTTTGGAACTAGGGAGGAAGAAAGTGATAAAAGATCAGGAAGGTTTTATTTAACAGTATTTTAAAAGGAGGAGAAGCACCTACATCCTTGAAGAAAGCAGTGATGGTTGTAATACCTAAAGATGGTAAAGATACATCGGATCAAATTCATATAGACCTATTTTGATTCTCAACAATGATAGTGTCTTGTTGTTTGTCTTTTGGCTTTTCCTGGTTAGGGGTCACCACAGCGGACCTCCGGTCCGCTGATTGGCAGTAGATTTTTTATGAACACCGAGGTGCCAGTCCGACGTTCAACCTTCAACGAAGGCACGCCCATTTACATATGTCTTTTGAATGCCCACCCAACCGTGGGGAGGACATGCAGACTCCACACACAAGGCACTTCCCACACTCCAGCTGAGAATCGAATGGGAGAACCTCTTGCTGTGAGGCAACAACACTACCACTGCACCACTGTGGATATAACAATGATAGTGTCTATAATGGCTAAAAGAATGGCAAAGGTGATGCTAGTGATTTTGAGTAGGGAAGGCAAGCATTTGACAACATTAATAGAACAATGATGATCCAGAGGGAAGCAGAATGTAAGAAAATACTACTGTTGTTGATGGATCTTGATGCAGAGAAAGCATTCAGCAGAGTAAAATGGGATATTCAGTAGAGCAATGGAAGCATTTACATTACCTGTTAAAATTATAAGGTTGATTAAGAGTGGAAAATTAAAGTGGTAATAAATTTTTGTTTGAGCAGAGGAACCTGGCAGGAGTGTCCTCTTTACCCTTTGTTGTTTGGACTATATTTAGAACCATTAGCACAAAGAAAATAAGAGACTCAGAAATTCAAGGATAATTGGTGTGGTGGTCAAGAAAGGTTGGCTGTATTACTGATTATATTATTTTATACCTGATAAAACCAGAAAAGGACATTTCAGCATTGCTGAACAATGAGTAATTTTTAAATCATTTTGGGATATAAAATTAATGAAGGTTAAAGGCAATAGCTGTAAATTATGTACCCACACACAAATTGGTTCAGCAATATCCTTATTTATGGGGCCATAGTAAAATGAAGTACTTAGGAGTATAGGGTAAAAAGGATTCTGGTGGGCAGCTAAGACTAAAAAGATAATACAAAAACTGAGAAATTGGAAGCTCTGTTATATGGATAGCAAGATACACGCAGTTAAAATGCTTCTAGTCCCTTTAGTTTTATATACAGGTCAGGCATATTTTTATGAACAGAGGAGAAGTTGTGGATAGAAATTGCCAAGACATAGTAAGGCCTTGCTGAATCTAATTATGGTGGCTGTCAAAAAAGCAATTACAAGAACTGGAAATCCAAGTCTAAACCAACTTTACTAGAAGAAGTGACTATAGTAACAGAGATAAACCAATATGGAATTGGAATCTTTAGAAAAGGATAGGAGCAAATTACATAGGAAAAATGGGAGTTGTTCCAGAGAAGGCAGGAGTTGAATGACCTGTATAATGTTTGACAATGTATGGATAGATTATAAGTGATACATAATGTTTGCAACTACAATTATGTTAACATGGTTTGTGTTGTAAGATGTTTGCAATTAAAATTCAATATGTTTTTTAATTTATATAAATGTATGATTGCCTATATCATATGTGATATTTTAACCTCCAGAAATCTACTCTCTTTTGTTACATTTTCCCGTATAGCCCCCCCACATACATTGTCACTATTGCAAATCAAGTTCCAGTCCCCACCTATAAGTAATATTCGCCATTGAAAGCTTATTTCTCCCAAAAAAATTCTTAAGCTTCATAATAGCAGTTTTTGGTCAAACATAAACAGATGCCAGGTAATTTTCCTCCCTTGCCAGTAGTAGCCCCTTACTTTCACAAATTTACTATTATATTTCCCCTCTCTTCAATCAGTATTGGAGTACTTCCAGCAATTAATATAAGCACATCCCCTTTCCTTTGTCCCTGATATTCAGCTGAATATCTATCCTTTATCAAATTCACATGCTCACTTCATTCCAGTGTGTCTTCTGTAGCATTGCTATTTGCATTTCTTAATATAATTCAATAATATTACTTTTGTCTATATTTGTGTGGTTCACATTTCAAAATAATATGGATATTGTAGCCGTTATGATTATATTTCACAGGAGCATATGCATTTAATTGAAAGCTTTGGCACACAGCCAGTATTTATTTCAGATCATGTGCCAAACACAGCTAAGATTAAAATGCAGGGTAATTAAGTAAAAATGAGACACTGGTGCTTCCCTTCCCTTCCTACCTTTAAAAAAAAAGGCGAATTTAAGGAATGGGTAGTGAAAATTATTCGAGAGTTACTGTGGAAGATGGATATTTTTTCTAGATGTTATAGTTAGTGAATGGGATAAAATGAAAGTGGAATTTAAAAGTAGAGTAGAAATAAAAGAAAGAGAGATGTTTAAGAAGCAACAGGAATTAGAGGAGGTGACAAATGTTAAAAGTATATCAGAATAAGGAGAATTTTGCAGAACAAGAGGAGGAGCAACTGCAGATCCCTAAAGAGAAACCAAGGGAGTATCTGGATAATATGCATAACTTTAGAAAGATTGATTTTAAGCAACTTTTTTTTTTTGAGAATTCCAGAGCACAAAAACATTTAGCATGGCAAATTGGGCAACAGAAAGGTGCTAAACTTAGGGAGTGTGTAACAAGAAAAGTGACCAGGGATCTCGTACAGGTACTGGAAATTTGTGTAAAGCAGAAAAATGTGGAACTCAAGAAATAGTGCAAATGGAAATGTTTATGGAAGACTTAAGTATGCCAATGTTAGAGGTAGATGAGATTCAACAATTAACAGTTAAGATACTACAGGATAAGACAAAAGTGGTGACATATAATCAGTCTGTAGGTAAGTCTCTAGGAATAGATGGTGGTATTGTGGATGTTTGGAAGCTAAGATGGGGAATAAATGATAGACTTGGAAGATTTTCTTTAACAGTATTTTAAAAGGAGGGGAAACGGCAACATCCTCGAAGAAAGCTGTGGTGGCTGTATGACCTAAAGACAGAAAAGACTCATCAGACAGACTCATATATGTGCATTTTAATTTTAACCCATGATTATTAAGTGTCTATAATGGCTAAAAGAATGACAAAGATATTGCCAAAAGTGATATGAATCAGTGTGATTTTGTGAAGGGGAGGCAAACATTTGACAACATCAGTAGAACAATGGTGATCCAGAGGAAAGCAGAATGTAATAAAATACCATTGGTGGTGGTCTTGTTGCAGAAAAGGCATTTGACAGAGTAAGTTGGGATTTTATAATTAAAGGCAAAAGAAGCATTTGCATTTCCTGGTGCAATAGTAATGTTAATCAGGAGGATATATGAGGGAGCAGAGTCAAAAATTTAAGTGGAATGATTGCTTTCTGAACAGAGATGCCAAGCCTCTTTGTCCTTCATTTGCTTTATATTTTTAATGCAAGTAAGGGACTCATAGATACAAGGATATAACTGGTATAATAATCAGGAAAAGTTGGCTTTACTTACAAATGATATTTTGTACCTGATTTAAAAACAAAGCAGTGTTGTGAATTTTTTTTGTAAACAGGAAACATCTTTATTGAATTATCAGTTATGACACAGGCAATCAATCATACATTTATGTTTGTGAAAGCAAACCATATTGACATTTTCAGTAGCAAACATTATACATTACTTGTCTATATAGTCTTTGTCAGTCAAGTGTTACATAGCTCATTTAGTTCAATTCATGCCTCCCTTAAATTTCATTCCAGCTCCAAAACATTATTCTCCATGTATTATTCCCACAATTCTCACTTTTTATGTAATTTACACTTATTTTCTAAAGATCCCATTTCTAGTTCTTTTATCTTTGTTGCTATATTGATCACTTCCTGTACAGTTTGGTTTCTGTTTTCTGGTAATTGATTTTTAGACAAGCACTATGTCTAGGCAAGTATAATTCTGTATCATAGCTCAAAAATTTTTTTTTCCTTAGTTACACAAAATTGCTTGCACACTAGTTCTGACAGAGTAGTCTGCAGGGAATTTTTAAAAGCTGCTAACTCATTACGCTTCCAAAACAAAAGTTCCCAGTGACCTCTTTCTTCCTCATCACACCTCCAACATTTGCAATCTACCTGAGGAAAACTCCTTTGGAGTCTGTTTGGGGTGTAAAGTACCTAAGAAAACACTTAGATCCTAAATCTTCTAGACTTTGTTGCATATCTGGGAGCCATACATGCATTCTCATATTGTTACTTTGTGAATTGCTTATCCAATCCTTTCTAGCCTCCTCTGATTGATTCCTAGACTTATCATGCAGTATTTTATGTACCATACTAATTATCCTCTTTTTAATAATTTAACATATTTACAATGTATATACACAGAAAGGAAGAAATTCAACATCAGTGTCTTCTTCTTCTTTCAGCTTTTTCCCAGTTAGGAGATGCCACAGCAGATCACTGTCCGCTCATAATTGGCAGTGGAGTTTTACGGTGTCGAGTTGCCAGCCCGGCGCCAAACCTTCCACAAAAGGCACACGCTCACACCTAAGGCCAATTTAGTGTCCAGTCCACCTACAGCATGTCTTTGGGATGTGGGAGGAAACCGGAGCACCCAGAGGAAACCCACGCGACCACAGGGAGGACATGCAGACTCTGCACAGAAGGCACCCCAGCCGAGGATCGAACCAGAGAACCTCTAGCTGTGAGGCGGCAATGCTAACCGCTGCACCACCGCGGCCGCCCAAGAAATTCAACATCAGTGTAATCTTATATAATTAACACATTAAAATCTTGGTATTTCAGTAGCAAAATTTCAAGGTTGCCCCAACAAGTAAAGATCTTAGTATGGTTTATAGATCTTATTCTGATCACTTCTTTTTCAGTTTTACATAATGTTAAATTTTAAAATTCTTTGAACGCAGGAACTCAGTTCAATTTCCAATTTTTTGTAATAACTTTTCTAGCAACTCCCAAGAGAGCCCAAAATAGTCTTTGCTCTTTGGCTGTTACAGACACAGGAAGTTGTCCATTCACTAGTATTATTGATCTAGTTAAAGAATAATTATCAGACCATAACCCCTTAAAACATGCTTATCTCTTTCCAGGATATATTTATTTTTTTTATAATCCATAAACATGTGCCCAATCAGCTTTTACAGCTTTACTTACCTCTCCAACAAACTGAAGAAGTCATTTTACTAAACCTACAGATTTTATAGGGAGTAGCAAAGATTTTGTGTCTATATTTCTACATAATATTTTCCAGTATAAACTTGAAGTTTGACTAATTTAAGTAACAAAGCTTTATTCTTACCATCTATTGAGTCACTCAATCCACCACTACCTTAAAAGTTCCAGAATTTTGCATCAAAATTATCTATAATTATATAGCTTGGACAAATTTCCTTTGTATGTCAATCTACCTTCAGTAACAGCATTCATATAACCGGGGAATAATGTTCTGTTCCTTATTCATATCATCGACAATTTAATTTCTTACTGATGGATAATACTAATTGGTTAGTAGATTCATCCAACTTATATTTCATTAAATATTCTGGGACCTTTGCTTTTCCTTTTTCAAAGCAACCAGACCATAGTACTAATCCATTCCTTTTTAATAAATTCCTTTTAACATTGTTCTGAGTTTCCTTAAATCTAGAGGTACGTGCAATAGGAAAACAAAAATTCCCATTTTGATACTAATGTAGTTTTAAAAAACATATTTCTTAACTGTTTTAAGAATTGATTTCATATATGCTGAGTCTAAAGACTGAATCTAAGATTGAAATGAGTTTCCTTCTAATGGAAATTGTGTTAACCCGATGAAAGGATTATTACTTGTTTCTAATTTATCTTTAATGAACTTATAAGAATTTAGAATAATCTGCCCCTGGATGTTTTTCCATTGAGTAGTGTAAGTTGGGTCTATACAGGGTGCAATAGAGTTAAACCATGCAGCAATAAAATAAGATTCTACATCTGGGAAGTTAATACTGCATACTCCCATAATCCTATATGATTTATAAGCAAGTCTTTGCTTTTTAGAATACCATAAGAATGAAGTTAATATTTTTTTCCATTTTCTTTAAAAGTTTTTTGTCCTGTATTAAAGCTATTGAATGCAATATTAATCTTGGGTAATATAATCATTTTAATAAGCAATACCCTATCCTCAAAAAAATCATTCCCTTTATAATAAGTTATAATTCTTCAATTACTTTTTTCAAAATTACTAATAATCTTACTAACATCTGGACAGATTTTTCTTCCTAAATATTTTTAGTTCTAATATTTATCCATAAACTTGCTATCTAGTAATTGATTTAACACTAAAGTTTATTACTATTAAATTTCAGCAGTGATACTTCTTGAAACTTTTCAATTTTCTCAATTTCTTCAACCAAATAATTTAAATCTCCTACAGTTAGTACACTATCACCTGCAAAAAGTTGCATTTTACACTGATGGATTCTCAATTAGAGATTATCAGTTTTTCCATTGCTTCCTATACTATTAACTATGGGTTTGATAACTAATACAATAGGTCAAGTGGACAAGGGACACCCTTGTTTTGTGCCTTTCTTTAAAGTGAATCCTTTGAGAAATGTAAGATCCAATTTTAACATATGTTTTGGAGTCTCTGTACAGTTTAATGTTCCAATAAACTCTTCTGAAAATGCAAATGCTTTTAAAGTTTTAAACAAATAGCTCCAATCTACAGAAACAAAAGCTCTCTCAATATCTAAACTAATTCCAAAGACATGCATCTGGAGCATTTCTTCCTATGTCTCTGTTGAAAATGGGCTCTGTCTGTCAGACTTTCCCAGTAAACAAATGTTAAATGAATAAAAATAAATAATTGGGGTCAATTTCTTGTTCATACATAGCAAAATTAATTCAAAATGGGTGGCGAAATCCAAACACACTCTGGCTAGGCTTATAAATGCCCTAGGGCAGATAGCCTAGTATGAAGTATGAACCTATACCTTGTGCTTAATCTAAGATAGTTACTACCCTTTTTATATTATTGTACATTAACTATAGATCTTGTTTGATCTTAATCTACTGCATCTCTTAATCATGTGGCAAAAATGGAAATAAATATGTTATAGTCTACATTTAATTATGAAATATATCTATATGAGGAGACTAACATATCTTTTCTTAGTTTAAGTATAGGTGAGATTGCAGAAAATTTCCATGAGGGAGGAATTTTTTTTGTCACACTGTATTATCCTGAAAATGTCACTTAGTAATTCTAAAATATTTAACAGAGACAAACTATAGAATTCCATACTTAAACCATCTAACCCTGAAGCTTTACCATTTTTACCTTTTTTTTTTTTAAAGCTTCTTTAACTTCTACCAGGGTAATATGATTATTCATCTGAGATATTTGTTGGTCATCAAATTTGCTAGTAACATTTTTCTTTAAATTGTCAATTTTGTAATCATCAGGATTATTATTTCTATCTTTATTAAGATCCTTATGGATATACAGATATTTAATATTTCTAAAAGATTTTTTTAGAAATATTAAATATCTATGTCTGATGTAAGCTTATTAGTGTGAGGATTTCTGATATCAATTTGCGCCTTTTTGCTCAAAACCTTCTATTAGCAATGTATCTATGTAGATTTTTTGAAGTCACATAACTATGCAATATTATTTTTTCTTCTAAAGCCAACTCCACTTTGTTAAAACTTTGATATTTTGTCATTAACTTTTTAATGATTTCAGTATTAATTTCTTTCTTGTTCAAGCTGCCCTTTATATATTTCATCTTGTATTTCTAACAATTATTTACCCCATTATCCTATTTGATTACTAGCCCATTTTCCCATTCTATCAAGGAGTCTCATAGTATGGCTTTACTAACCTGACCATTATCATTCAAAGATAGAAAATCCTTGATTTGCTCCTTAAGGTAACTCTTAAACTCTCTAAATTTAATTATACATCCTGGGATTTTTTAAATCTGAAATTTTCTTATATCCATTACTATATATTAACACTTAGTCCATTATGACCAAATAAAGGACAAGGAATAGTTTTAAAGTAATTATTTTTATTAAGTAAATTTATAGAGGCAAAAATTGTATCAATTCTAGTTTGCATCCCACGTGCATGTGAAGAACAATGAGTTCTTCTGCTTTTACTAGTAAATCAACTAAATTATTACTAATCTAATTAGTGCTTTAGCTGATGCCAGTATTTTAGCTTTCTTCGATTCACTTCTATCTTCTGTACTAAATATGCAGTTAAAAGCGTCTGCTAAAATTAGACTACCCTTCCAATGCCTTTATAGCAAGTTTAAATGATCTTTAGCTGCTCTTGCACCTATTCCAGGGATCCAGTAAAAATAGCTAATGTATAGAGTTTGCCATTATATTTAATTATTATGAATGTATATGTTCCTTAAGGGTCATTAAAGGATTCCATTACCTTTGGCACTACCGTGGATTTTTTTTTTTTTACAAAGTATAGCAGTTCCTCTCCTTTTTTTTTTTTTTTTTTAAAAGACGCAGATGGTAACATTTTATAACCTAAATTATTTAAATATTGTATATCTTTATCAAGTGAGTCTCTTGCAACAATATAATGTCTTGTCTTTAATTTTAGATATCTTGTTAATGATTTCCTTTTGTTGCCATTATTTAGTCCATTTATATTAATAGATAACTATCTATACTGTGTATTTATAAAGATTTCTTTTTAAAATATATGATACATTTATCCACCATATTAATTTATTTACAAGACTCTATTGCATTTCTGTGACAATGTTCTAGATTTTTTTAATTCTTCCTTTCTACAAACTAAACTACTAAAATTCAAAAATCATAAAAATACAAGTCTACAACTGTAACTGTATATTATGCTAATAAAACACAACCTACCACGGATACCAAAGTTCCTAGTCTGCCTATTGAATAGTCAAACTACTATACTATTGCTCTACCTAGCAATACCTAAAATTTGCTATACAAAACTAGCCAAAAACTACTGTGACTTACAAATATATTATTTATAGGTCAAAATAATAAGAGACTACTAATCTGATTATATATAATGGTATTTTAAACTGCCCCTCCATTACTTACAACTTTAATAATGCTCTTCTATTAATCCTAGATATTAAATACTCATTCAACATTATTTATTTAGATATCTAAATTATAATAAGTATAACAAAGTTGGACCTGAAGAGAGAGACATATGTGGGCATACAATTTACATGTAATCTTATACTAAACTATAATACAAGAGAGGGAGCTCAATGTACATATATGTTTATCATGTCAAAAACACGCACATATTTTATAGATCTAACAAAAGGCTCTGAATTAGTTTTTAAAGTACAACTGTTTATATTTCAAATTTCTTAGGTTCATAGGTTCATACTAGGCTATCTGCCCGAGGGCATTTATAAGCCTAGCCCATAGTTTTGTGGCTTACGCCACCCCTTTAGTTTGGAGAAACTATGCCCATTATTTTGCTGTGCCTCTGTCGAGCAGTGACACTGAGGTAACCCCTGGGGTGTATCTGCGATCTCCCATCCATTGGTCAAGATTCCTCTTGAACAAGGCCAGCGAGGTGCTCTGCCTCACATAAACCGGGATTTTGTTCCACAGCATAGGGAGTCTTTGGGTGATGAATCTATCCCTCCAGCACGTCCTGTTCTGTGACAGTCTTAAATCAAATATCAAAATATTTAAAAATTTGTTAGCTTATTAAACTACTTCATAAAAATATGTACATTACAGAAGCCGAAGAGAATGGCTTACTATTTCTATGCAGTCAGAAAAAATGCAGTCTATATTGTATTCAAAAGTTAAAAAGTGTTAATTCAAATCTGATTCTCCTTTCCTGGATTCAAACATGTTGAAAAATCGACTCTACTTTCTATCAAAATGGATGTACTGATTCAGCAATAAAACAGTCAAGTTTCAGCTTTGACTTATGAATTGAGTTATTTCAGGTAGTCTTAATGAATCCAACTCTACTTCTCTCAATTAATATGTACAGTTAGTTAATAATACTACAACATAAGCTATTAAGATGTAAAATGTAAGCATTGCTATAGCTTTTGTCTTAACAATACTTCACTTGTAAGAAAAGAAAAGATGTGTTATGAGTAGATTTCTCACACGTACTTGAGAAAAAAAAAAGAAAAAAATATTTTTATTCTTTCACAGACATCAGTGAGGAACTTTGACCTAGATTGTCTTCAAGACAGCTCAAAGTGGGAAAAACAGCATTCTGAAGAAATGGGACATTCTTTTGTTATCAAGCTGTCTTTCTGAATGACCTGTGAAAGGTATGCGTTACACAGGAGCAAAGAAAACAAAATCACCAGCACTATAACACTTAATTGGCATATTACTTAGATCTGACATTCAGTTAAACCCAGCAATAGACATACTAAGCAATGTTGAACAAATAAAACTAATTCTTAACTTGTATAGCTTTAACATTACCAGTTCTACTGCTTATAATATGATATTCTCTTATAAGAAGTATTTAACATTTAGAAAGACTTATTTAAATGAAATATATTAAATCTTTCACTGTAAATACAGTAAAACAAGCCCTTCATATTCCTCATCATGAAAAAAATGTTTCAGCTTAAAATATGAATACACACAACATATGTTTTGAGGTTTAAAGTCCAGTACAAACTTTTACTTAAAAGGCAAATCTATTGTTTCAGAAAATAATAGTCATATTTTTAGACTTTTAAGTTTTAGAAGCAGTTTTCCAAGAATTCATCTCTCTCTTCAGGGCTATGCTGTTCCACTCATTTTCTTCAGTATTAAGGATTTTATTGCTGTTAAAAGTGGATGCCTCCTCCAGAGTGCTAAATATTTTGGTTTCTTCACACAGGAATAATTTGATCTTTGCAGGAAATGCCATAGTGGCTTTAATATTAAACAGGATTTTCTTTTACTCATTACTTTATTGGAATAGTCATTGTCAAATCTGACCTTGAGTTCACTTATTGTAATAGTGAGCTGGGCCATGCTGCTTTTAATATTTGAACTTTTTCTAAGCTAGACATGAACTTATCTATAATTGAGTGTGGTGGTGCGGTTTCCTTAGAAGGTGCTCTCATGGATCTGTGTGTTCTTTCAATTCCAAAAGATAAAGTTTCAGGTAGATTTAATGTTTTATATAACCAGGTGGTTAAGAAGTTTATTATATTGTCTACTTCATACTTTTCAGGTATGCCATAAATTCTAATGTCGTTCCATCTCGGTCTATTTCTAAATCATCATGTTTTCCTATGAGCCAGTTATTTTGTTTTAAAAGAAATTCAGTCTGAGACTCACCTGCAGTAATTCTGCCTTCGTAATCATTCAAAGTCTCTTCCATACTGACAGTTTGTTCCCATTGTTGTTTCATAAAAATTTCAAATTGTTCCATCCTCTTTCTGAACTCTTCTTTGAAACTTTCTAGTTTCTTTATTCAGTTTATCTATTTAAGTAGTACATCCTGCATACTAGATAGTATTGACTGGATGTCTTTTTTAAAACAAGAATCCGGAGTTTCATTTTGTAAGTGACTCATGTTGAAGGCTCTTCTCTGTTAACCAAACAGTTGAAATTCTGACAGAAAAACTACAGCTTTTATAGTTGAAGCTATAAATATTTTCTCTGACTATTAATGAGTAAAATTAGCTAAAAAGTATCTTCAAATTTAAATTTTTTTTATTTCATTTTTTGTCAGAAAAACGTTTTCAGTCACAGAACTTTTACCAGTTGTTCTCGGTTAGCAGTCTTGGCCATGCCCATACCTAATTTTCCCTTTTTTAACAGCAGCTTCTGTTCTAGATGCTACATAAAACTCTACAAGTGAATGTCTTTCACTTAGGATCCCCCTATGTCTTTCTCTTTTTCTATATTCTGATTTTAATCCTTGGTAGAGAAGGCAATCTCCAGCCTGCAGTGCAATGAATTCATGACCTTTTCCCATTCAGTTACTTTTTTCCTCTCTAATTATTTGCTCCCAATACCTTGATTCCTTTGCCAGTTTTCTCCATTAAATTACATTCCCCTTTTGCCTATTTTCTGTACTCCTGGTTGCAGTCATTACTATCTGCAAAATCTCCTTTCTGAATTCCTGTGTTGGATTAGTTCTTAACATACTTTCTGCTACTTTATGAATAGAATATTCTGTGTGGTTGTCATTCTCCTTAAGGAGCTGCATCCAAAATCCCAGTCTCTCTCTCTATTTCTTGAGCTTTCCCCAGTTCATCATCACCCCTTTCCACTTTGAATTACAGTATAGCTTTCTGCTTGTGCTATGTATAGGAGCCTTAACTGTGTAGCTCTGAAATACCCCTTCAAATCAGGTAATCCCAAACCACCTTGCTGTATTGGAAGATCAACTTATCCCACTTGACTCTTGACCCCCCCCAATAAAATCCTTAAACTATTTATTAATTGCTATCCACAACTTGTCCTCTGGTTGTTAAAAGTATGCCTGACCTGTGTATAAAACTAAAGGGATTAAATACATTTTCACTGCTTTTATTTTGCTATGGTATTCATAAAGCAGAGTTTCCAGTTTCTCAATTTTTTGTATTATCTTTTGTTTAGTCACTTCCCAGATATTCTTAGCTGCCATAACAGAATCCTTTTTAATCCACACTCTTAAGTACTTCATTTTATCATGCCATGGGGTGTTGAATCAATTTGTCTGTGGGTATATAGTTTACAGCTGCTGCCTTTGTTTTATCTTCATTAATTTTGTAACATGAAAATACTTGAATGTAGAATGTTCCACAACACTTAAATGTTCTTTTCTGTTTTTATCAGATATAAAATAATATTGTCTGCAAATAAAGCCAACTTTTCTTGATTACCATACCTGCTGTAAGTGTTGTAGAACAATTTGTGCAGTTTCAAGCCTTTTTGGGGTGTAAAATGAATTATTTAGGAGTATGGATTAAAAAGGATTCTGTTATGGCAGCTAAAGATATGTGAAAAGAGATTAAAGAAATGTAATAAAAAAAACTAAGAATCTGGAAGGTCTTGTTTATGGCTATGAATAACAAGATACAAGTAGTGAAAATGTTTTTAGTCCCTTTAGTTTTATATACAGGTTAAGCATGTTATCAACCAGAGGAGACGTTGTGGACAATAATAGAGTTAAAGGAATTTATCTGGGAGGGGAAAAAGTCAAGGGTCAAGTGGGATAAGTTTATCCTTCCAACAGAACAAGGTGGGTTATGATTACCTGATTTGAAGGGATAGTTTAGAGCTATGTAGTTAAGGCTCATATACATAAAACAAGAAGAAAACTACAATTGAAAGTGGAAAAAGGATGATGAAGCAGGGAAGAAATTCAAGAAATAATGTGAGAGTGGGCTTTTGGATGCTGACCCTTAAGGAGAATAGAAACAGTCAAAAATGAAATGAAGTTTGATCAAACAAATTAACACAGTCATTGGGACTGTCCATAGAGAGTCATGTTTTATAACAGAAGTAAACAGGATATATTACTGCACAGCTAAATTAATACCGGATAAAGTTCTACCACAATAACCCAGGGTAGTGAGGGAAAGGAAGGGGGGAAATCGAATGCCATCATGGAAGTATTGAATAGAGAAGACTATAAAGCAATTAAGACAAGAAATGTAACTGTTAAAATAGTTTAGAAGAGGGAATAGATCAACAAAAATACTTGGAAAGATAGATGTGATAAAAGCAATGCACAGTATTAGAACCTACCAGGATCTATCATGCATTGTCATAAACTAAAAATCTCAGCACAGGTGGAAAACCTAAGAAGATATGCAGATAAATATAAAGAAAAGTACAAAATAATTTATTGATGACCCAAAAAAGTTTTATAGAAAATTTGGAAACAAGGCAAAAGGAATTGGAAGACCACCCAAAAAAGAAGAACCAGATACATTTTGGAGAAGTATCTGTGAAGATCCTGTGGAACAAAACAAAGGTGCTAAATGGATAGAAGAAGTAAAAGAAAGAATAAGAGGTTCATAGGTACAGGATATGAAATGGGATGAAGTAACAGCCAGAGAGATTTAAACAAAGTTAAGAAAAGTCACTAATTGGAAAATCCCAGGTACAGATCCAGTACCTAACCTTCTGGCTTAAAGTATTAACATCTTTGCCTGAAAATTTAGCCATGAGTAAGAGCTATTTATATGTGCACTCTGAACAGACACCAACCTAGCTAACAACAGGAAGAACAATGCTCCTACTTAAGAATGAACCAGCAAGCTACCCCAAAAGTTATAGCCCAATAACGTGCCTTCCAATTACACAAACTATATACTGGAATTGATGCTAACAGAGTTTATAGTCATTTAGAAGAAAACTCAATTATGGCAATAGAAAAAAAGGGCAATATAAGAAAGTCATATGGAACAAAGGATCATTTGTTGCTAAATAAAGTCATAGTGGAGAATTGTAAAAAGGGGAAAAATCTAAGTATGGCATGGATTGACTGCAAAAAAAGCATTTGACAGTATCCCACATTCATGGATAAAAGAGTACTTAAAATGTATAAGATACTCCCTACACTGATCAATTACATCTCAGTGACAGACCACCTTGCAATTAAGCCATGATAAAGGAAAAATTATTATTCCAGGGATCACCAAAGGAAGGAAGAGACTTCAGAGCCAAGTGCCCCTCAGAAAATAGTTTTACTCAGTAAAATGTTAAGCGCTTTTGTCCTCAAATTACTGGACTTCATCAGAACAAATTATGCAACCCCCCCCTAGTCCTTGTATGCAATATCCTTAATTAAATCAATCAATTAGAAATTCTCCAACCAGAAGAAAACAAAACAAAGGACAGGCAAAGGAACTGGATTGCCCCAGCCCATGCACATCATTGTGAAGAACCAAGCATCTGATATGGTTTAGGAACTTTTCCATGGAAAAGAATACTCATTCGAAATTAACACTGTTAGTAAAAACAATGCACATAAATAAATAGTTGACATCCTACTTGGAAAAATTATTGGATTCAGCTTTGAAGTATTTTCCTTCCTTTGTTGGTTCCCATTATTGGTTTGGTCTTGTGGATTATTCCAGGGATAAAAATCCAAATCTGTCTTGCCCTTAACCCATTAGGATGTCTACTTAGATTAGGCCATGGCTATAATAGGCTCCTAGAAAACAGAAACAAAAGTGCAAAGACTTCTATTCTTCTCTTTCAGTGATTTAAAACTATAGAGCTCATTAGATGAGGAACTGAAAGCACAACTGCAAGTAGTCAAAACTTTTTCAGAAGATATAAGAATGTCATTTGGTCTTGATAAATGTGCAATATTAACCTGTAAAGCACGAAAGCTGCAGCACCAAAAGCACATCAGTTTGGGAAACTATGTAATTTAAAAGAGCTTGAGCAAAAGGGAGTGTATAAATATTTGGGAATTGATGAAGAATCAACAATAAAACATGAACAAATGCAAATACAACTCAGTAAGGAATATTTTAGAAGACTTAAATTAATCATGAAAACAGCATTGACATATAGGAACAAAATTCAAGCTATAAACCAATTTATTCTACCTGTCCTAACTTACAGTTTTGTTTTGGAGTGATTGACTGGCCCCAAAATGTGTTGGATACATTAGGAAAACAAGAAGGATGTTTCATGCTCAGCATGATTTATAAAAATCACTGCATACCAAGATTAGACATTCCCCATTCTGAAGGAGGTATGGGCCTAGTTGAAATTGATTACATGCATAGATCTACAATCATGGGACTGCACACATATCTGCTGACCTCACAAAACCTAAATGCAGTGAAAGTTTTGAAACGTGAGGAGAATAAATCTAAGATGACTTCCCTGCTTAATCTAGTAGAAGCATATTGACATCAAGCGGGAATGGAAATTAAACCAGAAGTAGATAAAAATTAGGCAGCAACTTAATGTGCCAAAAAGCAAAAGAAAGAATATAAGGTGAAGGGTCAGATGAGAAGGCAAGAAATGTGGAAAATGTATAAATATAGTTGCAAGTATGGAAAACTTGTGGAAGAATCCCATGTTGATCAGGATCAAACACAGGAATGGTTTAGGAGAGAGGAATTCAAACCATAAGATGAAAGGTTAATATTGGCTGCCCAGGACAGTGGGCTATGTGCACATTGGTTTACTAAGTCCATTGAACATGTGGGAGAAACAGATAAATGTAGGTTTTGAAAAGCAGAATTGGAAAGTTGCATGCCTCGTTGCTGATTGTGACATACTAATGGCTGAATGACTGTATACTGAAAAGCATAATATGGCAAGACTGTTGCACTGATGATTGTGCAAACATCATAATACTGAAGTGGCTGAAAAACACTGGAAACATGAGCCACAAAGCATCATAGAAAATGATGAATTCTATATCACATGGATCACCCATTACCAACAGTTCAAAAGGTAGATGTGAGAAACCCAGATATAGTGGTCAATGAAAAGGAGACAAAAGTAGCACTGATCACTGAAATCACTACACCCAGTGACTACATATCTTGCATACAGAGAGAGACACAAAGTCGTAAAATATCAGGATTTGCAGGCAGAAATAAGGGCAATGTGGAAGAAAGATACCCACATATTTTCAATAGTAGTAGGAGCAATGGGTTTTATAAGAAAGAATCTACAGTCATATTTAGATATGTTACCAATACATGTAACTCCATATGAACTGCAGAAGGAGTCATTACTGGGCACAATGCAGGTGCTGCGAAGAGCACTTATGGCTGACATCAAAGATTGAAACAGTGCTAATTTCATGAACTTTAGTCTTACTTTGACTTAGGAATGGGGTCCATTCCAGTCATGGTAATACAAACACAAAAGATCTGGAGAAATTAAAAAGGGAGAAACAATATTATATTCATAAAGTAGTGGCAAGTATTCTAAGACCTAAGACAATATAAGAATGAAGAAAGATTTTGCCATGGGGATAATTGCACTTAGGCATACAGAGAACAGGTAAAAGGGGCTAGAATTTACTGGAGAAAACTGGCAAAGGAACAAATTTATTAGGAGCAAATTACTGGAGAGGGGAAAGTAATATAATGGGAAAAGGCCAAGAAGACATTTGGACTGAAGATTGCCTTCTCTTTCAGGGACTGATAGAGAATAGGAAAAGAGAAAGGTAAATGGGAGTCATAAACAAAAGACCTGTACTGGTAGAGTTTTTGCTTGCATCTAGAAGAGAAGCTGCTGCTTAAAAAGGGATAATTAGAAGGATGTATAAAATGTGCAATAACTATAGGAGCAAATGTTTCAAAGGAAAATGCTTGAACGATAGAAAAAAGCAACAAGAGTTGACTAGAAGAACCAAGACTATGCTGGAAATAAAGCAGAGACTAGATTTGGGAGTTGGAGATCAACAAGAAGAAAAACAGCCACTCAGTAATTGACAAATAAATGTGGGATTACAAAATATTAATTATATTTGTGAAGCATGACAAAACAAGAAAACATGGAAATATTGGCCATCTTTGACTTTGTTAAACTTGTAGGGGGCATGCCGTACTTCATGACATTAATGTTTGGAAAAACATTTGGGGGAAGAGAAAGGAAAGAGTTAACTGCAGTAAAACAAAATGTTCTTAACAGTAGTATTTGCATGCTATAAAGTAAATCTTTTTCAGTTTTTTGTGTGTAATAAAGATACTAAATTAAAGAGGTGCCCCTGTTTCTTTCCTTTCTTCTTGTTCAGTTTTAAAAATGTAGGCATTGCAATGTAAAAAGAGAAGAAATGTCTGGACAAAACAGCAAGGTACATGAAAATGTATATGCTTTTTCTTGCTCTTGCATAAGGGAATGACTAGATTAAGGCCCTTAGCTTTTTGTAGTAATAAGTTTTAAGGAGAAGCAAATAAATAAAAAAGAACACTGAATATAATAAAAGTTTTCCTGTAACAAATAAATGTGCACTTGTAGTAGAGGCAACTATCTGGCTCTCATGTTTCTATGGAAACAGTATGATAAGGGGCAATAAAACAGAACAATTCTTTCAATGGATAGGAGATAATGTCTGAAAACATCCAAGTGATTTTCTGATCTGGGAGAGAAATAAAGATAAGACAAAAACAGACAGCACTCCATGGAAGTAGAAGCACAGGCTGTACCATGCATCTTAGCATAAATAACCTTCCTTGTAGGCTAAAATCTATGATTGTGGCTTTCAGTCTGGGACAACTGTTCCTATTAGGAGGGTAAACTTTCAATATTTGAAGGTGTACATAGTTTTGTATGTTAGTATTAAGTTAATAGGTTTTAGGGGTGTTTTGTTTGAGGGTTTTCACTGAAACAAAAAGTCTTGTAGGATGTGACATGGGTTCAAATGGATGTGACAAGAAACAACTGTATTAAAGATCAATCTGTCAAACATTAGTGTATACATGTAGAAAAAAAACTGAAGCTAAATGTTTAAAAAAGTGGTGGTACATAACAGAAGGGAATAATAACATAATGATACATTCTATATTATTTTTAAATGTTAATGGTCTTGCAGATATATACAAAAAAGAAAGAGTAGTAAACTATATTAAAATGCAGAGTGCAAATAGCTATGCTACAGGAGACATATTTGGAAAGAACTGAGCATGTGATTTTGATAAAGGAAGGATTTCAGAATGGATATTCATTAGAATATCTAGGACAAAGAAAAGGGGAGTATTTATATTAATTGCAAGAGAAGCACCAACAGTGATAGAAGAGATAAAAAAGATAATGGTAAATTTGTAGTACTAAGGGGCTACTGGCAAAGGAGGCAGGATTACACTGGCATGTATTCATTATTCCACCTAAAACTGCTATAATGGAGCTTAAGAAAATTCTGGGAGAAATAATCAACTTTCAGTTGGAAATATTACTTTTAGTTGGGGACTGGGATAAGGATGAGTGAAATTAGGGCTACAGATAATAGACAAGAAGGCCCTGGAATTTACTGGATAAAGTTGGCAAAGGAACCAAGGTACTGGGAGCAAATAATTACATAGGGAAATGTAATAGAATGGGAAGAGGCCAAGAATTTATTTGGACTGAAGAATAGAGACTGAGTTCCCTGTCAAGGATTAATATCAGAGTATGGGCATAGAGAAAGACATAGGGGGGTCCTAAGTGAAAGACTAGTACTGGTAGAGTTTTTCATAGAATCTACAACAGAAGCTGCTGTTAAAAAAGGGATAATTAGAGCAAATAAAATATTGCATGATAACTAAGAATCAGTCAGAGGAGGTTTGAAAGGATTGGGAAGAGATTGCACAGGCAGTTATAAAAAAACAATTGGAAGGACAGATGTATGATTCCCAGATATGCAACAAAGTCTAGAAGATTTGGGATCTTTGCTTGGATGTATTTGCATTGGTATTTTTATATCTCAAGTAGACTCCAAAGAATTTTTCCTCGGGTAGATAGCAAATATTGGAGGTGTGATGAAGAAAGAGGTAACTGGGAACATGTTTTGGGAGTGTAATAAGTTGGTAGACTTTAAAAATTCCCTGCAGACAACTCTATCAGAAATACTGGGTGAGCAAATTGGTATAACTAAGGAAATTATTTTTGAGCTATGATACAGAATTAGAATTGCCAAGACATAGTAAGGCCTTGCTGAATCTAATTATGGTGGCTACCAAAAAAAAAAAAAGCAATTACTTAAAAATGGAAATCAAAATACAAACCAATTGTACTAGAAGTAGTGATTATATTAACAGAGATAAAACAACTAGAAATGGGATCTTTAGAAAAGGGTAGGAGCAAATTATATAGAACAAATGAGAATTTTGGGAACAATACATTCAGAATAATATTTTGGAGGATGAATGAGGTTTAAAGAAAATGAATGAATGAGCTATGAAATGTCTGACAGTGACTGGATAGAATATAAGTGATGCATAACGTTTGCAATTTAAATATATCAGTTTTCATTTGCATAAATATATGATTGTCTGTAATAAGTGATAATTTAATAAAGCTTAATTCCGGTGGCTGCCAAAAAAGCATCTACTAGAAAAAGGAAATCAAAGAAGGCTAAACCAACTATATTTGATGTACTGAGTATTTTAATGGAAATAAAATAACTGGAAGTGGGATCTTTAAAAAAGAGTAGGCACAAATTACATACAAAATTGGAAATTGTGGGAAACATACATGCAGAATAATGTTTGTGAGGTGGAATGAGGTTCAAGGGAAGGCAAGAACTGAGCAGTATATGTAATGTTGGATTGATGATAGCTTTTCAAAAAATGCATGTGATGTATACAATTTGTAACAGGGAACATGTTAATATAGTTTGTTTTCTTTTATATAAATGTATGTTTGCCTTTGTCTTAAGTAATAATTCATTAAAGGTATTAAAGAAAAATAGAAAAATTGCTTCACACATGACTTTTAGAGATGATAGTACCCTGCTATGTCCCGCCTCTGACATTCATTTCTCCCCTCCTTTTTTCTGAGGATGTCTTCAAGACTGCATCAGCAAAGAGGTGCCCAATCCTTGAAGGAAGCTTGATAGCTGTGATTATGTTCCTCTTGAAGAAACGTGTCTGTGGTCACCATCATTTGCCAGACTAGCTTAATGTGGCAGCTAATTAATTCACCACACTTGTCTATAGGGGAGTGAGAAGACAAAGTACAGAATGTCTTGTGTTTGAGACATTCCTGAGGTAGATCTGTTCACCATCGTTTGAGAAAGACCCTTGAAGTCTGTCACAGGACAGATTCCACCTTTCTCAGTGAATATTATTTCTTTGTTCTCCATTCCTTTTTATAATGAAAGCTATTTTGGGGAAAAGAGGGAACACTCCAACATTTTCCTGATAAATCTAGTGAGGCCCAAATGGTGGTGGTTTCCATTACTGCAGCAATTGGCTGTTTGCCATCTCACCCACTTCCAGCTATTCAGTCTGCTTCTCTGCAGTAGGGATTCCTTTTGCATCCTGAGTCTTCCTTTTCTATGCTGATATTGCTTGGTTCCTGCTATCATATTCAACTATGCTTGGTTTGTGTAATATGATATATTGTGCTCTTGGTAGCCTGCAGCCAGAGAGCCAAAACTATTTAAGCAAATTTCCAGGGACTGACTTTTTCCATTTCCTCTCTTTTTTCTTTTTTTTGTACTATTTACTTTTGTTATCTTCAGGAAGAAACTCTGGTACTCCATTTGGTTGCTCAGTTAAGTCAGACTTTTTTTTTTTTTTAGTCAACCTTGTCAGGATTTTGTCATTGACCCATTAAAGGAGAAACAGACCATCGTTGTGCTGGAGGAATTTTGGAACTCCCTTCAGTTCCCTCCAACTATTCTTTTGTTAGGTAGATCCACCCACCCAAATCACCCTCAAGAAGCAGCCCCACATGACTTACAAAAGAGAGGATAAAAACATCAGGTGATCTCCCTCTTGTAGTGTTAGATAGGCCACTGAAGCTTTACTACCATAGCAATCCTGCTCCTTTCATTCAGGGCTGTTTTTAGTGGGGGCAGTTCTGGTTAACCATCATGGTAGGATATATCTTAGGGCTCTTGGTCTTTGCCCAGAAAGTGAAACAACAAAAGCTGAACAGAATATTTACTGGAATCCATTTTAAAAAGACAAACATTTTCTTTACATCTTGGGTTTAATGGTAAATCTGTGTTTCCCTACTTAGGTAGTTGTCTCATTGTGACCTCAGATAGGGATTCTTTGGTATTATCCTTAGAGTGGACATTCAATGGTAGACTGAGAGAAGTCTCCCCGATCTAATCTTAGAGGATTGCCTTCATAGGTGATGTTTGACATCCTTTGACCTCTGGCAGTGCAGTGTTGCAATGGACTTTGAGTTGCAGTTGACAGTGGCTGAAATTTACATGTACTTATGTGTTTTCTCCTAGTGTTACATTCCTGTTAGGGACTATGTATCATATTATTACTCAATAGCAGTCATCAGATGTGCCTTCCCTTCCTGTAGCTGAATCAGCTACAGGTGCAGAGAGATGTTTTACTGGAAGGTGAAGAGCACAGCTTGGCTTTTGCATGGTTTAAGGGATGTGCTTTACTTTGGAGAAGAGCACTTCAGATTAACTAACAGTTGCAGGCTGTCCTGCCTCTAATGGCAATGGAGGAGGAGCTGTTACCAGTGCCACTCCTGATTTGGTCCAACAACCCATCCATCATGTGGTACCTAAACTATCTGGGGTGGGAGGATGACACAATGTCATTGTTAATGCATTTTTTTTTTTTTTTTTGCAGAGGCATCATTCTCAGATGAAGTGAATGTTTTGGCAAACTCTAAACTGACATTCCAGTCCTCTTGGATGTGTGGTTTCAGGAGTTTTGTCTGGTCTAGATCTTACAGAAATGTAGCACTCCAAAGATGTACTGTTTTGCCACTTGACAGAATATAGTTCTACCCCTCATTCCTTTCTGCTTTATGTAGTATGACATTGGGGAGTTTCTTTTTACACTTTCCCTGTATTTCCTCCAGTTCCATTCCTTACTGGAGGAAAATGACAAAAGTGAATCCTCCATGCTCTGTACTGCCCAAGAAGAGAGAAATTTCAGGCTATGTGGTCTCTGTCAATATGGGAAGCTCTTCTAGTTTTTGCTAAGGATGTTTCTTCACAAATGGTGCAGAGGCAGGCTTCAACAAAGGGCCTGATTTTTTTTTTATGTAGTTGCTTTGCTCCTTGTCAGCTTTCCCCATTTGGGTGAAACAGTGCCTACACTGCACAAGACTTTCATTTTACAGGTGGCTCTGATCTATCTCAGACACCCCTATGATATGGACCCTAAGTTATTCAATGATCAGGGTTCATGTGTCAGCCCATAATGGCCTTGTGGAGGACAAGACTGTAATACTGGCTGGACAAGCAGTTTCTTAAGGTGTTTCATCATCTCTACCAGCCTTTCAAGAATTTTGTGTGGTATTGGACGTTCACCAAAGATGGTCTTGTGTTGTCACATTTCAGCTGACTCATTTCATGGCACAGATGCTAATTCCCTGGAGGAAGCATTTCATTGTCGCGGTCACTTCATGCAACATCTAGGAGCTCTAAGCCCTTCTGTGTAAGGAACCTTATCTGGTCTTTCTAAAGAATTGTTTATCCCTTAGAAGCAGCTTAGGTTTATTTCAAAAGGAGTATAATAATTGTCCTAAAACCACTCCGTTCATGTCCCCATTTTCTTTGCTAAGGCAGAGACCAGGGAGAAATAACCTTTCATACCCTGGATGTGTACCATGTGGGTGAGTGACTCTTGAATGAAAGGAGAATCGGTCACTTCCTTTGTCTGGAGGAGGGATTTGCTGGTACTTGCTAAACAAACCTTTGCAGGGGGCTGTTTGCTCACTGGTACATGTTGCAGTCATAGGTCAGTTCCCTGTTTGACACTTCCAGTCTTGATTTAAGAATGTCTGTGTTGCAGGCATGATTCATGGCTACTTGGTTGGTCATTGGTTGACATCTTCAGCGGGCATGACTGTCAGGTCATGACCCCAGGAATCCGGCCTTCTGCTTCAGGTCTTATCAGTCTGAGCCTTTCATGTTGATTGTTCATTTTTCCTTCAGTTATATTAGATTCTTCCTGTTGTATACCCACGAAGGAAGGTCATCAGTAGTATGTATGACAAATGTTAGTACTTCTGTCAGCTAATCTCTGATGGGACACTCCTTGGTGGATCACACATAACCTTCCTGTCACCCCTGTGTGACTGGTGTGCCCCTACATGCAATGACTACAGCTCAATTTCCCTGTAAACAGTGCAGTTGTCAATTATAGCCCATCAAAGATCCCCTGTAAAGCAAATGATAGGGTAAGTATGCATCTGTTATTTCCTCTGAATGCAGCATTCAATAGTCACAGCTACTGTTAGCCACCTTTCTTATTTCAGCATCTTGAAGGCAATAGTTCAAAATCGTTGCTGTTTTAGACCACATCAAAATTCTGATGTGATTCTACACTGTAGGATGACTGACATCTTAATAGCAACCTCTAGGCTGCAAACATACCATATGATAATTATTATACTCCTTTTCACTTCGCAATTTCTTATTCCCCCTCACCAAAAACAATGCCAATGACCACAATAAATATTTCAAAATAAAGTTCTTCATTGGCATAGTTCTGTTGGAAAAAAATGTTAACCTCACTTTTATGTTGCTGTTTAAAACAACTAGTGAAGACTGTTTAACGAATCATATAAAAATGTTGAGTCTACATACTTAGTTCTAGAATCACAAAAATCCCAGTGCTGTGGTGTGGTATCCTACTCTACCCTGTTGCAGTATTTATTAGAACTTTCTCAAGGTGTGTGTGTGTACAGTTATTATTTGTGCTTCTGATGTCATAAAAAGTATGGGTAGTACACTGCATTTCTTTAATTGTGAGAATCTTGCCCTTTGAAGAAATAAGGGTCTGCAGGGGAAAGGGGAAACTTCCCAATTAAAGTCAGCAAAATTTCTCGGACATTAACCTCAATATACACTACTGATTTTTCAAGGAAATGTGTAAATTTTAGTCACTTTCTCCATTTTCTGTATGAAATGCTGGGTCATTTAATGCAGTGTGTTTGTTAGAAAGGTAAGCTGTAGTTTTAGTACACTAACTTAAGTTACATTTTGATTCAGCAAATGAGAACATATTGCTCAGTTATTAAACAGCAACAATTTACATTCTTCAGCAGTAATCAAACATGAGTTTTTAAAATATATATTTTTTTAAAAGCAGCAATGATCATCTATATAAAATGCTGACTTCGGCCACTGTTGAGAGGGAAAAATGTGTATACAGAGCTCTAGATTCCTCCTGCTTAGCATGCAGTGAGTCACATTGATGTTTGATGTACAGGGCATGGCAATTGTATTTCGTTTCTGAAAAGGGAAAAACTCAGGGCATTCATTAAAGGATCACTTTTTGGTGGCCTTAGGAAACAGAGTTTCATCATTGTTCAGTGACCTTGGCAAACAAATGGGGTGCATTTTTTTACCCCAGTTTCATTGCACAACTGTTTTAAGCCACAACACACCCCCATTTTTAACTCAAATTAACTTTCCAAACTACTCTCATCTTTTCAAATTTGCAAATCTGTTAGCATAGTAAAAAGGAGGCATTCAAATCTGTCATTTGGTAACAGTATACATGGAGAATATTGTCTCACTTTTGGCCTTATTGGGAGTTAAAAACTATAAAGCTGATTGAAAAAAGAAATATGATAGGTGGCACTTTGGTGCAGTAGCAGCATTGCTGTCTCGCAGTAAGAAGTTCTCTGGTTCAGATTTTCAGTTGGCGTGCCTTCTGTGGAAGTTCGTTTGTAGTCCCTGTGTTAGGGTGGGTTTTTGCTAAGCACTCTAAATGTGTGTAGTAGGTGGATTGTCCATAGCTGTATTTGTGGTGGTTGTCTGTAATATGGAAAAAAAATGCTTGGCATCCTACTTGCCTAGCAAACTGTGTGGATGGTGTTGGCTGTTCGTGGGTCAGATGGGAGTTGACAGCAATGGATGTGTTGTGATTTATTCTCAACAAAGAAAATACTCATTTATTAAATATGTTTTCCTTTGCAAGTTAGAGTGCATTTTTTAATGAAGGTTTCAGTATATATTTCTGTGTAGATGCTACTTTGCCGAAGAGGTTTTACTTTTGAGTTTTATTTGACAGAAATTACACCTGGATCGCAGATGCTTGCTGACTGAATGCAAATATCCAGGTGTTACTGCTCCACTACCATCACACCTAGATTTCATTTTAGAACATAGTAAGAAAATTTATATTTGCATACGTGTTTCTCTGGCTTTGACTGGCTATAAGTAAAAGGCATCTGTTTCAAGTTCCTTATACAGACTGCACCCTAAATGTAGTGTCAGTATTGACATTTCTTCCCTGCATGATGATAGGTCAGAAATGCAAATGGCATCCAGGTCCAGCAGTCTGATTTGGCACAAAGAATCACTGGCATTAAAGGTAACCGCATTTGTCAAGCTGAACCTATATTTCCTAAGCCTGAAATTAGTTTCCTTTAAAAGTAAACAAAATGGTGTGATAAAATTACACACTGTACTGATCAGTAGTGCCAGAGCAATTTATGAAGAACAGTGCAGCTTACATTTAAGTTTCTCAACATAATTCTGATAAAATAAACAACCACCATTACTGCAACAGATCAAAGCTTCCTTTTATGTGAAATACTTGGACATTGCACCAAGCTGTGAACCTTTTACCTAGAAGTATGGAATTCCACCATGAATTCAGATCATACCAAGAAAGATTTGCAGGTAGTTGTGAAAAGCATTCACTTTGCAGAGCCTGTGAAAAACTTTTAATTTTCAGTTGGACAGTGTGGAGTTAGGCCATAATACTAATGATACAAGTTTTTCTGTGTGTTGTAGTGACTCCCTGAGAAGCCTGTATGCAGTGTGGCAGCAGATGGTTATGGCTTCACTATTCTACCAGATTATAGTTTATCTATTGCCTTGTCTCTCTGCCAGGGGATGCACAAGCAGTATCCATTCCCCACTAATGTTAGGCAGATAATCTGCAATGTGTTTTTCTGGAATTTCTGTAATTATTTAGTGGAGCAGAATGGTGTATGACTTGTGTAAAGTGTGCTGGATGAGACTAGCCTCTGGATGGATGGAGGTAAAGACTGTACATTAAAGAGAATGCATACACAGTGTTACATTTACAAAAAGTTAATTTGTATACAGATTACAATGTGTTTGTTTGCAAAAGTATAGCTAGTTAAGGAATATAAGTATGGAGAATTAGAGAGAGATGTACACAATATGTAGATATGCATTTCAGTACTTATACATTCATAGTGTCAGCAAATGTGTGTGTATACAGTATCTTTCAGAGACTCTCTGTTGATCATTCCTGAGATGTTTTTCTGACTCCTTTGACCTGTATTTCTGACTGTTTGCTGAAAGGCATGAAGAGTGGTATGTTCTAACTATACACTGCAGCTGCAGCAGGAGATCTGTATCTGCCTGACACACTACACAGTTCAAAGCACTTTGTGATATACTCTATTCAATGCCAAGGTCTTCAGTTAAAATAATGTTTTGTTTCTCTTTCTGTGACTAGAGATACTGGTCAACAACTCTGGATGTGCTAGGCCTGAATTGTGGCAGACATATAGGTAAAAGCGTGAGTATCCTCATTTTTGTCCCAGCCGAACTGAAAAAAGTCCATGGCATTAAGAAGGTTCTTTGCCAGACTTTTCATATTTAAGTGATTCACTGTAGTTGTTAGGGGTGTCATTGCAATGTTAGGACCCATGTTAAAACAGTCACTGTGGGAATAAGACAGTGAAGAAGATCCTTTATTGTCCACACTCATACACTTAAGCCATGTCTCAGAAATTATGATAATGATTCTATTTTGGCAGCTTTATCAGAAAGTATTAATTATATGGATCACTTTTGTAATAGTATTACAGAGGGCCTGACATTAGGGCCAACGTCCATAACTTAACAACACCCCCCCCTTCCAACTAGGTGGACTTCTGTATACTTGGGACTGTCACACTCTCCCAGTGTAAAGTTAATGTCTGTTTGTTCTTTTCTTGCTTCATTACAGTTTTTATGCATCGTATGTTCTTTTCTTGCATCATTACAGTTTGTATGCATCATGTGTGTGGTGTCAGTAGCCTGGTATTTTAGTTTGTTCTACAGTTGGCAGGTAATTACCTGAGAGTGGGGTCAAATGACCTGTATGAGTATAGGGCATATACTCCCCAGAAAAGTTGAATACTTATGTGTGTGATAATCAAATTCCTTAAAACAACTACCATACTTTGGCTTTTTGATTCGGGCCCAATTGTGACATTGCTGTGCAGGCTTTAGCAGAAACCACAACTATTTAGAAATGAAAAGGTTGAGGCCCAAGATCATATGACCACTATGTCCACTAACTCTTCATAGTCTATCACAGACATTGTGGAAAAATGTTTAGAATCTGCTAAAACAGAAAGAACAAAGGGGGGAGACAGGCATTAGGTTTCATACCCTCAAAAAGGTGCAGCTCCTCCTGCCACCTGTAGTGTCTAAAGCCTCTGTGGTTGTCCTTCAGGGGACTTCCATGCCTTCCAGCCCCAGCATAACCTCCCGCTCTAAAAGCCTTGCACAGACAGTCCAGATGCTTTTCTACAGACATTCGACTTCAGTGTCCATTTTCTTATTTCTGACTGAGAGGATGGCTCTCGGTCCTTGTAGGTGAGGATGTCCACAGTCAGGAAATAGACGTCAGTGACACACCCTCCATGGACCCAGATGCAGTCTCCCCTCAAACAGGACACAAATGGAGTTTATCAAGCTGTCTCCTTGGTATTGCTAGGGCCCCAGGCTACCCTCCAAGATGGGTTTGGAATGGCTTAGAGCTTCATCCAGTTTATTTAAAACCTGCACCAACATCAGTCATCCAACCATTGCTAGTGGGCAACCCTCCAGTAAAAATAAGAAGGAATCCTTTCCTAACAGGGAGCCAGTGTATTAATATTTGGCATATACTTCCCAGTTGTGTTCACCTCTGGGGTGGATAGGGACACTATGTCTTTTGACTCTCCTACAGAGTAGGTATCACCTTACAGACTGAAGGAGCTCTTTAAATAGGAAGCAAGGAAAGCTTCTAATGTCCAAAAACATTTCTTTGATTTTTCTCTGCATGCTGCTAAAAAAGTGGCTATTCATCCAGTCCTAGAGGCTTTACAGGGTGCCTTTCTAGCTGTATACCTGAAAATAGACTTCCTGGCACCTGCCCACATTTACAAGGTTTAGGATTTTCACACATTTCTATACAAGAATAAAAAGTTGCAGATTCAGTGGTAATGCACATGAATGTAGAGAAGGGATCAGAACTAGTTTCAACATGCAAGGCATATTACCCAATAACTAGTAGATTAAGGCAGTCAACTGCTTTGGGGAGAAAGTTTACACAGAAACAACCTTGGCCTTCAAAGCTGTAAATTTGCATTTGCAAGACCCATGTGATAGACTGTCATGGTGGTGAGCCTCAGTGAGTTGAGCACACAATAGGGAGAGACACCATCAGTGCCCAGAATGCAAAGATAACCCAATTAGTTCCTCGGGTTGGAATGTATGCTATTAAATGTGGATACATTGTAGCATCCATAGATCATTGTGTGTATTGTACCTAATTAGACACTGTAGCTAGATAGCATATGCATATAAGTTACTGAGCACATGCAAGAACAGTGCCATTTTATATAGTAAGTCAGAGTGAATGCAGGCATGAATGGAGATGTACATACAAGTGTGTTTGAAGTAACAAGTCAGTCAGTTAGGTTATGAAGCTTGAAGAATATGTTCCAGTTTCTGATGTGTTTATATACAATAAATGACTTGAAAGCATACCCATCTTCACTGTCTCATTTCATACATGAGACATACGATATTGTGTCAGAAGTGGGATCCGAAGCAGCTTCAGCTTATAAACCATGAGGCAAGCAGAAGTGGAGAAATATACAACAGCCAACTTGCAAACAGGTCAGCACTTATTCATAGGTTCATAGGTTCATAGGTTCATACTAGGCTATCTGCCCAAGGGCATTTATAAGCCTAGCCCATAGTTATGTGGCTTTCGCCACCCCTTTAGTTTGAATAAAAACTATGCCTATCATTTTTCTGTGCCTCTGTCAAGCAGTGACACTGAAGTAATCCCTGGGGTATATCTGCGATCTCCCATCCATTGGTCAAGATTCCTCTTGAACAAGGCCAGCGAGGTGCTCTGCCTCACATGTACCGGGATTTTGTTCCACAGCATAGGGAGTCTCTGGGTGATGAATCTGTCCCTCCAGCACGTTCTATTTATAACCGTGTCAAGGTTTAAGTCTCCGCCCTTGTGGCTCTGAGGGATCTAGATTTTTGAGGTGAAGCATATTCATCAAATCTGGGTTTGACATGGCCTTATATGTCAGGCACAGGTCACCTCTGAGCAAGCGGTATGAGACTGAATAAAGCTGGAGTTCTTTCAGTCGGGCAGCATAAGACATATTTTTGAGACCCTTTTGAGGAACTTTTGGGGCCTTTCAAGCTGCATCAGGTGTCTGGTCAGATACATTCGAACGGGCATTGTACTCAATCATAGGTCTAATGAGTGATGAGTACAGGGGCGATGCCCTCCCTTGGTCTAGATGTGGATCCCTTCATGATCAGGTGGGCGATATAGAAGGTTTTCCTAACTACTTTAGCAACATGAGTGTCAAGCGAAGACTACTGTCAACTTGGGTCCCCAGATCCCTGATGACTTTTCTGTGCTCAGTGGATTGTCACCTATATGGTAGCTAGGGGTAACCTTGTTTTTCCCGAAGGGTATGACTATGCATTTTTTGGCGTTTAACTCCAGGCCATGGCTCTGGCACCAGTTATCCATTTCTGTGAGGCCCTTCTGGAGGATATCTGTGTCAGATGTGTTTTCGACTATGGCCCAGTTTGCAGTCATCTGCAAACTTTGTCAGCCATAACCCTCCTGTGTTTGCTTGTACTTCAGAAAAGTAGATGCCGAACAAGAGTGGACCCAGGACTGAGCCCTGTGGGACACCACTTGTGACAGGCTTTGAGTCTGACATGGCTCCAGCAACTCTGACCCTGTGGGTTCTGTCGCTTAGCCAGTTTGCAACCCATCTTGTGATGTATGGGTTTACATTCAAGCTGATGAGTTTTTCGATGATACCTGAGTGGGGTATTGTGTCGAAGGCCTTTGCCAGGTCGAGGTAGGCTGTATGGACTGCCTTTCCCTCATCAATGGCCTTGGTGACTGTCTCGAAAAAGTCAACCAAGTTTAAGAGGCAGGATCTGCCTTTGACAAAGCCAAACTGGGTTGGATCCAAAGTCTGCAAGTTCCCTATGTCTTTATTTATGAGTTCCATTATGATCCTCTCCATGGCTTTGCAGATAAGGCTTGTCAAGCTAATGGGGCGGTAATTTCCAGGGTCTGTGGAGGCACCGCCCTTATGAAGTGGGACCACAGTCGCCGTGCGCCACTCCTTGAGTGCGTATCCTGAGGTGAGGCTAAGATTAAACAGTTGTCCTAACTGTGGGTTTAATTCCTCGTTGAGTTCATGAAGCACACAGCCGGGGACACCATCCGGTCCCATGGATGCTGTGTTTTTTGCCTTAGTGAGGGCAGTTCTCACCTGGGCGTTGGAGATGTTTGGGGGCTACAATCCTCTGGAATAGATATCTCTCCTTTTGGGGAGGGGAGAAGTTTGCACTGAACCTGTCAGCCAGTATGTTAGCAATGTGTGTAGGTTCAGTAATTTTCACATCATTTTGAACTAATTCTGAGCATATCTGGGAGTTTCCTCCTAGGTTTCTAACATAGCTAAAGAAGGCCTTATGATTGTCTTTAGAGTCCTTGGCGATTTTTCTCTCAAAATTTGCCTTTGATGATTTTATGAAAGCTCTTAGTTTTTTACTTATAATGATCAAAGGTGTCTTACCTTTCAAGGATTTTGCTCTATCTTGTAGTAGCTTCCTCCTTTTGTTGTAGAGCTTGTTTATGGCTGGGGTCCACCAGACTGGACGCTTGCCTTTGGTACAGAGAGTCTTAGTTTTGTTTGGGATTGCCTGATCCATGCAGTCCTGTAGGTGCTGGTAGAAGGCATTTGTAAGTGATTCAGCGGTTTGAGTAATGTTTACCACTGGCTCAGGGGCCTTAAAGGAGACCACACTAGTTTTAGAAGTGTGAAATCGGCTTTTGAGAAGTTTTTCACTGTGGTCTTTTGTTTCAGGTGGGGGGGGGATGAGGACCTCCAGCGAGATTAGTTTATGATCTGATCTCACCAGTGAGGGGTATACTTCTGGTGTTGAACATTTTGATCCCATGTTCGTGATGATGAGATCAAGTATGTTTTCACCTCTTGTGGGGATGGTGACTAGTTGTTCCATGGCATTTGAGTTTATGAACTCCAGGAATCTTTGGGTTAGAGTGTTTGGGCTTGAGTAGTGTTCCCAGTCTATATTAGGGTAGTTGAAGTCACCTAGTATGATGGTGTTTGGAGATACATTTATCCCTCCAATGTTTTCAGGAAGGCCATGTGAGGTTCCTGAGTTTGAGAGGGTGGCCTGTAACATGCTACAAATTGCAGAGCAGTCTTGCCTATGGTTAATTGCACCTGGATGGTCTCCGATGCATCGTGCGTTACCACCAACCTTGAGGTGTGGGTGTCCTTTATGAATATGGACACCCCCCCTCCTTTCTTGGTGTTGTCCGGATTTTGGGGCCGGAACGTATGATATGAGGTGAAACCTGTTAGTGCTGGGGTGCTCTCAGGAGCCTTGAACCAGGTTTCTGTCACAGCACAGACATCGATGTTCTCCATATTGAGAAGGGCCTCGAGTGCGTGCATCTTGAGATTGAAACTTCTGGCATTGAGCAGCATTACCCTTAGTTTTTCCTTTTGGTGTTCTAGGGTGGTAGGTTTAGAATTTGAGCCTTGCCTAAAAAGGCACTATGGGGGTGGCAAGAGCCTTTGCCAATATCCGGAAGCCCAGGGGTGACAGGTGCAAGCCGTCCCTTGCGAAGCAGCGTGGCTTGTCCAGCATGTCATCCCAGGCAGACAGACATTGGATCCCCTTTGAATGACACCAGAATTTAAGCCAATTATTAAAGCTGATTATCTTATCACTGTATTGTGGCATCATTCTAGGTGAAGGTAGGATACTGCTCAAGGTCAGGGTCATACCTGCCTGGGCTACATAATCAGAGAGCTCCTCGACATCCCTTTTCATGTAGTCCAAGGAGGTACGTCTTAGGTCGTTGACACCAGCGTGGACAATGACTGAGTCGTACTTGTACCTGCTGTTGAGAGACCTGAGTGCTTGCGTTATGTGGCGGATTCTAGCCCGAGGCAGCTTACTGTGACCTTCTCCTTACTCAGTCTGGTGAGCGGGACGTCAGTGTGTCTGACTATGGAATCACCAATGACAAGTGTGTCTGGCATTTTGTTTGGCCTTAAGGGCTGTGACTGTTTGACACTCTGACTGTGTGGTCTATGTGTTGCATGTGTTGGGTCATGAGGTGGTAGTTGTTTGGGTGTCTGCTTCGGTGGCCTCTGCTGTTTTGGTAAATTTTTGATCAGAGCCTCCGAGTATGTCTTTGTGTGAGTATGTGTATGATTTGAAGTTGTGATGGTACCATGTGTGACTGGGTATGTATTGTGTGTGGTTGCCTTCTCCTCTTGTCTGGTCTTGCCAGTCCTATGTTGAGAGAGCTCAGCCTCCAGTTTGGCCGTATAGTTGCATCTCTCGCATGTATTTGTGTTTTGTGGGAGAAGGAGAGGATTGTCTGTGTACATGAGGCAATTGTAACATTGCCTCAATATTCCCAGGTTCACCAGTTGAGCTGGAGAGGACACTAGCAACTGATCCCTCGACATACTAGAAGTAGTAGATAAAGAACTTTCAAAGGACTCCGGGGGAAGTGGGTTTTAGGCTGGTGGGTTACTATCTATAATAAGAGTGCTTTATCAAGGTGCAAGTACTGTAGGAGTAAGTGCTAGGCTTTACAGATAGAGAATAGTCTACTTGGGAATCAAGTAGAGATGAACTTTTCAGTTATAGGATATGCTGGTTAGATCAGCAGTACAGTTTAGCGTGTTTTATAGCAGGGGGCTGAAGGGAGCTAGGAATTGGCCCAAAACGACCAATGGACTACTAGTTTCTGGCTGAAACTTCACCAAATCGGACAAAAAGGCCGCTCAGTGCTTCCCACTCCCACTGGTAAGCAAAGAAACTTCCCTCCTTCCTAATAAGGCAATGGATCAGTAACAGGAACTAAAAAAGCCCAGGGATCAGCAACTCTGAAACTGGACTACTCTAGTTCAGTAAAGTGGGAAAACAAGAGATTTTTTGTTTTATTACAGAGATAAGGAAAAAAACAGACAGTAAATGCTATAAATGCTGTAAATCGGCTAGCGCACTTTAGTGTGTAGCCTACAGAAACAATTTGCAACAATTAGTAACTTAAAGTGCAATAAACAGTGTAAAATGCAGAAATCACTTAAAGTAGCAGTAAAACAGGCGAAATGCAGTCGCTAGCTTAATAACAGTGGGAAAGCCACAAAAATACTTATATCTGGTAGAAAGTCACTCTTTTAGCTCTCTGCTGCTTGGATCACTCTGCAGGCCACCACGAGGATCTGTGCAGAGTTGGTACAAGCTGGAAAACACGTGTTTAGCGTGTTTTATAGCAGGGGCTGAAAGGAGCTAGGAATTGGCCCAAAACGACCAATAGACTACTAGTTTCTGGCTGAAACTTCACCAATTCGGACAAAAGGCTGCTCAGTGCTTCCCACTCCCACTGGTAAGCAAAGAAACTTCCCTCCTTCCTAATAAGGCAATGGATCAGTAACAGGAACTAAAAACAAAGCCCAGGGATCAGCAACTCTGAAACTGGACTACTCTAGTTCAGTAAGGTGGGAAAACAAGAGATTTTTTTTTTTTTTACAGAGACAAGGAAAAAAACAGACAGTAAATGCTATAAATGCTTTTAAGTGGCTAGCACACTTGAGTGTGTTAGCCTACAGGTAAAATTAAGCAACAAATAACTTTTAAGAGTGCAAAACAGTTAATCAACACAAAAACAGTTTAAATAGAATGCAGAGCTGTATAAACAGGCTAAGATGCAGTCGCTAAGCAGTAAATATTCAAAACGCCAGCAAAAAATACTTAAATCAGTTATAGCAAATACAGTTATAACAAATGCTCTGAAATATACTGTATATTTCCAATATGTTTGAGAAGGACAGTCAGAACACAAGAAGGTTCAGGCGAAAAAGAAAAAAAAAAGTTTTGTTTTACTTTTTGAAAAGGTAAAAAGGAGGAACAGAAGGCCTTATCAAATGTTCTCTCTGTATTAAGAAGAATGAGCTAATGACACTAGACTGGGAGGTGTGTCACAGTAGGGGCGGGCAACTGCAAAGCCAAGGTCAAACAACTTCTCCAGCCTGCACCAAAGACCAGAACAACAACTTTTTTTTTTTTTTTTTTACAAGAACACAAAAGAACCAGCCCCCACTAGCCAAGAGATAATTACACAGAGTAAATGTTTCAGTTTATACAATAGCCTAAGACAACAAGCTATGAAAGTTTTTAAACAGATAAAGATTTCTGAAGATTCTGAATAGACAAAGTGCTTTATATATATTAAATTATAAAAACAGTAATCTGTTAAAATAATCAAAAGATACTTATATTTTGTAGCTCAGTTGCGGTCAAACAACTTCTCCAGCCTGCACCAAAGACCAGAACAACAACTTTTTTTTTTTTTACAAGAACACAAAAGAACCAGCAAATGTACTTAAACTCATTTAAAAGATTATCAGTCACCAAATAAGTGGCAAAGTATTCAAAATATTCAAAATAATTACTGAGATAAACAAATGTCTGAAATAGCAACATACTGATAAAAGTATTCAAAATAATTACAGAAGTGCTCAAAATAGTTTCCAAAGTGTTTAAAATGTATAGAAAGGCTAAAATGGCTGAATATTTTTGCAATGTACTACTTTTTCACAGTAACTAAAACTTTTCAAAGTATCCAAAGTTTCTGGAATGTTTGCAGTGTTGAAATAAAGCCTTTTCAGAGAGATTGTTGTGCAGCTGGGCATAATTACAAGTATTTGATCTATGCCTATATTTAAATGAATTTTGTTGTTATGGTAGACAGATTTCTCAGACCTGGTCCACTGGTGTTTGATAATATTGCTGAGAACTGGCGAGTGTATGATATTTTCATACAGGCTGCATTTTCTGATAAAGACACACACACAAAGGCTTACATATTTATTAATTTAATTGGCTCAGAAGCCATTGAGAGGGAATGTTCATTTGTGTATGGACCTGTCATGTATGCAGGCAAGGGGGAGAACTGCCATTTTGTGTTACAGGCTGAAACGCGGGAAGACCCTGAGTGCTTAAAACATAAATTTAGAGAAATGTGTAACCCTCAAACAAATATTGCAATGGAAAGGCACATGTTTTACACAAGAAATCAAAAGCCTGGTGAAACTATTGCAAGCATATATTACTGACTTAAGAAATAAAGCAAAAACGTGCAGATTTGGTGATTTACGAGATGAGTTGATAAAAGACGGGCTTGTGTGTGTGGTGTTGATGCAGTGAGAATGATTTTGCTTTGAGACAGTGATTTAATGTTGAGCAAAGCCACTGAGATTTGTCAAATACATGAGCTTACAGAAAAGCATACTAATATGCTTAGGAATGAGAAAAGCATGATGCAGTTTCTGCTAGTGTGAATGTTGATAGTATACAACATAAAGCTAAGATGAAAAAGAAATATAAACCAAAGGGTGTGCCAAACAACCTCATTGTTAACTGTCATAATTTTGGAGTCATTCATGAACCTAAATGAGAGAAGTGCTTAGCTTTTGGTCAGCAGCATCACAAATGTAAAAAGTAGAATCATTACAAAAGGCTTTGCAAGTCTAAAGTGGCATATACTTTTATTAAAAGAGAGAACAGATAGAGAGCTGTGACAAACTTTCTGTGTTGATGGTGTCTCTGTGATCAATGAAACAGTTAACACAGTAGAATATCAGTTGGCAGCAAAGAGTGAAATATTTTCTACTGTACAAATTAATGGGAAACCTGTAGAGTTTAAAGGAGACACTGGATCCACGTGCAATGTTATATCAGCACAAATGTTTGCTAAAGTAAAAGATGTTGAGAAACTTGATTCGGTAAAGTGTGCAAAACTAGTTGCTTATGGTGGTGAAGAGATTCAAACCGATGATGCAGTAGTTCTCACATGCCATTCTACTGGGAACAGTTATGACTTGCAGTTTTACGTAGTCAAAAGACACATACAGTCATTGCTAGGCTTCAAAGATAGTTTGAGAATGGGACTGATTTAATTTAATAAGGAGGTCCACCATATAAGTCTGAACAACCACAATAGTTTTACACAGAATATTTTTAGTGAATATGCTGATATTTTCAAAGACAAAGTTGGTAAACTTCCAGTCACATATTCCATTAACTTAAACCATGAAATAAGCAAAATTGTCAGACCAGATAGGAAAATTCCGGTAGCAATGGAGAGCAAAGTAAAAGCAGAATATGACAAAATGGTGAATTTGGGTGTCCTTACTCCAGTAAGAGAATCGACTGACTGGATATCCTCTATGGTCGTAGCTCATAAGAAAAGCTCAGATGATATTTGAATATGTACTGATCGAGAGACTTAAATAAAGAGCTGACATGTCCTCATCATCTGATGCATACAGTAGAAGAAGTTGATGCTCTCATGCTAAATGCCACTGTTTTTTCAGTCTTAGATGCAAAAGTTCCTTTTGGAAAATTTCATTGGATAACAAATCTTCATCGTTAACCACTTTCAGTATACCATTTGGTAGCTACAGATTTTTGAGAATGCCATTTAGAATCAATTCTGCCAGTGAAGTCTTTCAATGTGCTATGGAGCATATTTTTTCTGGTTATTCATGTGCTATAATAGTAGACAACATTAATTTTGGAGGCAATGGTGAAGGTGAACATGATAGAAACTTCAAGAAAGTTGTAGACCATGCACGTGAAGTAAATCTTAAACTGAATCCTCTGAAATGCAAATTCAAACTGAAAGAAGTTACTTATGTGGGTCATTTGTTTACCAGTTCTGGCTTACAACCAGAGCCATCTAAGCAAGCAGCAATTCTTGAGATGTCGGTTCCAGAAAATGTCACATCTTTACAATATTTTCTTGGCATGGTCAACTATTTAGGAAAGTTCATCCCAGACCTGAGTGAGCTTTCATCAGCATTACATGAGTTGACACACAAAAATGTAAATTGCTCCTGGTTGGACCAACACCAAAAAAAAGCATTTGATGTTCTGAAAGAGAAAATCACCAGTCCACCCACACTGTAATAGTATGATGTTCACAAACCTGTAACTCTTTTGTGTGATGCTTCAAAGCATAGTCTTGGTGCAACATGTCTTAAAGAAGACATACCAGTAGCCTATGCATCCAGAACTTTAACCTAAACTGAAATGCAGTATGCACAAATTGAAAAACAGCTTTTGGCAGTAGTGTTTGCATGTTCGAAGTTCAGTGATTATATTGATGGCAAACCTATCCAAATAGAGACTGATCACCAACCTCTAGTGGCAATTCTGAAAAAGCCAAAACATACAGCCCCAACACTCTTGCAACACATGATGTTAAAATTGCAAAAGTACAATTTTAATATTGTCAGTATATGAATAAAGCTAAAAGTTACAAGAATTAAGCTGTCTCCACCTAACATTATGCCCATTAATATTAATGATGTTGGATGAATCATTTTGAATGATTTACTTATGTAGAACATTTTATATTTTTGACATTCGAATATTATATTTTAAGATATTATAATCTCCTAGTATGTAGATCACATGACCTATTATGCTGTCTTTGATTGGTTAAGCCTGAACAGGAAGTCTGAATTAAGTCAACACTGAGAAGTTGTGGAACGTTAAACCTACCTGACTTGTTTTTATCAACAAATTAATTTTCATTAGGTAAGTTCTTAAGCTTAATCTTGATACTAAAGAATGAGAGCAAACTGTATTTTTACATGTAGTATGCTCATTATGCATCTATTTATTGTTGATTATTTTTGTTGCGCTGATGAACCAGATCGATTTTGCAGCTTTTGATATGCTTTATAATATATTGTTAGGATATGCGCTTTGATGTATTATGCAGTCATGCGTAAATTTAGGAAATGAGTACTATAGCTGTAGGATTTATGGTATTTTTATGATGTATATGTAGAACATTTTGATTGGTTGTTGTGGTTTTAAATATTCTTACTGAATGGTAATTTTTGAATGCCTGAAGAAGCATTGGTGTCAACGCAAAAGTGCTTACTATTTCTTTCATAATAAAATTGTGGTTTTATTATACCTGCTCTGCTGTGTTTGCTGTCTCCAGGTGGATTTTGGGTTTTACAATTTCAATATTGTCTATATATAAGGTAAATTTCTATACCTTGTTGATGTTTTGTCAAAAGCACCCAGACAAACAACAGACTAACATGACAATGAGAAAGCAGACTTCAGAGTCATGGAAGTCAGAAATATTTCCTCATCACTTCTTGATGAACTCAGAAATCATATCAGTCAAGGATAGCCAGCACAGCAAACCAGTTTACCACTTGACATACAGAAGTATTTTCATTATAGAGACGAGATTCTGATGGAAGATGGAATCATTATGAAAGGTCCTAAAGTGGTAATTCCTTCAGCACTACAACAGGAGTATATCAAAATTTTGCATTGTGGTCACCTGGGTACTGATTCTACTAAAAGAAGGGCAAGAGGCATAGTATTTTGGCCTTCTATGTCAAAAGGTATAGAGAAGTAAACTCTAGCATGGTCAATTTGCAGTAGCACTAAAATTGCACAACAAAAAGAACCACTTCAGTTAAACCAGATTCCTGAATTACCATGGTCGACGGTTGCTACTGATATTTTCGAATGGAATGGTCAACATTACTTAGTGTTAGTAGACTCTTAGTTGGATTGGTTAGAAATTGACCTTCTTCCTAACTTAACATCTAGTAGTGTCATTACAAAATTGAAGAGACATTTTTCTGTCCATGGTAGTCTGCACAAAGTTGCATCGGACAATAGTGCACAGTTTACAAGTTAGTAATTCAAGAAATTTGGGGAGTCTTGAGACTTCGTCCATGTTAGTAGTAGTCCTGAGTATCCACAGTCCAATGGGTTAGCTGAGCGTGTACTTCAAAGTGCAAAGTACTTATTGGAGAAATCCGAGAGATATGATACTGATGTTTTTCTTAACCTACTTAATCTCAGAAACATTCCTCAAGATAATTTGCTGGGTTCACCTACTAAGAGATTGATGTCCAGACTGACTAGAACAACTCTTCTGCTCAGTAAACAATTATTGATACCAAATGTGAAGAACAACAGAATGGTCAAAACTTAACTTTTGAGAAAGCGCCAGTCACAAAAGTTGTACTACGATAAATCCAATAAACCTCTCAGACCATTAAGACAAGGAGAGATTGTGAGAATGCAAACATCTAAAGGATATGGCTGAGTGGGAATTGTCAAGAATATTTTGATGAACCGAGATCTTACATCGTACAATCTGAAGGAATGGATTTCACAAAGAATTGAAAGCACATACTACCAGTCTCCGAACCAGTGACACAGCAGATTGCCTGTGCCAAAGACTCTGTTTCTCAGTGACTCTACACTTATTCGAATTCCAGAGGACAGTGTACTTTCTTCAAGTAATCCTGACATAATCCATGAAGTTCCAATTGTAAAAGCATCCCCAGACTGTCCCTTTTGCTAAACCCAGTCAAAGTTTTTATGTGACTAGATCGAATAGAATTTCCAGATCCAATCTGGAATCCACAGTGACTTGGACTCAGAGCCAATCCACTGGTAGGGAGTAGCCATCACTACTCTATGCTTCTTCCCTGCCATTCCCACTCCACCCCCAACAGTCAAAGCTACAGGAAAAGAGGGCAAAATGGCTCTGTTGTCGGACCAGTGGAAAACATGACTCTGGACAAATGTGTTCTTCAGGTGGTAGCACAGAGATACAGGCTATATTTCAAGCAAAACCACAAAAGGGGGATTCCTCCAGTTCTAAAGTAGCAAATAAACTTGGTAACATCCTTAGTAGAATAAAAGGAGCAAGGTTTGGGGGTTCTATTCATGACTGTTACTGACCACCAGGAAAGATGGGTCCTGCATGGTCATGCTGAGTTTTCCTAGGTTTAGAGAGTTACCTACTCATCACTCATTAGACCCATTATAGAGTACAATGCCCCTTTTGGTATGTACCTCACAAGACATCTACAACAACCGGAAAGGCCACAGAAATACCTCACAAAGAGGATTACCGGCCTCAAATAGATGTCCTACGCAGACAGTCTAAAAAAACTCCAGCTTTACTCCATCACATATTGCCTACTCAGAGGCAATCTCTGCCTAACATACAAAGCTATGCCAAATCCAGAGCTGATGGACATGCTCCACTTAAAGAAATCCCAATCCCTCCGAGCTACATGCTCTAGGGACCTAAACCTTGTCACCACAATAAACAGAACATGCTGGAGGGATAGATTCCTGTCCCAGAAACTTCCCATACTCAGGAACAAACTACCTATCTATATCAAACAAACCTCCTCATTAGCACTCTTCAAGAAAAATCTTGATGATTGGATGGGAGATAAGAAATTTACCCCGGGGATCACTTCTGTGGCTCTGCTCGACAGGGGCACAGGAAAATTTTCTTGAGTGGCGAAAGCCAGGGTACCATTTGGCTAGGCTTATATAGGCCCTAGGGCCAATAGCCTAGTACCTACCTATGAACCTAGAGATTCTAGAATTCAAGATGCTAACTTTGCAGGCCCTTTTACCACACCTGTTTCTAGAAGCATGTGCTGTCCCCTTGGATCTCATAGGTTCCTAGGTAAGTACTAGGCTATCTGCCCATGGGTATTTATAAGCCTAGCAACAGAGTGATGGCTTTCACCTCCCCATTAGATTAGTAACCTGGGCCTCTGTCAACAGGGCTCCTGAAGTGATCCCAGGGTAGAACTTACGATTACCCATCCACTCATCAAGATTTCTCTTGAAGAGGGTCAGAGAGGAGCTCTGTCGAATATGGATTGGGATTCTATTCCAGAGTGAGGGGAGTGGCTGGGACAGGAATCTATCCCTCCAGCATGTCCTGTTTATTGTTGTACATAGGTTCAAGTCACTAGAATGAGTGGTTCTGAAGGATCTCATTTTTTTGAGGTGAAGCATGTCCATTAGTTCAGGGTTTGACATGGCCCTATAGGTCAGGCATAGGTCACCTCTGAGCAGACGGTAAGCGACGGAGAAGAGCTGGAGCTTTTTTAATCGTGCTTCATAGGGTAATTGTTTAAGGCCCTTAATCCTCTTAGTGAGGTACTTCTGTGGTCTTTCTAGTTGTTGCAGGTGTCTAGTGAGGTACATCCCAAATGGGGCATTGTACTCTATTATGGGCCTAATGAGTGAGGAGTAAAGGGGCGCAATCACCTCCTTGGATCTGAATGAGAAACCCTTTATGATCAGGTGTGCCACATAGAAGGATTTCCTGACCATTTTGGCTATGTGGTTATCAAAGGAGAGCATGCTATTTACTTGGGTACCCAGGTCCCTAATTACTTCTTCTGTACTTAGTGGATTCCCATATATGTGGTAGTTTGTAGGTACTTTGTTTTTCCCAAATGGGATTACTATGCATTTTTTGGCATTTAGCTTGAGGCCGTGACTTTGACACCAGGTGTTTGTCTCTGTGAGACCCTTTTGCAGGATGTCTGTGTCAGCTGGAGAGTCAATTATTGCACCCAATTTACAGTCATCTGCGAACTTGGTTAGCCACAGTCCCTCCGCCTTTGCCTGTACTTTGGAGAAATATATACCGAACAGGAGGGGTCCCAGAACTGAGCCCTGTGGGACTCCGCTTGTGACTGGTTTAGAGTCAGACATGGCGCCTGCCACTCTTACCATGTGGGTTCTGTCTGAGAGCCAATTTGCAACCTGTCTCGTAACATGGGGGTTGATATTTAAGCTGGTGAGTTTGTCTATGATTCCTGAGTGTGGGATGGTGTCGAACGCCTTAGCAAGGTCCAGATATGCTGTGTGGACCACCTTCCCTTCACCTATGGCCTTGGTGATTGTTTCAAAGAAGTCGACCAAGTTCAGGAGGCAAGATCTGCCTTTAACAAAGCCAAACTGGGTGGGGTCCAGTGTCTGGAGGTTCCCAATGTCCCTGTTAATGATCTCCATGATAATGCATTCCATGGCTTTGCAGACCAAGCTAGTCAAGCTTATAGGGCGATAGTTCCCAGGGTTAGTTGTGGCACCACCTTTGTGGAGTGGTACGACTGTTGCTGTATGCCATTCTTTGGGTACATAGCCTGTAGAGAGGCTGAGTTTGAATAGTGATTTGAGATGGGGGGGGGGTTAGTTCATTTTGAAGCTCGTGTAAGACACAACCTGGGATAGCATCTGGTCCCATTGATGCTGTGTTTTTGGCCTTTGCAAGGGCTGTCTTTACTTGTGTGTCTGAGATATCTGGAGCGCCACATTCTTCTGGGATGGGTGCTAGCCCCTTTGGTGGAGGGGGGGTGAAGTTTGCACTGAACTTGTCAGCCAGGATGTTGGCAATGTCGGTTGGTTCAGTGTATTTATGGCCATTATGCACTAGCTCTGAGCATATCTGAGAGTTTGCCCCTAGACTCTTGACATAGTTAAAGAAGGCCTTAGGAATCTCAAGGATGCCTACCACATTTTGAAGCAGGGCAAGCCATTAACAGTTTTGCAGTTCACAGTAAATTGCTTCCAAACTAAGTCTCTTAAGTAATTTCTGAAATAAAACCTATTTACATCAAAGAATGTGGTATCCTTTGCACAATAATAACCAAATGACTTTTCTCCTTCAGGACATGGTGGAATCTCAGGCAAAATACTTGGCATTCCAGAAGAAGTGTTATTATATAAGAGTTCCTATGCAGTATATAAATAGAGACAGACATATTCAGATCCCCTGTGTAAGCAGGCAGTAATGGCTTGGGAATTAGTTCTAGGGTCATATATGTATGTAATGACCACTACATCCCGTGTCAGCAGAACTACTTGGCAGATTAAAGACAAATGCCCATAAAAGGGTGCTAGAGAGGAACATGTTTCTACAGTTGATGCACAGAGATAGATGCTCCAGAAATAGATTTCCATGAACAAGAGACAGCTAAGAAAGTTCTTCTCCAAAGCACTGCACAAAGAGTTTTGGGCAGTGGCGCCTTCACCTTCAGTTGGGTAGATCTGTTTCTGACCGCTTTTGCTTTGATCTCCCTATATTTTAGGTTGATGCAGAAAGGAGCAAAGGTGGAGGGGTCAACGAGAGTGCATTTTTATCATAGGCAGAAATGGTTCTTCTTTGTTCTAGGAAGGTCAAGGGAGAAAACATCCTGCCTCAGTGGATGGAACCCTGACTCAACACAGGAGGTCTTTGATGCACCCATATCTGCAGATTTTACATTTACCATAACATTTTACCAAGCTAAGTGGAAGAGATTTTCAGTTTGGTGCCAAAGGAGGGAGCAAGATCCTTGAATCTTTAGCATTTTTGTGAAGGGACATCGTTCAGCCTTCATGTTGAAAGTGTCATTACTACCAGTGTATTTGAGAGTATACACAAAAAATATTTCTCCTGCATGGCATTTAAACTTTATCTTAGAAAAACTTCACGAGTATCATTCCAACCAGAACTACAAACACTGATATGCAAATAACTATTCCAGTTATTTTCATAAAGCCATATACAAACTCTTCTTTTATGACAGAAGTGATGACAGAACTGTCTTTTAATCAGTCCATCTAATTGCCAGTTTTCCCAAGAACACACATTAAAGGGGAAATAACCCTGTTCTATCTCAATGTCCATAGGCTGCTGAGATAGTGTCTGGATTGACTAAGACTATAAGAGGAGCAGACCAATTGTACCATTTGCTATTCAAAGAGAAGGGAAAGTGGTTCCCGAGTAGACCATCTTAAAGTGAATGAAACTGCATTTCATTTTGCTACCTGATTCAGGGCAACCTAGAAGGGCTTGTGAGATCCCATGTGGCAAGAAGCACAGCAGCATCTGCTGCATTCCAGACAGGTGAACATAATACCAGAGGCAGCAACTTTTAGTCCTCTCTGGATACCTTTTAAAGCTGGACATCACCTCTAGAGCGAGGAAGGGTTTTGCTACATCCTTCTTGCACAGTCTCATGTAGCCTTACACAGCTAAGTAACCACCATCAAATCTTCAGAAACTCTGGGAAATATTGTCAGTATTTAGCAGTACTGCAACAATCTGTATATTGAACACAGTAGAGTTATGTAAGGAACTCACTGCAGTAGCAGATGTTCAAGTACCATTGCAGTCATTTGTCTCTCTTCATACCCTCGTCTTCCTTAGAGCATCTTTGAGCTGGGTTACATTGTTCCCATTCTCCTTTTCACCGTCCCACATATCTGGCCTCCTCTAATTTTAATAGCTGTGGGGAAGGGGGAAGCCCAGCTTCCCGGGGTCTGTCTGCCTCTAATGGCAAAGCCAGGTGGCAAGTTGTAGTACATCCACCTTACTGGCTTGGGCAATGCCCAGAAGTCAAATAAGGAATCCCTTTCTTGTGCTCACTGGGCAAGAAAAAATAAAGATGGCATAGGTGGATATCTGCTTTATACTAAGGATGCAGCTGGCTGAAAGAAGGGATGGTGATAAACTCTGGAATTTGGGCAATATATGTAGCTTTCTGAAGAAGTCCCATACTAAAACAGTGACTCTACTTTAATACCTTTTATTACAGCAAGTTCTTTACACAGTTGTACTTTATTACTGGGCACATTGCAGGTGCTGAGAACAGCACTTTTGACTGACATCAAAGATTGAAAAAAATACTAATTTCATGAGCTTTAACTGTACTTTGACTTAGGAATAGGGTCCATTCCTGTAATGGCATTAGAAACCCAAAATATTTGGAGAAATTAAAAAAATATTGTACTTTATTTGTGTGTCCCGAAAGGACTAAAGTTAAGAACTAAAAATGTAGAAAGGGTCATCTGAGAAGAGGTTCATAGCCAAGTATGCAGACTATTATAAGCCTACTTAAAAAAATCTATTCAAAGGTCCTCCAGCCTCAGTTAAGGCAAAACAAAAAAAGATGAGAAAAAAATGTAATCTGCCATCCAATTATCTAGGTTTACCTTGAATGTGGAAGGTTGCTACTCTGCCTGACATGTAGTGAAAGTTTGTTCCAGAGGTGAGGGATACATTATACCATGAATCTATCACACCAACATGGCTTATTTATTTTCTGATAAAGTTTTAGATCCTTCAACATGGTATTTGAAGTACCATTTGTTCTGTGAGGAATAGGAGTCCAAAGAGGGCTGGATCGTTCATTGCTTGAAATGCTGAGTACAGATTTTCATGGTGGAGTCTATTAGAGGCTGAGTACAAAGAGAGGGCTGCCAGTCTGGCCTGATTTTTGTTGAGTTATTATGTGTAGACAAAAGCATGCCAAACTGGGCATTACTTTAACTAATGGGTCGAGTAAAACGGAATTGAGTTTTCTTGGATTTAGTGGAGATGCCTTTGGAAATTACATGATCCAGATCAAAGGGTTTCTGAACTACTGATGGGCAAACAATAAGGAATTATCAACAAGATAACATAGATCCCTTATGACAGTGTCTGACTGGAGGGGTGTGTCACTTATACAGTATGTCAAAATGTTTTATTTACCAAAATGAACTTTACTACATTTTCCCTTTTTAAAAGCCATTGTCCTTACTTCAGTTGTTAACATGGTCTAATCTATGTCAGAGCAATTGAGATTGAGTGGAAGATTAAATAGTAATACGTAATTTAAGTTGCCTGCAAATTTAGGCAATTATGGTCCAGGAGTGAAGGTCTGTGAAATAGATATCTGATAGGAGAGGGACCAACAATAAGCTCTGTAGTACACAACTGACTCTTCCTTTCTGTCAGACAACCATTTGGCTAGCAACCAAACATCAGGATTTATATTCAGATTTACATGTCTGTCAGTGAAGCATGTATAGAGAACACTGTCAAATGCCTTGGCCAGGTCTAGTTATGCTGCATGAACAACATAATTGCTATCTATTGATTTGGTTACTTTTTCCAAAGAAATTAATGAGGTTAAAGAGGCAAGCCAATCTGTTGACAAAGCCAAACTGATGAGGGTCCAGGGTTAAGAGATTTTCAATGTTCAGATTAATAAGGTCTGAGATAATACTCTCCATAATTTTACACATAAGGCTAGTGAGGCTAATGGGTTTATAGTTACCCAGGTCCTTGGCTGGGACACCTTTCTATAACAGTGTTACAATAATACTTTCCAAGGCTTAGATTAAACAGGATGAGTAGCAGTTTAGATAGGCCATATTTGGCTTTGATAAGCAGTCAACCTGATATATTATCAGGGCTCACGGATGAGTTTTTTTTTTTTTTTTGCTTTTGTGAGGGTTGAGATAACTTGTTTCATAGTGATTAAAAGTGGTGGCTGGGATTACAGAATAGCTATGACTGAGGATGGAGTAAAATTTGCACTGAATTTGTCAGGTAGGATATTGGTTCTGAGTGGACACTATAGGTTCATAGCTAAGTACTAGGCTAACTGCCTTGTGAGACATTTTAAGCCTAACCAATTTCTTTTTGTGCTCAAATTAGCCTATCCCATTTGGTTAGAGACTAGCCTTACCCATCCGATGGTCGATAATTATATATTACCTGTAATGTGAATAAGTGGGATCATTATTGTATTATTGTGGACTAGCTCTGAACATTGTTGGGTTATAGTTGTTAACTTCCTGACATAGTTAAAGTATGATTTGTAGTCATTTTTGATTTTAGTGGCTATTTTGAACTTCCAGATGGTTTGCTTAAGTAGATGGAATGAGATCTGTCACAATTATTAAGCAATCTATTTCTTCAGTCCACAATAGGAGTTTGTTTTTAAGTTTCTCATATTTGGTGTGGCTGGGGACTGCCTTATCAGAAGAAAGTCTTTCAGCTTTTCCCAGTTAGGGGTAGCCACAGCAGAACTCCAGTCCACTAATGATTGGCAGTGGATGTTTATGGTGCCGAGTTGCTAGCCTGACACCCAACCTTCAAAGAAGGCACACTCATTCATGCACGCACCTATCTGCATGTCTTTAGACGTCACTCGACCATGGGGAGGACATGCAGACTCCACACAGAAGGTGCTCCAGCCAAGAATTGAACAGGAGAACCTCTTGCTGTGAGGCGACAATGCTAACCGCTGCACCACCGCTGTTACGGGGGAACTGTCTTATCGATACAACTATTTTATTGTAGAAGTCAGATGCATTAGCAGTAGAATCCATCAGAGAAGGAGTACAGCAGAACATATTTAGGTCATCCAGTAATTGAGGAAGATGTCCTTTTCAGAAGTTACTAAACACCAAGGTATTTACAGGCCCAGTACCATCAGATTTAAAGGAAAGGTCACTATTTTATGACCTAATTTAGCAAGGTAGAAAAATACATATGCAGTTGTGCAAGAAGTGACTTTTTGTATGGGGACCAGATCAATTATTTGCAAAACAGAGTTAACACTTATAATGTCAATGCAGCACTAGGTATGCTGACCATTGGCAATATAGGTCAGCCAGTTTATTAATGGATAGTTGAAGTTCCCCAGTAGAAAGTTATTAGGCTTAATGAGGATTTCAACGAATGTCTTTAGGTGTTGTGCTCAGATGGGGTCATAGAGTGTACTCTATAACTAGTTGCATAATATGGTGATTAGTCTAATTTATGGTGACTTACCATCAATGTGGTGTCCCAGGGAATCTGTTGTGAAGTCATATCCTTGACAAAAACTGACAGTCCCTCACAATTATCAGTAGGCCTGAAGATGTGATAGGCACTATGTCCAGAAAGAGAGGGAGTGCTTTCATTGCTGTGAAACTGTGCATAAATGAATGTTTTCGATTTGCAGATCCACAAGTTCATTTTTTCTTTCTTTGTTAAGACTCCCGGCATTGAGTAGAGCCACCTTATAGTTCCCCAAATTAGAATTTGCTAGGTTAGAATGTTCATCTGATGGACTCTGCCTAAAAAAGGGCAGTATTTGGGGGAGGGGGCAGCAAAGGCTTTAAGCATAATGTGAAAGCCTTGGTAAGAGAAAGATGCAAAACATCCCTGACAAAAAAGAAAGGCTTGTCAACCAATTTATCCAACCAGCTACAAAACTAATTATTAAAGCCAAGTACTTTGTCTTTGAATCTTGACATTACTCTGAACGATTATTCTGAATGATGGAAAAATACTGCCCAAGATCAGTGTCTTTCCTGTCCCTCTGGGTAGAGTGCCTAAGCTTATTCACTTCCCCCATGTGGACCTTCTTTATCATGTTCAAATTGTATTTGGTAGGATGGATTTAAGATCGCTTTTCATGTCCCAGATTCTGGCTCAAGAAAAACACCTGCCACCCTATTCTTAACCAATCTGGTGGCTATATGTTTGAGTCTTACCAAAATGTTACTGTGGTTAGATGCAGTCTTGGTGGGCCATAAGGGCTTAGAGGCTGCATCTTTGTGACTCTTAGAGGTATGTGTACTTCATGAAGGTGGGCATGTTACTGTGTGAACTAATGTCTGAGGTTTTTTAGTCTTTAGTTTGGGAGGATTAGGCAGTGTGTTCTTAGCAACCTCAGTCTAGGCTGGCTTACTGGAAGGCAGCCTCCAAGTTAAGTAAATATAATAATTTAGTACAGAGAGTTGTTTATCAAGAGTTTTTTTGTCAGCATGAGGTAGTTATTACATTGCCTTAAAATACCTAGTGCCATAAGGCTGGGTACAGAAGGGACAAAAGTTGACAGATTATAAAGCAGACTAGATCATACAGTGAGTTTATACTTTAGGAATTCCTTTCCTTGCTATGATGCATAGGTTTTTTAATTTTCTCATTAAGCGTCTTACTTATAGAAGCACCCTTTTCTAGCATACATTGGTGCCTTACATCAGGATTTATTTTGTTGTACAGATAGGTGCACTGCAAGATGACAAACTCTTTGCAGCCATAGCCTTGTTAGAAAAAAAAACATTAAAAAGTATATATATATATATATAGGTCTACTTTGATTCACTGAAAAATCATTTCACTAAATTTCAAAACACTCACACCAAATCGCTGTGCCCCCCCCCCCCCCACACACACACACCCCTTAACTATATATAATAACTCCAGGACTGCACTACAGTGGGGAAAAGGGCATATACATTTTATTTACCCAACAGTACTTATATTTAGTGAAATTAGTTTTCAGTGATTTGAGCTTTCAGCGATTTTTTGAGGGTGAATTGAAATTCAGTGAAATTAGTTTTCAGTGAATCAATGTAGACCCATATATATATATATATATATATATATATATAAAATCATATGATATGTATCAGGGAATGCAAATGCTTACATTGTTCTACTCAAAATCTCAGCTTACTCTGTTGAATGCTGTCTATGCATCAAGACCCACCAACAAAAGCAGTATGTTGCATTGCATTCTTCTTCTCTCAGGATCATCATTGTTCTGTTATTGTTGTCAAATGTTTGTCTCCCTGCCACAAAATCACATTGATCTATATCTATCAGTTTTGGCGACATCCTTGCCATTCTTTTACCTATTCTACAAATAAACACTTTATAATCATGATTTAAAATTGCAATGGCCCATGGGAAGCTGGGTCTTTACCATATTTAGGCATTACAGCTACCACAGTTTCTTCCAGGATGTCGGTGCTTTCAATTATATTATATATAATTACTTTATATATATTACTTTCAAAACCTTCCAGATTATTATCACTGTTTTCCTTCCTAGCTTCAAAACTTCCATAGAAATATCATCTATTCCTGGAGACTTTCTAGCTGATTGATTATATGTTACCATTTTTATCTCATCTCCTCCTATCTTAACTGTTTATTATTGAGCCTCATCTACCTCTAACCATGGCATAGTTAACTCTTCTATAAATATTTTATTTGGGCTCTTTCTTGATTTCCACATTCCTCTGCTTTATACAAATTCTCATAAAATTTCCAAAATATTTCTAATATCTTTGCAGGATCTCTGGTTATTTTTCTTATTATAAGCTCCTACATTTGGCAACAGCCCTTTTAAGACATTGTGCAAAAAGTTTTTGTGCTCTGGAGCTATTATCAAAAAAGTTGCTATATAATCTTTTAAACTCGTGTATTATCCAGGTACTCCCTTATGTTTTTCTTAGCACTGTGCAGTTGTGCCTCCTCTTGTTCTGGGAGAGTACTCTTATTCCACAATACTTTAAAATATGGTAGAAATAAAAGTAAAAGAGATATAGTAAAGAAGTAACAGGAATTATTTAGAGGAGCCAACAAATGTTAAACTCCACTTTCATTTTATCCCACTCACTAGCTATAATGTCTGAATTTTCTATCTTCCCTTGTGACAGTCCCTACTCTGGGCCAGTAATCAAGGAGCCTCAATCCTCACCACTGACACTGATGAGAGCAGAAAAGATAAAATGTACTTCAGTAGTCAAAATAAACCAATAAAAATGATGACAGATGGCCATTAGGAGCAAAAATGGATTCACGCAGTATTTTCAGATGGAACTCTCTGCACCAAGCACAATTTCCCTCAAAAGCATATAGGAAGCACACTCCAGACCAGGGGCTGGACTCTTTGTCTCTCTCCAGGCCCCAAACAAGACTCCACACTGACGACTATGGAGCTTTGTGTCCCTGTTCCAAGTAGCTGACACATACACTTGAATATTTGATTTTCACACACACACGCACACACCTGGGAAAGGCTGGCACAGATTTACCAGCTGTGCCCCCTCTGCCCAGACTATAAGGTAATTATGTTGGCACCAGTCAGATACTGAAAGGCTCTTACAAGGTTATCCAATTATACTGACTAAAATTAATACTAATACAAATAGTGGTGTTTAACTAATGCAGCAAGGCTTTCAGGAGCGGCTACAGCGTCACCAAAATAAGCATAAGCACTCTTAAGATGTTAAAAGTATTCTCTAAAATACCAGCCACAATGAAAGGTATAAAATATTTAATAATAAATAATAAAATAGAAAACATGAGAATACAGACTATCTAGTTACAATCACAGGAGATATAAAAAATAACACAGCTGGATAGATTCACTCAGATGCAGAAAAACAATATTTAACTAAGCTCACTCTGGTTGCAATCAGACCTGTAAGATAAAATCTTTATGGCTTAAACCAACCCATTTAATTTTCAACATATTTTTTTTTTCAAAATTAGCTGGACTGAGATTAACCTTTTCCCTTCCAGAATTCTCTGTTAAAACATATACATTTAATCAGTTATAATAATACTGTTGACATACATGTACATCTCTTTTCTGTCCACCAGGACCCACTGTTGATGCATTTTAACACAAGCAACTTTACAAATACATTTTATTAACCTATACCCAATGTTGAAAGCCCATCTACATTGGTATTGCTGACCCCACTATGGTGCTGCACTGTCATGTCCTATGCCTGCAACCCTCGTTTCCACCTTAATAACTTGGCATTTTGCTGGCTGGCATGATATAGCCATGTTAAGGGATTGTGGTCTGTAACCACAGTGAATTTCCTTCCATACAAATAGGTTTGAAGTTTTTGCAGTGCCCCTACTATGATTAGACATTGTTTTTCTACAGCTGCAAAACATTTCTCCCTGGGTTGGAGTCTATGGCTGAGATATAGAACTGGGTGCTCTTCTCCTTCTGAAGAAGCCTAGTTGAGTACAGACCCCACCCCTTGGTTCAAAGCATCAACCTGCACAACAAATTATTTGCTGTAATCTGGACTGGCTAACACAGGGTGTCCTCCCAAAGCCCCTTAAAGCTATTTGAATGCCAGCCATTCACTGCAAATACTCATCACCAGGGTCTCCCTCTCATGGTAAGCCTTCATCATGTTAACATGGTACAATTTGTGCCCCTGCCTCCTGCCTAGCAGGTTTAGCATGTAATTAACATCATTGACCTTCTTTACCAATTCAAAGGGTCATTCTCAAGCTGCCTGCAGCTTATTGTGTCTGACAGGAATGAACACCATAACCTGCTTTCCCACAGCATATTTTCAAGCTCGAGCATTCCTGTCATACCAGACCTTTTTCTGCTGTCTGGCTCCTGCCAGGTTCTCCTGGACCAAGCCCATTAGCTCCATAAGTCTTGTCCTGAGGTTTAAGACATATGCCACAACAGACTCCTTGTGGGATTCACACTCACCCTCCCACTTATGAATCAAATCTAAAGACAGCCTCACCCTATGCCCATACAGCAACTCAAAGTATGAAAAACCTGTGGATTCTGGGGTATCTCTCTGTATGCAAACAGCAGATGGGGCAAATATCTGTCCCACTCTCTCTTAAACTGGTCTGCAAATGCCAGTGGCATGGTCTTTATTGTAGAGTTTAATGTCTCCACAAGACCATTTGTCTGGGGGTGGTAGGGAGAGGTCTTTAGATGCTTCACCCCCACAGTGTTCCCACAGACAAGCCAGCAGGTCTGACATGAAATTGGCACCTCTGTCAGTCAGTATTTCCCTCAGAAAACCTACCCTGCTGAAAATCTCTAACAAAGCATTTGGCACTTTCTCTGCCTCAATGGCAGACAGAGCCATTGCCTCAGAGTATCTAGTAGCATAATCTACTACCACCACCAAGATATACTTCTTCCCTGTGGAACTTAGGGTACTCAGAGGCCCCAGGGTACTCAGAGGCCCCACAATATCCATAGCTACCCTCTGAAATGGATCTTCAATCTCAGGCAAAGGCATCAAAGGAGCTGTGACCTTGTATCCTGCCTTGCCTACCTTTTGACACCGCTCATAAGTCCTACAGTACCCTATTACATCCCTTGGAATCTCAGGCCAATAAAAGTTTTGCATAATATGTCTCTTGATATGCTTTATGCTCATATGACCTGCAAAACAAATGTCATGGGCTATCTCTGTATAGTAACCCTTTGTTCCAGTATACAGATCCCCTTTCCCTTGAGAAACAGGTGCTTCCTTAACTACCTCCATCAAGCCTTGTAAGGTAGGGTCCAAAAGCTGAGCTTGTCTCAACTCTACCTTTGTGACCATTTCCACACACCACTAGGAAAGGTTGGCACAGATTTAACAGCTGTGCTCCATTTGCCCAAACAATAAGGTAATTACTCTGCCACCAGTCAGCTACTCTAAGGCTGTTACAAAGGTACCCAATTATATTTGAGTAAAAGTAATACTAATACAAATGGTAGAGTTTGACCAATGCAACAAGGCTTTCAGAAGTGGCTGCAGGGTCAGTAAAATAGCCACAAGTGCTCTTTAAGATATTAAAAGTAAGTAAAATAGCCACAAGTACTCTTAAGATATTAAAAGTAAAGGACCAGCTACAATGAAAGGTATAGAAATATGTAATAAATAATAAAATAGAAAACATGAGAATAGTGAACATCTAGTTACAATAAACACCAGTTACAATCACAGGAGATGTAAAAAAATATATATATATAACAGTTGGATAGATCCACACAGATGCAGAAAAACAATATTTAACTAATCTCACTATATTGTCCTGACTGACTAAAGAATTACTGTTCCCCTGGTGAAGTTGCTTACTATAGCAAGGCAAGATAAGGTGTGAGGTTGTGTAAGATCTTTCCTGTCAGGTTCCAGAAGACAAAGTGCTGCTGCAAGAGTTCCATCATATCTTTCACTAACATCTAGAGAGTCATTTCAGTGCTGGTTATAGAATGACATCACATTTGGTCACCTGACTCTGGTACAATACACACCTAGAGCTTTGCTAAAATCTATTACAGCACCTGAAAGCTATAAAACAATTTCAAAAAAGTCCACCCTTCCAGGATAACAATTAGTTGACCCCCTAAGGACAATACAGTAAGATTCTTAGTATTGGTTTTCCTAGATATTTTTGTCTCTGGCTGCAATCAGACTTATAAAATAAAATCTTTATGGCCTAAACCAACACATTTAATTTTCAGCCTATTTTTTTTTTTTTTTCAAAATTAGCTGGACTGAGATTAACTTCTTCCCTTCTAGAATGCTCTGTTAAAAGGTATACATTTAATCAGTTATAATACTGTCTGACATAAATGCATATTTATTTTCTGTCCAGCAGGACCCACTATTGATGCATTTTTAACACAAGCATCTGTACAAATCAGTTGATAGTCAAATGACATAAAATTCTTTACAAACTCTCACTAGCTATTGTTGGCATATGTTGCACATGCACTGCCCTACTCTCCCTGGCACAGATGGCATACCTTATACAATCACATCCCTAATAACTCTCAAATAATTTCTCATTCATTAAATTTGTGTCTTTTGAACTGGTAGGTGGGGAAGCACCAGTGTCTCATTTTTTACTTCACTACCCTGCATTTTTATCTTTGTTATTCCTGTTGCATGAACTGAAATAGTTACTGGATGAGTGTTGAAGCTTTCAATTAAAAGCACATGTTCCTGTGAAATAAAATATCTGTCTAGTCTAGCCCAGTTATTTTACATTGAGGAATAATATGCAAATTCTATCAGAGTTCCTACTACTTCATTCATGTCATCCGTACCAAATAGTTCCATAAATTTCTTCAGAAATCTACCCTCTTTTGTTATATTTGTATATTTATATTTCCCTTCTAGGTATCCAGATACATTCTCACTGCTGCAAATCAAATTCCAGTCCCCATCTATAACTAATATTCCCTGCTGAAAGTGGATTACTACTTCCAAAATTTTCTTAAGCTCCATAATAGCAGCTTTAGGTGGAATACAAATACATGCCAGCATAATCCTCCCTTGGCAGTAACACATTACTACCACAACTCTACCATTATCATCTTTATTTTTTTTATTTCTTCTATTCCTATTGGAGCTCCTCTAGAATTCCCCCCTTTCCCCTTTCTCATGATATTCTGATGAATATCCATCCTGAAATCCTTTCTTTATCAAATTCACATGCTGATTTTTTTTCCAAATGTCTCTTGTAGCATTGTTATTTCCACGCTACATTTCTTAATCTAATTCAGTTGTCTTGCTTTTTTGTTTATACCTGTAATGCCATTAACCATAGATAGTGAAGCCATTATAAGTTAGTATTCCCATCTATTATATATGACAGCTTTTTAAAGTCTCTTTCCAGCTTTTGTGTTACATGCACTCACAAATGTTTGACAGGTTGATCTTTTACAGAGCTGTGTCTTGCCATCTCCATTTGAACCATATCACATTTTACAAGCCTAAAAAAAAAAACACTTGAGAACCTATTAACTTAAAACAAACACACAAAACTATATACATCTTCAAATAATGAAGTTTAGCCATCTTGATATGAAAAAATTGTCCCAACTCAATAGCTGCACCCACAGGCATTACCTAAAATTAGGGTTATTCATTACAGCCTGTTTTCCCACTTACACTAATTGGTGTCTGTTCTTGCCATATCTTTATTCCCTTCCCAGATGTGAAAAACGGCATATATATATATATATATATATATATATATATATATATATATATATATATACTTTCAGGAGACATTAACTTTTAGCCTAAAGAAAAAGTGCATAGGCTATCTTTATCTAAAACTAAATTATCAACACTGTTCTAGTAAATGCATTGAAGTATTTAGGTACCAGGTAAGCTGCTCTTAGTCACTTCCAATAATTTCAAACTTTATTTTTACTGAGCTGCTTGACCTTGTAAATTTTAATTAAACATTTCCCTAAGCAAACAATGTCAAGAATTATCAAGCTTTATTGCCTGCACCTGCAGTCAGCTTATCACCGAACAGAATGTATAACTGCCCTCAGCTGCAGACCTCTCAACTCACACATTGAACATTTATTTGCTAAAGGAAAACTTTTCACAACATTCACAATGTTGTCTTATTTTTAAAGCCCACATACGTAACATCAAAAACTTGTTTTTAGATTAAGCCAAGGGCATTTATCCAGACATTCACCAGTGCAAAATTAAGTGAAAGCATCTCAGCTCTACATACATTATAATCGATGACCTTTTACACCACATCCCCCACCTGAACAGCTCAAGATGTTACAGAATATTAACTTAAACATGCATTCTAGATAACCTCTGACTACATATTGCACAAATCTTTACTGTATAACATGCAATTTATATCATGAAATGTTTTATACAAATACTGTTAAGAACATTTATTACTTAGTTACTTTTTTCTTTTTAGTGTTCCTCAAACATTGATATAAAGTATATACTTTTCACTCCACACACAAGTTTAACAAAGTCAACAAAAGTCCAATCTTTCTCAGCCACTTTTTCCATAAAGTCATATTTCACAAATATGAATGATGCTTTACAGTATCACATGTATTCACTAATTTCACTGTTGCTAGTCTTCCTGTTCATCTCCATCACCCAACCCCAGACTCTGGTTCAAGTCCACGGCACTCTTGAAGTTAATACTTGTGTTTTGTTCCATCTCTCAAGCATTTACTTTGGAACACTGGAAAATGTTTCACTAGCAAAGTCCCTCTATGAGCTTTGTTATCAGAAGAAAGAGGCACAGTCCCTATCTGTTTGGTGCCTCACTTTTTGTTATCTAAACTTTTGTTTTCCATCAAAAAATGTCTTTAATCCTCCAGAAAAAAACATTCTGAAGACAGCTGGATACAGTATCTTGAATCTCACACATGCCTATCAACATTTCCTGATTCATGAATAAATTACAGCGTTAATCTTTTCCCACAAACACTCTGCTGTCTTCAATGTTTAATACTTTGACCTTCTGCCACAGTTTTTTTAGGACTAACTCTTTCTGCTTATAAGACTGCCCCAGGGATTCAATAAACTCCATTTACGCTTTGTATGAAACTTACATGGTGTTTACGAGTTAGTGCGATGAGCAATAGCACTAATCACATAGTCGTGCTGCTTATCGCCCGTCCACAAATTCAAGCATGGTTTCATGGCCAGCAGCAGTTTTGCCATCCAGAAAACTGTACAGAGCAGCATGAGCACAGAACGAGGATCAAGCAAATGTGCTCTGTAAGATTGTGCAGACAGCCACAATGAATATCAGCATACCTCTCAACTGTCCAGATTTTCACAGAATGTCCAGATTTTTGCCTTTAAATTTTGATCTGAACCTCATAACATTTCTGATTTTCTAACAAATCATTGAGGATTTAGGTCACTAAATAATAACAGACAATTGAGTTTCAGACTTCATATACATCAGAAAAGCATGCTAATGCAAAACCTTTTAGCATATCAACTTTCTTAATTTATAAGAGAGATTTAAAAACTGTTCCTACTTTTGGCTTTGTCCATGTTTCTTTTGCTTACAGGTTGAGAGGTATGACTACCAGGGATAAAAATACTGCAATGCCATCAGTAATAACATTGTAAAGCAAAGTGTACTCAGTGCAATGCACAATAAGAAAACAAATATGAATAATAAAATAATGAAAGGGATGGGTGAAACAGGAAGGGCAAATACAAGGAAATATACACTGGGCAGGGTAAGTGTGCACATGAAAATGGACAAAGACATATATGATAGAAATGAATGAGTAAGAGGCCATGGTAAATATGTCAGTGCCCCCAAAATAGGGTATGTACATTTATGTACACTTCCAGCACAAGTCAGTAACATAACCTTAAGCACATATGTAGATAGCACAGTACCTACTGCTGTTATACCTCCTGTGCGAGTATATTATGATATAACCACACATTATAATGTATATATGGTGGTCAGGCAAGGTTACATGTCAATGGAGGTGAATTTTTGTGATTATAAATATCACTAGCATACTCATTGGAGAGGACATTTAGCAAGGATGCTATATAAATTAGTGGTATGTGCATACTCTGGGGATCTGCAAAATGACTTGCTTGAATATGACTGACATCACCATAACTCTTAACCAATCAGGGACTCACAGCAACAGACTCCTGGGCAAACGTAGATAAATAGGTACAATTGTGGACACATTTGCAATATTATAACCATTAATGTGGAGCACTGACAGAATATGTGAGTGTAGCTTATTATACATGTTCATCAGAAATAGATGTGTACAACTGTAATGATTGTCAATATTCTGGATGTGGAATTCACAACCCTTTCCCCAAAAATGACCACTTTTTGGATACTGTAAATAGACAGTGTTAAAAGTGGAGTTAAAATCAAGGCCAATCATGGCAGTTGATAGATTTTCATGACATATAAGCCACAATCACCACCTGCAAGAATCAATTCAATGCCATGTTGTTAATGAGCTGTGTATTTACTCAGTGCAACACAGAAAGACTCATTACACAGGCATCTAGCAGAACACCTTGAAGAAAAGTCTGCCCTGTCAAACCTTAATGAATATACATCATAATGAATAGTTCCATATGGCCTACCAAATGTATAGGAGCTCAGTGTGCCAAATGTGATACATTTGACTAAAACATTCCCGACACAGGCATTGGCCATATGGATAAGAACACATAGAAACACCACACTATTATGAGTTTATTCCCTACACATGGCTAGTTATTGCATGCATCTGACACATATAATACCAATGGATATTTATCTGAAGCATCTGCAATCGATGTGTGAAATAAGAAGTGATCCATTATAATGAATGGTACAGCACTATGTAAGAATGATGGCAATTCAACTATGCCCATGTGCACAGAAAGTACAACAATGCAGAGTCAGGTGTCAATGATCGTGGAAGCTGTCAATGTGATATTGTATGTAACAAAAGGCAGACTCTGCAATGCTGAAGTTATTCGTATTTATTAAAAAACAAAACAGCAAAGCATTCATATTAACAATCCTTCATCAGTGTGTAAAACTTCACATAGAATTCAATAATAAATAGTATTTTGCATTGATCATAAGGCACAGTTTAAGTACAGGTTTAAGTCTAATCATCTTATTAATCCCAGGTGCATTAATAAGATGATTGGTCTTAAACCTGTACTTGGGTGGAAGCAGTTATTTTTAAAATAAAATATTTGTCTTTTTAAAACAAAGAATTTGTCTTCTAAAATAAGGAATTTGTTTTTAAGTTGTATTTTAACCTAATGATTAATTTATGATGTCATTAATTAGTATTGTGAGTGGATTGATTAGGCTGTATCTTATGATCAATGCAAAGTACTATTTATTGTTGAATTCTATGTGAAGTTTTACACTCTGATGGAGTTTTAATCTGAAAGCTTTGTTGTTTTTTTTTTGTTTTTTAACAACACAAATAACTTCAATGTTGCAGAATCTGCCTTTTGTTACATTTGAATTTTTTTGGATTCTTGGCTTTGCTTTATTGCAGATTGTGTCCTGTGTTCTTTATTAATGTGATATTGTACACATACCAAACAGTACATGGCACACCCACTATACACACGTCAAAAGACATGATAACATGATTGGTTTCTCCGACATTGCCATTCAAAATGTTATACTGCCATTAAATCTTGACATACATCCATATGTGTTCATGCAAACTATCAAGTGGTAATACTGATGTAGTGTTTTGTCTGTGAAGCAGCACAGTCACCCTATAGCTGTACACAGGCTACAATCACACTTCATAGGCTCATATATTCATAGAAGAGTACTAGATTAACAGCCTAATAGCCCACACAAGCCTAGCCAGAGTTAACCAGAGCACAACAATTTTCAATAGCAAGGTAAATGAAGTTCACCAAGGTTTGAGCCTATTTTATGGTATGTAGTACTGACTGTCTGTGAGGGTCATGGATATCACACCAGGAGTAAATTTACAATAACACATCCTTGATCTAGGTTGCTCTGAAAGAGGGTTATAGAAGGCCTTTGCTTTATGTGAATGGGAAACTTGTTCCAGAGAAGGTGTAGTCTCTGAGAAACATCTACCTCTCCGACATAATTTATTTATGTCAGAGGCTAGGTAAAGATCCTTTCAATGAGTGACCCTCTTGCAGTTTGATTTATGAATGTGTAACATTTCCATCAAGGCAAGATCAGACACTGCCCTATAGTCCAGGCACAGATTGCCCCGTAGTAGTCTGCAGGAGATAGAATACAGTGATAGGGCTTTCAATCTTTTTGTGTAATACTTTTTTTTATACACTCTAAACAAAAACTGATATATCTATGTGATGGAAGATAATAGGTGTGAGTGTTTGATTTTTATTACAGACCACCTCTGTCCATAAGTGACATGTGCACCACCCCATGCCAGAATTAGCAATCACATATCCAGTGGTCTGGAGATGGCTTGCATAGGGTAATGTAGGAGCTCTGCTTCACAGTGTGTATATGCATCCTCACGTATTCCACAGTAAGGATGCTACCTGTACATAGGAAGCAGGGGATGTTTGATTCATGGGGTTATGTAAAAGGCTCTCCTGACTGGAGTCAAATGAAAAGAGATTTAAAACAACATACAGTGACAATAATACACCACCAACCACATACACAAATTGAGGTTAGATTCAAACACTACACCTGTGTAGGTATACAAACTGGATTCCATACAATGTAAGACTAGCACCACCACAGATGTGTAACTTTAACAGTGTCAGACTGTACTTTAAAGAGGATGACATCATCATTCGAGTGGTGCAGCAGTTAGTGTTGTCACCTCTCAGCAAGAGGTTCTCAAGTTCAATTCTCAGCTGGGATGCCTTCTGTGTGGAATCTTCATTTTCTACCTGCGTTCTCATGGGTTTCATCCAAGTGCTTGGAGTTTCTCCCACATTCTAAAAATATGCATCTGGGCTCTGGGCCTCTGCTGAAAATGTGCTTTGTGCAAGTCGGACTTTCCCACTAAACAAATGTTAAAATTGTCTGCTGAAAAGATTATTTGGAGAAGTATGTGATATAGATGTGAACTTACATCCTGATGCAAAATTGTTTCCAGACTTATAGCTGAACACTCACATGTACTCAAATTCACTGCTGTGAGATTAGAACCCCCTACCGATCTAGTTACACAAACTAAAGAACAAAATTTTAATGCTATTGCCAACACAGATGTCTGAATTTAGTACTGTCCGAATGCACTTTATAGATGGTATCCATTAGTGTATGCTGAGAACAAGATATTGGGAGGATTGTGTGATAGATGTAGACTCTCAGCCCAGTGTAAAATTATCTCCCAACTGACAATTGAAGGAACACCCGCACTCAAGTGGACTGCTGTGAGATTAGAACCCCAATCTATTTACACAAACTGCAGAACATAGTGCTTAATGCTATCACCACAGCAGAGTCTGATTTTTAACAGTATCTGAGTGCACTTTATAGGTGATGCCATCATCGGTGTATGCTGAGAAGATGATGTTGGAGGATTATCCAACAAAGATGGGGGCTCACATCCTGATGTAAAATTGTCTTCAGACTGATAGCTGAATGATCACACACAATTAGAACCCCTAGCTAACTAGTTACACAATCTAGAGAACACAGTACTTAATACTAATACCATGACACAAGTTTGACTAACAGTATTAGATGGCACTTTACAGAATGATGACATTATCATTTTATGCTGAGAAGATGATGTGGGGAGGGTTATATGAAATTGCTGTGGAGTAATGCAGCATTGTAAAAGTATTTTCTGAAGGATGCTTGAAAGAGCGGAGCAGGTCCTGGAGTCAAGCTCTTCTTAAAAAAAAAAAAAAATATATATATATACATACATACACACACTGTCATGAGATTCCATCTGCTAACTATTTACACAAGCTAAAGAACAGAATACTTAATGCTAGCACCACAGCTCAAGTCTGACATTAACAGTGTCAGAGTTCACTTTACAGATGATTACATCATCAGTATATTGTGAGAAGATGAAGTGAAGAGGGCTGTGGAAAATTGCTATGGAATCATGTACCACTGTAAAAGTATTTTCTGACTAAACACACAAGTTGACTGTTGTGGGATTCAATCCCCTACCTAACTAGTTACATAAGCTGGAGAACACAGTACTTGACACTAACACTATGGCAGACATCTGATTTATCACTGACACAGTACTCTTTATAGAGGATGACGACATCATCATAGCATTGAAGGTAACATACACTGTTTGCAAAGGCAGGACTTGGGATATAAATGTGTGACTGCATTGGCAAAAAAATCAAAATGCAGTCTGGTAACCTATTTGGAATGAAGCTGTTATGAATGCATCTTGCAGAACTTAGCTGTACATGTACTTGTTTCTCAGGATTTTGTTTAACATACATACATACATATACACACACACACTTTGGAAACAGCAGTGCTACAGGAGAGGAAATATGTGTCTTCTTATTCAGATGAAGTGATGTTCAAATTAATAGAGTATACTTACAGTATCAATGTGATATGATCATAGATGACCAGTGTCAGCATAAACCGCTTAAAAATACATTTACTGTTTTTTACTTCTGTAGTCTGCTTGACAATGGCCCCGGTACTAATATTATTTGCAAGTGCATTGCTGGAGTGCACACATGAATCTCAGAAAGTGTGTGTTCAGTCAAGTACACAACCTTGCCCTTATTTATTTTTTTGTTTATAAATGCCTTGCCATGTAATGGAAAATAATAGCCTTGTAACCAGAGTAAGCTATGCTAAGTACATGTTTACATAGCCCATCACTGAAAAACAGATTTGCATGGATGACAGCAAAGTGTTAATGCAGACCTGATTTGCATTTTGTAAATTAAACTTGAACTTGTGAAGTAGTTTTCAAGATACGTGATGGGAGAAACTGCTGACAGACGCTGTGATGTTCATGGTGTAGTTTATATTTGAAGTGTTGTGGCCAAAGTTTTATTACATAAATAACTGTTACCATTGACTTCCCTGTTTATGTGACGTTAAGTGCTGAGCAAACGCAGCTATATGTTTAAGGTAAAAGTATAAGCTGTAATTTGATTTGCACAAACAGCATCAGTGGTGCAGTGCAGACATCAGCACTATGGACAGTACTGAGTGTGGAAAATATACCTACTGTTTAGCTTTCTCTATGGCACAGTATGCAAGAGCAGAGTGTTCCTGGTCAGAGCATAGGAGAGCCAGGATTCAAATCCAGGATATTCTCTTCTTTTTTTACAAATGATGCCAGGATGGCATTAGCTAAGTAAATGTGATCAGGACTGCAAATTTGACTATACATGACTACACCAAAGTATGTGTCTTCCCCAAATGTTATCAGTAATACCTACCTCAATACAGTTGTACAACTATTAGCTGTTTTGCAAGCCTCACTGCAAATCAAAAGTTAATTGTGTTTACAACTTTCTAGAAATTACAAGAGGTGGAACATCTTTTTAAATAATTATGACTCAGCATATATGCTATCTCTGTATGGCCAGATAGCCAGAAAATGTCTACAGTATGCTTCTTCATAGTAAGGACACTTTCCACATCACATTAGATTAAGATGCCATCCATCATCACCTGAACATGACACAAAGAATCATACAGCAATTTTTTAAGCCTTGCACACTACAGCAGCACAGGTAAACTATTTAAATCATGTTTGTATTATACATCAGCAGAGTCATGTCAGCATGCAGAAACCATGACATGACCTGTAAATCCATCAATCTAATAGATACACACACATAAAGAGGGGTGGGAATGAATACAAGGAGAAATGAACATACACTTAATGTTTGGTTTAACGGAACATTCAGGGGCATTTTTTAGTTTATTGCTATGCTGTGTAGCATTAAGTGAGAAACATAGGGGTAAAGAAAGGTTAGAAGGAGGACAAAACAATTATGACAAGCAGAACAATTTTGGATAAATATGTGATAGTTATGGGGATTGATGTCACCCCAAATACTCATTTTTGGCCTGTATTCAATTTATCTCCATAGGAAGCCATAAGTGTGGAGAATGTTATGATGTGGGTGATTAAGCATATCATACACATAAAACATCACACTAAGAAATGGTGCGAGATGCTTCTGGGATCAAACCTTTGATACAATTTGCAAAAAAATCATCTTCAATCAACTAATTTATGTCAACACTCCACACAGGAATTTGCATTTTGTTACATTCAGCAGTCTAAAGAACTGTCAGAGTAAATGTTTCAAAGTACTGCCTTTACTTTGCTTTAACTCTGTGTTCCTTTAGCGCAGCTAGTTTTAGCAGCATTTCATGGAGATAATTGGACTAGATCAGTAGAAGGCAAAAACTCATCAGGTGTAGTCAGTAAATTATTGTGTCCATCAGATATACGGAACTGCATTTTTATTACATAATCATCATTGTAATGATAAACCAGTTACACATACAATACCAGAAATATTATGTCTATGCTCAACCTGCTATTCATAGCTATTGGTATGCAGTATCACCTTTATAATCACATTTATTGGAAAAAAATACAGTGGGAGTCCCCAATTAAAAAAGTGTATTGTGCTGGATTTGAACCCTGGCTCACCTGTGGTCTGACCATGACTCATTGTACTTAAGCTAGGCAACAGTTATATTTTCCACACTCAGTACTGTCCAGAGTGCAAATGGCTGCACTTTGCAGCTAAGCCTGTTTGCGCAAAGGAAGGCAAACCCAATTAAATCTTACAATTTACTCCTTAAGTTTTGAACCCTGTTTGCACATAGGTAGGTAAAAGGCAGAAGCAAACATGTATTATTTCTGTAAATATTTATTATGACCATTCCACAGTAAAAATAACTACTGTGGAATTCCAACCTCATTTATCTAGCTTCTGTTTTATCTGAATGTATTGACACCTTGTGCACTCAGGTAAAAGGTGCAATTTCTGTAGTTATTACCCTCCATGTTACTAACCACTGAGCAATGCCACTGACTGCGTTTGTGCTTTTTAAGGCAACTGGCATTAATTTTCAATTTTTGGCCAGTTAACCATGTTTGTACTACACCATACACTGTGCAAATGGCAAAGCCCCAAAAAAAAAAAAACTGAAGCAAACTTGAAACAATTAGACAACTCTGGATTTGAATCATCAGACTATTGCATTTACAAAACACAGTTATAGTGGGCTGTCATTACTACAGACAGTGCTTTGCAACACTAACAAAATCATGTGCATACAAGTAATTCACATTTCATAACTAGTATTAACAGTTCATACAATTGGGACATTTTTGGTTGTACATGCATGGCTAATGTATTTAGTGCAATGAGTGAGCACTCAACCATTTATGAAAATGTTTGCAGAAATGCATCACTGTCTTTTCTTTGTATTCTGGTCATTCTTCTCTCATCAGTCATGCAGTCTACAGTGCATTTTCTACCATTTTGCTTTAAATGAGTGATAAAAATATAGAACAGTGAACAACAGTTTTCAGTAAAGGCATGGGTGATTATTATGGACCAAAAATTACAAATATGTGTTAGTTTGCTTTCTTTAAAAGCTCACTGAAGTTAGTTCCACACTAAAGTATATGCTCACTGGCACACCCAGTGCAGTGAAGGGTGTCTGAACTGCTGTTATGTTTTCCTTCTTTCTTTCTTGCATTAATCATTCACACTCGTAAGCCATTACCACCTAACAATAGTGTAGACCCTGCACTATGTTTACATCTGATACAAAAAGTCAAGAGTTTGGTATTCAGCAATTCTAATGAGTTCACACCTTATTTACATCTTCAGAGGGCTGAATCTAAACTATAAAAGGGTAACCATGTAGCTAGGGAACTTGAGGGTGAGGAGACGAGTGTATTTGAGTAAAACAGAAGATTAATGTATTTTTAAGGTAATTCACTGCAGAGAAGCCATTTATTTTACTAGGGTATACCCTCTATTATTCAATAATAACAGTAAGGATGCAATCCTACCAGCAGAAAGAACTAATTTTGTCAAAACTGTGGCAGAAGGACAAAACACTAAATGCAGGTGACAGTAGAGTGTTTGTAGAGAATGATTACTCATTGTACACTAGGCAAAACAGAAGTAAATTCATCCCTGTATTCAGAGAGTGCAGAGATGCAGGTGCAAGATTCAAACTGCTATATCCAGCTGTCTTCAAGGTATTCTTCCCTGGAGGGATGAAATAATTTTTTGAAGAAGTGCATGCTAAGGAGGAAATACAGAAGTTCATCCAACAAAAACTGAGCTGTGAAACACAAGGAGATTTGGCTTCTCGGTCCTCTGGTAATAAAGACCACAGAAAGACTGCACATATGAAAGCTTTGCTAGTATTTCAATGGAAAATGTTGGAGAGAAGGAAGAGTTGGCCAGAAGAATCCAGAGTACATTGGAAATGAAGCAGACACAAGATCTTGGTGATGAAGAACAGTAATATAATCAGTAACTTAACATGGGATTACAAAGCATTAATTAGATTCATGAAATATGATAGCATAACAAAATCTGGACACATTGGACTTCTTCAAAATTTGTTTGCTGAGTGGGGGACTAAAGTACAAGCCCAACTTCATGTCATTAATGTTTGGAAAAATGCTTTGAGAAAGGGAAGAGAGTAAAGAAAACACATTATTTTCTTAATAGTATTGTATCTGAGTTGCATGGTTTTCTTTGCATGCGATTTTTGGGTGTAATGGGGATTACAAACAGGTGTTATTTTTCTTCCCTCTTCTCTTTTCTTCTTGTGCTGTTTTGAGAAAAGTACAGTTGTGTACACTTACCATGTAGATGTTCGAGTGTATTCACTGATGCAGTCATCACACTTGGGTTATCTGCTTGCAGGTAGCCCTTAGTTGGCCTCAATACCAGAGACTTAGTATTTCTGTGTTGGATGCTGTCACACCAGGACTGACATCAGGTTGTTAGGGGTATAAAAACAGGCAGCTGACGCCATTACATCACTTTTTCTTGCCCCAAATGTCAGGAGCCCCCCAATAGGGAGCTAGGTTATGGTGGGCGTAAAAACCACTAGTAAAAAGTAAATACCAATACCCCTGAAAAGGGGGGGGGTAGTAAAAGGCATAGAGGGTTTAGAGAGAGAACCAGGGGGCTGGAGGGGGGGGGGACCAGGACTGTAACAGTGAATACACTCGAACATCTACATTTATGGTAAGTGTACACAACTGTACTATGTTCTTCATGTTTCACTGTTGCAGTCACCACACTTGGGTAGATTCCCAAAGCTGAAGAAGGGTGGAGGCAGTCAAGAAGCATTAGGGCTGGCTAGAATGTCTTGCAGGACTGCTGTGGCAAAACCTGCCCTGGATTTGGAAAAGATAGTTAGGTGGTAATGCTTGGTGAAGGTGTGTACAGAACTCCAGGTAGCAGCTTCCAGGATGTCTCTGGTAGGGACACCCCTGAGGAATGCTGTAGAGGTAGAAGTTGCCCTAGTTGAATGTGTTCTGACCCCCTGAGGGGTTGGTTTCCCATGGTGCTTGTAGCAGAAATGGATGCAATGTGCTATCCATTTGGAAACTGTTTGCTTTGAAATTGTCTTGCCCTCTGCCCCTGTTGCAAAGCTGACTAGTAACTGGTCAGATTTCCTGAAGGGCTTAGTCCTATCAAGGTAGAATCTGAGCTGTCTGTGCACGTCCAAGGAGTGCAGGATCCTTTCCCCTTTATTTTGAGGATTAGGGAAGAAGGTAGGCAAATGGATAGATTGGCTGAGAGCCACACTGGACATCACTTTAGGCATAAAGGAAGGGTTAGTCCTGAGGGAAACCTTGTCAGCATGGAAAATAATGAAGGGTTCCACAGCCATAAATGCTTATAGCTCAGACACTCTTCTAGCTGAAGTGATGGCCAGATGCAAGGCTGTTTTCCAAGAGAGGAATTTTAACTCTGCTGATGCTGCAGGCTCAAAGGGGGTAACGTGAGCTTTTCCAGTACAAGGTTAAGGTCTCAAACAGGGGTGGGTGCTCTCCTTGGTGGCCTTAAATTGTTTGCCCCTCTCAGGAACGGTTTAATAAGAGGGTGAGAAAAGAGAGGTGGCTCATTGTAATGAGCGAAATGGCAGAGGCATGGATTTTAATGGAGAAGGATAGGCCTTTGTGGAGTAGATCTGCTAAGTAATCCAGGACTAGAGGCAGGGAGGGCAGAGTTGTGTCCTCTACTTTAGATTGAATCCAGGAGCAGTACCTTTCCCACTTATCAGCATAGGACCTCCTTGTACTGGGTCTTCTGGCTTCAAGGATGATGTCCAGCACCTACTTGCTTAGGCTGGTTACCTGGGGAGAATTCAAGGAATAAGCCAGGTTGCAAGATTTAGGGTTTACAGTTATGGATGCAAGATCTGTCCCCCCTGTTGAGAGAGCAGGGTTGGGTTCTGGTGTAGGTGCCAGGGTGGCACTGGTGACAGGCTTTGTTGGAGTGGCCAGTCCAGGGCAGTCAGAATTGTCCTTGGTCTGTCCTGTCTTATCTTGAGAGGAGGGGCAGTGGGGGAAAGGCATAGATTGAGAGATTTACCCACTGGAAGGATAGGGCATCCACTTTCCAGGCTTTGATGTGAGGTATCCTGTTGCAGAATATGCTGAGCTGGTAGGGAGAGGCAAAGAGATCCACCTCTGGCGTCACCCATTTGTGAATCAGAAGATTGAAGGTGCTGGGCTCTAGTTGCCACTTGTGTGGGTCTAGGAGATTTCTGCTTAAATTGTCTGCCAGAGAGTTTTGTTTGCCTGGCAGGAATTGAGCTTACAGATGGACCTGCATATCCAAGGCCATGTTCCACTGGGCCATGGCTAGCCTGCAGAGTGGGTAAGAGTGGGTTTGCCCCTGCTTGTTGATGTACCACAACTGTGGTGTTGTCTTTTTTTTATTAGCAGGTGTCCTGGTGAGAGTGGGGATCTGAAGGCTGTCAGAGCATACTGCACAGCTAGCATCTCTTTCTGGTTGATGTGCAAGTGTATTTGACTTGGGCTCCAGTGGCCCTGAATGCACTTGCCATCCATGTGTGCCCCCAGGCAGTCTTGATGCGTCTGGGTGGCATGGGGTGGGTAAAGGGCAGCCCTTGTTATGGTTGCATGCTGCTGCCCACCAAAGAAACTCTGTCCTTAGACAGGGTATTATGGGAATGATAGTTTTCAGGTCCTGAGAATGTTGGCACCAAAGACTTTTTAAGTACCATTGAAGTTTCCTCATAAGCATTCTGGCATATGTAATTGGTGGGATGCATGAGGCCATGAACCCTAGGGCCTGCAGGATTTTCTTTGTGGATAGCGGGGTTCTGGTGGCCATTTGAGTAAACTAGCCTGTCTTTCTGGAGTGAGGAATGCCATCTGGGATGATGTGTCCAAGCTTGCTCCCAGGAATACAATCTTTTGACTGGGGACTAGTTTTGATTTCTTTTCATTAATAGTGTATCCCAGGGAGGTTAGAAGGTTTTTTTACAAATGTCAGGTGCTGCAGCAGCATTTCCTGACTGTCTGCCTGAATCAGGAAGTCATCCAAGTATGGGTAAATTTGAATATTTGTCTGCAGTAAGCAATGGCTGGAGCCAAGCATTTTATGAATACTCTGGGAGCAGTGGATAAGCCAAAGGGAAGTGCAGAGAACTGATCATGCATAGATCCTGAAGTGTAGATATTTTCTGCAAGACTCCCTTATAGGGATGTGCAGATAGGCTTCTTTTACGTCTAGGGTGACTAACCAGGCATGTTTAGCTAGCATAGGTAGAAGCTGCTGCAGGGTGAGCATTTTGAATTTTGGTACCACCAGGAAGGTGCTGAGAATTGAAAGATCTAGGATTGGGTGCCAAGTGCCCCCTTTTCTGGGTACCAGGAAAAGTCTGGAATAGAATCCTTGACCTCTGTGTTCTGCAGGAACAGGTTGAATCGAAAGCAGGGATTGGACTTGGTTTTGAGCCTCTGCCCACTGGTTTAGAGGGAGGTCTGGGAACCCTTTTGGAGTTGGCAGTGAGTGGAAGTAAAATTTGTACCCCCTGGGATAGAATGTTGAGGACCCATCAGTCTTTGGTGATGGGAATCCAGTTTTTTGCATGAAGGGCAAGTTTTCCTCCTAGGGGCACAAGCGGTTAGGCAGAGGAGGGGGGGGGGTGGAGTTGAAAATTCATTGTGAATTGTTTCTGTAAGGGGGTGGTTTAGCATTCCCAGCTTTAGAGGTGGAGGCACTCCATTGCTTAGATCTCTTCATACCCTGAGACTGTAGTCTTGGGGGGGGGGGCTCTGTTTGCCCTGGGTCTAGTTTGAGATGGCCTTGATGGGGCTGGAAAAGACCAATGTTTTAAGGGCAATGCACACTGAATCTAGGGGGCTGTACTTCAAGAATTATTTGACTGGTCTGCATAGATTTAGCTTTTTCTTCCATCTTTTTAAGAACCTCTTCTGCTTTGGTGCCAAATAGATTGTCCTTGTGCAAAGGCGCGTCTAGTAACTTGGATTTGACATGATCTGGCAAGGTCTGCTCCTTAAGCCAAGCAAGCCCTCTCAGTACATAACCAGTGATTGCTGCCCTACAAGATGCTTCTAGGATGTCAAAGCCACAATGCAATGTATGCTTCCAGATTTGGCTTGCAGAATGCATATGCTCTTGCAATTATTTTTTGCACAGTCTGTAAAGGTAGCTATTTGTTGTTGCTCAAAAAGTTTCATAATATGTTGCTGGTACTTCAGCAAGTGAAACTGACAATTCAAAGCCCTAATTGCAAGAGTTTCAGAGGTATATACTTTCTTAGCCCATCTGTCCAAAGCTCTGGAATCCCTGTCCAAAGGGGTGGGATTCTTAGCTGTAGTTGCCTTGATACCTTTAGGCCCCTGGGAAATGATCTCTGGGTCAGCAGTAGGATTTTTGAAAAGAAATTTGGGAGCGTCAGATACTTTGTAGTACTGGTCTGGTTTCCTAGGGGCAGGGGGTAAAGTATCAGGAGTAAGACTGGATTCCATAAAGACATCAACAACTTCCAGGACTGGTGGTATTGCTAAGGGCCTGTGTTGTGGCAAGTCTAGAAATTCTCTGAGTCTCTTTTTGGACTGAGGGATAGTGTTGGCATTCCCAGTGGAAATGCTCTCTTAAAGTATGTAAGGTTTCACCAAAAGAAAAATCCTCTGGAGGAGAGGCAGAGGGAATGGATTCCTCTGCATCAGAATCCTCATAAGCAGATAAGGGCATGTCTTCATAATCAGAATCCTCAGAGTTGTTGGACTCTTGATCTGTTGAAGCTGCTGGGGACTGGTTCCTTTTTCTTTTAGCAGGGGAAGGGTGACTTCCCCTAATCAGCATAATAGGGTCTTCTGCCATTCTAAGCATTTTTATTTTGTGGCAAGGGAGCAAGTGCATGCGCTTTGGTCGACTGTTTTCTAGGCGTAGCACGTACTTTTGGCCTTAGAGACTCGGTAGTTTTAGACAGAACTGAAGTAATCGGTTTGTGTTGAACATCGGTAGTGCGAAGAACATCCTCAGAAGCCGGTGCCTGCTCAGCGGCTCTGGACCCATCCAAGGTATAGACATCCGCCGGTTCCATAGTCGAAGAAGAGTCACGCGGCATACCGGACTCCGAACGGGTCTCAGTAGAGGCCTGCGAATCTATTGAAGCGGGCATCAGGGGCTGCGAAAGTACCTCACTGAGTACCGGCAAACTGGTGACTAGCTTAATGGAAGCGTCGTTGGCAGCTTTGAACCTGTGCGCTGTCTCTGTTTTTATCCTTATGTTTTTTTGGAATATCGGTAGTTGGATGGCTTACCAAAGCCATTTCGGAATACGGAGATAGAGAACGAAAGTATTTAGTGACACTAAGGGCCCGACGATGAATGGTTCGGGAGTTGAACATGGCACAAAACCGACAGCGAGGTATGTCGTGGTCTAGGCCTAGACAGGTGACGCAGTAAGAATGAAAATCTCGGTGTAGTATTTGGTTTCCACAGGCAAGACAATTAACTTTTTCTGACATCGGTTAGAGCAAGAAAAAAAGGATCCCCAATGGGGTACTTAGCTTTAGAAGACTTCAGGATGATTCAATTCATAAATGAAAACTCAGGTAACGACCGACCGGCACTTGTGAACTGCTTCTGCTTTAGGCTCCTCGGTAAGAAAGACTGATGTAATGGCGTCGGCTGCCTGTTTTTATACCCCTGATGACCTGACAGCATCCAACGCAGAAATACTAAGCCTCTGGTATTCGGGCCAACTGAGGGCTACCTGCAGGCAGATAACAAGTGTGATGACTGCAAATCATCATAGGCAATGTAATGATTTAAAAAAAAAAAAAAAAAAAAAAATTAAAAAAGGGAGCCTAGTTAAGGGGGCATGACTGAGTTCAACATGATGTGCTTTTTTTGATTCTTGCACGGGAAAATGACTAATTAAAGACCTTTGTTTTAAAACAGAGAGCAGGTAAATGAAAAATGAATATTATAAGGTTGTTTTTCTAGCACTTGCAAATATGTATACTAAGTGGCATTTCTGCAGCATGTCTCCATGGAGGCAGTCTTGTAAAGAGAAACTGGGGACTGGCAGAGGTAAAAGGAAAAAAAAAACAGAGAAACTGGCTAGGACATAACATTCCCTGAAAACAATCAGGGGTTTTCCCAGATGTGACAGCTTTAAAGAGAATACAAAACCAGTTAGACGAAGTAAAGTTCTCTCAGTTTTTTTAAATGGACTGGTGATATTAATATAAACAGGTGTGTTTGTTTTTTTCTTGTTCACCCGTCTCTCTTTGTCCAGTTTTGAAAAATGTAGGTACTGAAATGAAAAAAGAATGTGTGTGTGTGTGTGTGTGTGTGTGTGGGGGGGGGGGGGGCACAAGGGTCTGGTTAAGAGAGTATGACAAAATAAGAATCAGTGTGCTTTTTCCAAAGCTTGCATAGGGAAATGACTGGGTAAAAACCATAGGTGTTATCCAGTAACAAGTTTATTACAAAGCATGTAAATGAAAAAGAATATTTTACTGTAAGTCTTTCTTTCTGATAAACAAGGTACCCTTAGCAGTTTTATGTCTGGCTTGCATGTCACTAGAAGACAATTTGGTAAAGAAAAAAGGCTTGGAGAAAGTGTTTATTGAAAGCATTCAAGTGTTTTCTCAACTGGGAGAGTTATACAGATATAAAAAACTAAATAGCATTTACTAATTGCACAGGCTGTACCATGTGGCTTAGCATGACTATCCTTTCTTTTTGGTTAACTTTAGCCTCTATATGTAGCTATCAACTTAGAACTTGTTCTTATTAGGAAGCATAAACTTCTATATTTGAAGATGTACACAGTTGTGTGTTACTGTAAAGTTCACAGCTTAGAGTTTTTTTGGGGGGGGGGTTGTTTGTTCTGTTTGACAGCTTTCAAAAAAAACAAAAGATTGTGTAAGATGTGACATAGGTGCAAACGGATATGACCTGAAACAACTGTATAAAAGACCAACCTGCCGAACAGTACATACATGTAACATAAAAGTTGGAACTAGACATTAAGCAAAAGAGTAGTAATAACTATAAAAGAAAATGATGCTTTCTGTAATGTCTTTCAATCTAAATGGCCTTACAGATAAATATAAAAAAGAAAGAGTAGTGAACTATATTAAAAATGGAGAGTGAAAATAGCTATGCTACAGGAGACACACCTGGAAAGAACTGAACATGTGAATTTGGTAAAGAAAGGTTTTCAGGATGGTTATTCAGTGGAATATTCGGGGCAAAGGGAGGGAGGAGTACTTATATTAATTGCAAGAGGAGCGCCAATAGTGATAGAAGAGGAAAAAAAAAATGGAAGATATAGTACTAAGGGGGCTACTGGTTTGCGAGGATTACATTGGCATGCATTTACATCCCCCCTAAAAACTGCTATAATGGAGCTTAAGAAACTTTTGGGAGAAATAATCAGCTTTCAGCAAGGAATATTACTTATAGGTTGTTTGTCTTTCGGCTTTTTCCTGGTAAGGGGTCGCCACAGCGGAATGCCAGTCCGCTAATGATTGGCAGTAGATTTTTTATGAAATGTAGAGGTGCCAGCTCGACGCCCAACCTTAAACGAAGGCACGCCCACTTATGCACGCATGTCTTTCGAACACTACCCAACCACAGGGAGGGCATGCAGACACAGAAGGTACTCCCAAGCCAAGCCGAAAACAAACTGGAGAACCTTTTGCTGTGAGGTAACAACGCTACCACAGTACCACCGCGGCATAAGGAATATTACTTATAGGAGACTGGAATTTGGTTTGTAACAGTGAAGATGTGTCTGGGGGGATAATATAACAAGGGAGGGTCGATTTTTGAAGAAAGTTATGAAAATGTTTGGCATGGAAGATGTGAATTCAGTACTAGGTGTTCAGAGTGAATTTACATATTACACGGAGATCCAAAAAACTGGGCTAGGCTAGATAGGTTTTATATCTCACAGGAACATGTGCATTTAATTGAAGGTCTTGAAACGCACCCAATAACTATTTCAGATCATGCACCAATAATAACTAAAATAAAAATGCAAGATATGAATTGAAAATAAGACACTGGTGCTTCCTCACCTATCGGTTGAAGAGAGAGGAATTTAAGGAATGGGTTGTGGAATTAATTCAGTAGCTACCAAAGACAGATTTGACTTCTGAAAACATATCTAAGGAGTGGGATAAAACTGAAGTGGAGTTTAAAACTAGGTTGGAAACAAAAGATAGGGTCGATATGGCTAAACAGTAATAAGAATTATTGAGAGGGATTGACAAATGTTAAAAGTATTGCAAAATAGGAGGAATCTCTCAGAACAAGAAAAGGAGCAAATGCAGAATGCTAAACAGAAAATAAAGGATTACCCCGATAATATGCATGAGTTTATAAAGATTGCTGTTAAGCAACTGTTTTTTTGATAATTCTAGAGCACAAAAACTTTTAGCACAACTCAGGCAACAAAAAGTAGAAAGGGCAGTCACCAAGCTTAGGGATCCTAGAACAAGGAAAATAAGAGACCCTGTAAAAGTATTAGAAATATTTTGGAAATTTTATGAAAATTTGTATAAAGAAGCAAAATATGGAAATGAAGAAAAGGTACAAATGGAAATGTTTATGGAAGATTTAAATATGCCAAAGCTAGAGGTAGATGAGGCTCAGTTACTAACAGGCTAGGAAGGGATGAAATAAAAATGGCTATGTATAACCAAACTACAGGAAAGTCCCCAGGAAACAGTGGTATTCCTGTGGAAGTTTGGAAGTTAAGAGGGGAAAAAACGGATAAAGATCTGGAAGGTTTTGTTTAACAGTACTTTAAGAGGAGAAGTTCCAGCATCCTGGAAGAAGGTGGTGGTAACTGTAATACCTAAAGAGGGAAAAGATACATCAGATTCCGCTTCATACAGCCCCCATTTCAATACTAAACCATGATTATAAAGTGTTGTCTGTAATGGCTAAAAGAATGGCAAAATTGATAGATATGGATCAGTGTGATTTTGTGGAGGGGAGGCAAACATTTGACAATATTAACTGAACATTGATGCTCCAGAGGGAAACAGAATGCAAGAAAGTTCCACTTTTATTGGTGGGTTTTGATGCAGAGAAAGCATTTGACAAAGTAGAATGGGACTTTGTGAGCAGGGCAATAGAAGCATTTGCTTTCCTTGATACAATTATGAGGCAGAATATAGGAGGGATCGGAGGTGCGAACTGAAGTGGGTTGGGTCCTCTCCGATAATTTCGGCTTGAGTAGAGAAACCAGGCAGGGTTGTCCGCTTTCCCCTTTGTTTGCAATTATATTTAGAATCACTGGCAAAGAAAATAAGGGACTCAGAAATTCAAGGATATAATTGGTATGGTAGTCAGGAAAAGCCGTCTCTGCAAATGATATTTTATACATGACAAAACCAGAAAGGGAGATTACAGTGTTGTGCAGCATTTTAAAACAGTTTCAAATCTTCTCGGGATACAAAATGAATGAAGCTAAAACAAAGGCAGTAGCAGTAAATTATGTACCCACACACAAATTGGTCCAACAATATCCATATTTATGGGGGCATGTTAAAATGAAATATTTAGAAGTATGGACTAGTAATGGTGGCAGCTAAGGATATGTGGGAAGAGACTAAACAGAAGATAATACAAACATTGAGAAACTGGAAGTTTTGTGATATGGATATGGATACTAAGATAAAATGTTTTTAGTCCCTTTAGTCTTATACACACATCAGACATACTTTTATCAACCGAAGGAGAAGTTATGGATAGCAATAAAAAAAAAAAGAGTTGAAAGATTTTATCTGGGAAGGGAAGACAGCAAGGGTCAAGTAGGATGAGCTGATTCTACCAAAAGAACAAGGTGGACTAGGATTACCTAATTTTAGGGGGGTATTTTAGATCAACTCAGTTAAAGCTGTTATACATAGCCAATAGGAAAGCAGCCTTCAACACTTAAACCAAAACATGATCTAAGCAGTTCAGAAGGCCTTGAAGAACCACACTCCAAAGACGCCCGAAAAGATACAAATACAACTTTTATTTTCATATCATAGACTTCATCAGACTGTGGTCAGGGATATAGATAATAGGCAAGAGGGGGCTGGAATGTATTGGAGAAAACTGGCAAATGAACCAAGGTATTGGGAGCAAATAACTAGAAAGGGAAAGGTAATAGAATGGGAAAAGGCCAAAAATGTATTTGGACTGCAGGTTATTGATAAGAGTATAGGCAAAGGGAAAGAAACAGGGGACTCCTAAATGAAAGACCAGCAATGGTAGAGTTTTTCTAGAACATAAAGTACCATTAAAAAAGGAATTAGTAAAGCATATAAAATACTGCATGATAATTATAAGGATCAATAAGAGGAGCTTAGAAAGGATTGGGAAGAGAGACTGGATAAGCAATTGACAAAGACAATGGGGGGATATATGTACATCTCCCATATATGCAACAAAGTCTAGACGATTTAGGATCTTTGCCTGGAAATGTTTACATGGGTATTTTTATACCCCAAATAAACTTTTCCTCAGGTGGAGAGCAAATGTTGGAGGTGTGACAGGCAAGAAAGAGGTAGCTGGGAACATGTTTTTTGAAGCTGTGATGAGCTAGTAGACTTTTGGGATTCCCTGCGGACTGCCCTGACAGAGATGCTGGGAGAGCGGATTGGACTGACTGGAGAGATGATTGGTTTGTTATGCTACAGAATCGGAATTGCCTAGACATAGTAAAGTCCTGCTGAGTCTAATTATGGTGGCTGCCAAAACTTTACTAATAGTGAATATAGTAACAGAGATAAAACAACTGGAATTGGGATCTTTAGAAAAGGGAAGGAACAAACTACATAGAAAAAAGTGGGAATTGTGGGAACAGTATATGCAAAGCAGGACTGAGGTTTAAGAGGCAGGATTTGAATGAGCTATATAATGCTTAACTGACAATGACTGGAAGGTTATAAGTGATTTATAATGTTTACAACTAGAGTTGTTTCAATGGTGTCTGTGATGTAAACTGTTTGCAACTAAGTGATATAATTTTGTATGTTTCTCATTTATATAAATGTAAGATTGCATTTGTCATATGTGGAAATTTAATAAAAATGTTGGAAAAAAAATCTACTGGAGACTGAATACAGTGTGCCCTTTTCACTTTCCAAAATCAACTAGTTGGGCAGATGCTTCAGATCTGAACTGACCATCACTGTGATTCACTACTGATGTAGGGATATACAAACGTCCATACATCTTAACGAAGACAGTGCCTGTGTGTGAGAGCATGTGTTTGCTTGTCTAAGAAACCTTACTTTTGGCACTGCATATATACCAGATATTTCTGTTTTTCCAGATAATGAGCTAGCCTCTGCTGAATTCTAGTAACTAAATTCTATCTTTTCGGGCGTCTTTGGAGTGTGGTTCTTCAAGGCCTTCTGAACTGCTTAGATCATGTTTTGGTTTAAGTGTTGAAGGCTGCTTTCCTATTCACTCAGTGCTTACCTCCAGTGTTTATCTCAGATTGAATGTTCGCCACAATTACCTTTTCCTCGATGACTGCCTTATATAAGGCCACACTGCACAAAGAGCAGACAAGAGGCCTGGAATACTATCCTGATTATTCCAAGGATCTCACCCTGTATGACCAGAATTCCAGCCTTAATCTAGCCAGCAGGAAATTTTTTGGGGGGTGGGGGCAGGCAGTGCAACTCCAAGGAAGGCATGTCATTTGTTGCGGAAATGCTCACATAACAGCAACAATTGCTTTAAAAGCACTGGAATACATGACTTTTTCTATTCTCATAGTTCTTTGAACATGGTACGCATGTGGAACATACAGTAATACCAGAGAAAACTACAACAGCAGCACTAGCACTAAATGAAGTAGGTTCTGTTATGATCCATCCTGTGTATACAGGAAGTTCAAATGGTGGGTGAATTAAGGGTATGCCAGTCCCAGACTGCCATTTTGACCCCCCTGTGAGGGGGGCACAAAAAGCATTACCACAGATACCTTGGATTTTACTTGAGTGGGTCATACACATCCATAAAAATACAAGGAAGGTGGGGCAAGACAGAACCAGGCACATTAGTGACAAGGGGACAATAGCCGTAAGGCACAGATAATGGCTTAATTTCAAGCTGGCAACCTGGGGAATGGCACAGAGCGATAAACATGTCAGTTATGTGCTACATTATGAGGCATTGCAGGATCCATTTATATCAACTTTGCAGAATTGGTATACAAAAGGGACTCAATTTGCAAGTCACTCAGCTCACAAATTCTTGGGATATCAGTTAAGCAAGTTTGTCCCAAACATTTACACATGGAAAGTAGTTTCTCATAGCTTCTGCAATCTGATACAAGTCCAGGAGACAGACTGGTTTGCTTCCCCTCCTAAGGGGTATTTATTTTTTAAAGTAAATAAATGGTTTCTTTACTACAAAAGAAAGTGCTCCTGCTAGAGCAGTGAGAGAGGTGCCATACAAAGTCCTACAGTTTTTGCCTTTATTTGTTAGCCTCTTGCTCCTACTCCCATAACCTCCAAAGATAATGAACTGGGTAGTTCACAGATGGGACAGAGGAAGAAATCAAAAAAATTCAAAAGTGAGAGTCTCGTGCAAAGAAGTTTGGCAATGGTGTGAGGTTATTTTATATAGATCTGTGTGTATTTTTTTTTTTATATAGTTACTGGTAGACAGGATCTTTTGGATGACTGGGCAGTGGTTAGTTCTCAGCTATTCTTGATTTTGCAGACCATGCCTGTTTTACTGCATACAATAACAGGCATTTTGGTTTCAGACTCCATATCCTTGAGAAAATCCATGCCAACGCAAAACCTGTTCTAGCAATTTTCTACGTTTATAACAATTAAAATCTAGCCCTAATTTTGCACCCCACCTCCACCCTCCAATTATTTTTTGACATTGTTCAGGTTTCTTGTACCAAGAGATTAATAAACATACCCTCCTATACATTTTTTCTTGGTAAACCACCAAGGATTATTCAGCCAAAAATGACAGACATTGCAGTTCTGTGTTTCTATCCAGAAAATGTTTGCCAGTGCAAAATCTGTTCTACATAAAAAGGTGTTCTGTCTTTGGGGAATATGACTAATGGCTGCTTTTTTGCTCATAATTCTGAATTTGCAGGATTACTGAGATTCGTGTAAGGGGAACTTGAAATACTTTAATGTGTAGCTACCGTTTACATGAAACACGGTTGAAATACAGTCCATGGATGTCATGTTTAATTATAACTGCTGGATGGAACTGAAAGCTGTAGAAAGTAACTGAATCTCTTGTTTACTTGATTTAAAAAAGCACCATCTGGCTTTGCTGGATTGTTGTGCATTTGCAGGATTACATCATTTATATAAAGCAGCTTGTAATGCTTTAATATGTGGTTCCTGTTTCCATGGAACAAAGCTGAAACGCAAGGCATAAATTAAACATCCCACACCATTTTCTCTCAGGTTTGGGAGTGGCTGATGGCGAGAGGAATGCCCATATACATCAAGGTAACTGCAGCGCCCCCCCCCCCCCCACAACAGCATCCCCACCACCATGTATACAGTGTTAACTATTACTAATGCACTTGTTTAAAGTATTATGGTCCTGGGGTGGGAGAAGCAGGGGTGACAACAGCCCCCTGATGGATGTTATACCACCTGTCTTTATACAAAACTAATGGAGGATTTGACTGGCTCACTAGGAGGGTGGTGGTGGGTAGGGCTTGCTACTGCACACCCTGTGGGGTGTTAAAAGCAAGTTTTGCTAAATGCAATACATGGTTTTGATTTTTAGCTATAATCACAAATGAGGGGCTGTCTACAGAAAGTAACCTACCCTCTTGTTTTCTCATTTTAGAGAGTCACTAATTTTGCAGGATTAGTGTGCATTTGCAAAATGAACATGATTTATGTGAAGCAACTTGAAATACTTCAATTCATTACCAACTCTCACTACACCTCACATCACTGCCTTGCCCTAAACTCCCTGCAATGGCTTGAATTCCCACAGCTACTGTTAATATCACAATTCCAAATTGTACACTATATTATATAAACCATCTTCCTGTCCAGCTCTCTCTACCCTTGTATCCACCTACTCCCCATCTCGGTCCCTGCGCACTTTAAACTAGCAACTACTAGCAGTCTATCCACCAAAGAAAAATGTGCTCAGTAGCCCAGTCCAGGAACAAACTTCCCTTAGACCTATGTACCATTATACACCCATCTCACTTTAAAAAGGAACTCAGTCATCATCTGCTCAACTCCAAATCTTGTCCCTGCCATAACCCTCACCTAACCCCCACTTTCAGAGTACATAACTCCCACCCTTTCTACCTAGACTGCAAAAAAAAACAGCCCATCAAATCTCTCAAAGTATAAAACTAATACACTTTCTAATCACATGGTATTCATCATTAAAGATGGTTACATAGACAATGCCTTATGCTTGTATTTATCCTACTCATCCTTTCTCTGTTCATACTATTATATATTTCTTACCCCTCTTTTTGCTTTATCTTTAGATATGGCTAGCAGATTTCTACATACAGCTGGACCTTGTTTTACCATTACTATGCAACTTTCTCATACTGTAGACTAAATGGGAAATGTTTTCTGCAAAATGTTAAATGATGTAACTAACTGAAACTTGTTCTCTGTAAAAGGTACATTGAATGCAACTAAATTTACCTTGTATTCTCTGTTAACATGTATATTAAATATAACTGGAGCTTTTCTCTTTGGGTCTCCACTGAAAATGGGTTTCTGACCCAGCTGGACTAATCCTGGTTAACAAATGTCAATAAATAAAACGTGTGGCTACTCTTTGCATGGAAGTTAATTAACAGAGCTAGAATACAATACATGGCAGTCATTTATCAGAAACTCGGAAGTGCATATAGAAGTAGCTGTAACTGCTGAGTGGGGTTTGCAGCTGTTGGTTCATAGGTTGATACTAGGTCATCTGCCTTAGGGCATTTATAAGCATAGCCAGAGTGTGTTTGGCTTTCACCACCCTTTTAGATTAGTTGACTGTGCCTCTGTATAGTAGGTCACAGAAGGTAGCCCTTTTTAAGGTTAGTTTACTGTACCTCTGTCAAGCAAGGACACAGAAGAGATCCCAGGGGTAAACTTACGATCTCCCATCCACTCGTCAAGATTTCTCTTGAAGAGGGTCAGTGAGAGGCTCTGCCTAACATGGATTGGTATTTTGTTCCAGAGTGAGGGGAGCCTCTGGGATATGAATCAGTCCCTCCAGCATGTCCTATTTATTTCTGTGCCGAGGTTCAAGTCCCTGGAGTATGTAGCTCTAAGGGATTTGGATTTCCTGAGGTAAAGCATGTCCATTAATTCTGGGTTGGACATGGCTTTATACATCAGACACAGATCACCTCTGAGTAGGCGGTACGCAACTGAGTAGAGCTGGAGTTTCTTTAGCCGAACTGCATAGGGCATCTGTTTGAGCCCCTTGATCCTCTTGGCGAGGTACTTTTGGGGTCTTTCTAGTTGCTGCAGGTGTCGGGTAAGGTACATCCCAAATGGGGCATTGTATTCAATTATGGGCCTGATAAGTAATGAGTAGAGGGGCACAATGACCTCTCTTGATCTAGATGTGAATCCTTTCATGATAAGGTGGGCTATATAGAAGGTCTTTCTAACCACTTTGGCAACGTGACTGTCAAAGGAGAGATTGCTATCTACTTGGGTCCCCAAGTCCCTAATTACTTCTTCCGTACTTAATGGATTACCACCTATGTGGTAATTTGTGGGCACTTTGTTTTTCCCAAAGGGGATGACTATGCACTTTTTGGCATTTAGCTTTAGGCCATGGCTCTGGCACCAGTTATCCGTCTGAGACCCTTTTGGAGGATGCTTGTGTCAGCCGGAGAGTCGATTACGGCACCCAGTTTGCAGTCATCTGCGAACTTGGTCAGCCATAGTCCACCGTGTTAGCCTGTACCTCTGAGAAATATATACCGAACAAGAGAGGTCCCAGGATTGAGCCTTGTGGGATGCCACTTGTAACTGGTTTAGTCTGACATGGCACCTGCTATTTTGACCATGTGGGTTCTATTCCCTGAGCCAGTTTGCAACCCATCTTGTGACATAGGGGTTGATATTTAAGCTGGTGAGCTTATTTATGATGCCCGAGTGGGGTATTGTGTCAAAGGCTTTTGCGAGGTCCAGGTAGGCTGTGTGGACTACCTTCCCTTCATCTATGGCTTTGGTAACTGTTTCAAAGAAGTTGACCAGGTTCAAGAGGCAAGATCTGCCCTTAAAGCCGAATTGGGTAGGATCCAGTGCCTTTGTTTATGATTTCCATGACGATATGCTCCATAGCTTTGCAGACCAGGCTAGTCAGGCTTACAGGGCGACAGTTTCCAGGGTCTGTTGTGGCACCACCTTTGTGGAGTGAGACCACTGTTGCTGTACACCATTCCTTGGGTACATATCCTGTAGTAAGGCTGAGATTGAACAGTGACTTTTATATGAGGGTTTAGTTCTACTTGGAGTTCGTGTAAGACGCAGCCCAGGACACAGTCTGGTCCCATTGATGCTGTGTTTTTTGCTTTGGAGAGGGCAGCCCTCACCTGTGCATCTGTGATCTCAGGAAGGCTACACTCTGTTGGGATAGACATTTGCTCTTTTTTGGGGGGGGGGGTTTGCACTGAACCTTTCTGCCAGGATGTTGGCAATGTCTGTGGGTTCAGTGTATTTTTTGTTATTTTGCACTAACTCAGAGCATATCTGGGAGTTGCCTCCCAGGTTTCTGACATAACTATAGAATGCCTTGTGATTATCTTTAGTGTCTTGTGCAATTTTTCTTTCGAAGCTGGCCTTAGATGATTTTATGAGGGGATTGTAGTTTCTTGCTAGTACTGATCAGAGACGCCTTCCCTTTTTGGGATTTTGCTCCATCATGTAGTAGCCTTCTCCTTCTGTTGTATAGCTTATTTATGGCCGGGATCCACCAGACAGGTCTCCTGCCTTTGGTTGAGTGAGTCTTAGTTTTATTTGGGATAGCATGCTCCATGCATTCCTGTAGGTGTCCATAGAATGCTTTTGTAAAGGATTCTGCATTTTGGGCCGTATTTTCCACTGGCCCAGGGGCTTTGAAGGATTCCACCTCGGTTTTGAGAAGTGTGAAGTTTGGTTTTGAGAAGTGTGAAGTTTGCTTTTGAGAAGTTCTTCACCGTGGTTTCCTTGGCTAGGGGTGGGGACGGAATATGGATGTCCAGTGAGATTAGTTTATGGTCTGATCTTACCAATGAGGGGTATACCTCTGGTGTGGAACATAGAGACCCCATGTTGGTGATGACCAGATCCAGTATGTTTTCCCCTCTTGTGGGAGTGGTGACCAGTTGTTCCATAGCATTTGAGTTTAAAAATTCTAGGAACCGTTGGGCGAGGGTGTTTGGGCTTGAGTAGTTTTCCCAATCAATGTCCGGGTAGCTGAAGTCACCCAATATAATGGTGTGTGGAGAGACCTTCATATTCTCCAGTGTTCTCAGGAAAGCTAAGGGAGGTTCCTGTGTTTGGGAGGGTGGTCTGTAGCAGGCTACAAACTGAAAGGCAGTTTTGCCCAATGTTAGTTGCACATGGATGGTGTCCGATGCTTCGTGCAGTGCCACTAACCTGGAGGTGTGTGTATCTTTGATAAATATGGATACTCCCCCTCCTTTTGTGGTTCGGTCCAAATTTTGGGGCCGAAAAGCATGGTATGAAGTATAACCTGTTACTGCACAGATATCGATATTCTCCATACTGAGTAGAGTCTCGAGTGCGTGTATCCTGAGGTTTAGACTTCTGGCATCGAGCAACATTACCCTTAGGTTTTTTTTCTTTGTGTTGTCTATGGAGGTGGGTTTGTCTTTTGAGCCTTGCCTAAAAAAGGCACTATGGGGGAGGCAAGAGCCTTTGCCAGTATTCGAAAACCCAGGGCTGACAGGTGCAAGCCGTCCCTAGCAAAACAACGTGGCTTGTCGAGCATGTCATCCCAGACTGACAGACTCTGGATCCCCTTTGAATGACACCAATACTTTAGCCAATTGTTAAAATTGATCATTTTGTCTTTATACTGTGGCATCATTCTTGGTGAGGGCAAGATGCTACTCAAGGTCAGGGTCATACCGGCCTGGGCTACATGATCAAATAGCTCCCCTATGTCTTTTTTCATGTAGTCCAGGGAGGTACATCTCAGGTCATTCACACCAGCATGGACAATGACGGAGTCATATTTGTACTTGCTTTGGAGTGACCCGAGTGCTTGTGTTATGTGGCGGATCCTGGCACCCGAAAGGCAGCTTACCAGGCTGAACAAGGAGAAGGTCACTGTAAGTGGGACATCAGTGTGTCTGACAATAGAGTCACCTATTACAAGTGTATTAGGTGTGTTTAGCCTTAAGGGCTGTGACTGTGTGGCACACTGACTTTGTGAGCTATGTGGGTATTATTTCGTGGTAGGGGTTGCTTGGATGTCTGCTTTGGAGGTCTCTACTGCTTAGGCAGATTTTTATTTAGAGCCTCCGAGTATGTTTTTGAGTGTTTATGTGTTTGGTTTGCTGATGCGATAGGTCTATGTGAGACTGGATTTGTGGTGTGTGTGGTTACCTTTCTCCTTCTGACAGGCTGTGCCAGTACTGGGTTGAGAGAGCTTAGCCTCCAGTTTGGCTATATAGTTGCATCTCTCACATATATTTGAGCTTGTTGGGAGGAGGAGAGGGTGGTCTGTATACATAAGCAGTTGTAACATTGCCTCAAGATTCCCAGATTCACGAGCTGGACTGGAGACTAAACCCAAAACCAACCTTTGGACATGCCTGAATAATATAGGGAACTACTTATTGACTGATCAGAAAGAACCAATAGGAAGCAAGTGCTTAAAAGGAGTACAAGAGGATGTAGTGCTTAAGTTTATTAGTGCTTACCTGTGAGATTACTTATACGAGCAAGTGCAGGGCTTTAGAATGAAAATGGAGTGCTTATTTTGAGATTTAGAACAGTTCTAAGGGAAAAAGTGAAGAGCAGACTTTGTGGAGCTGGGAATACTTTAAACCTGTTTAAGCTGTGCTGCCCGACACTGTTCTGTGCGCAAGACCGCACAAAGAGAGAGTTGCAGGGTTTTAAGAGAAAGATCAAGGAGTTTGGAATTGACCCAAAATGGCCAATAAAACTACAGCTTCTAGGCAGTAACCACTCCTACAGGGACAGGCAGGCTGCTCAGTGTTAACCACTGCCACTGGTGAACACAGAGACTTCCCTTTAGCCCAAGCAAGCACTGGCCTCCAAGAAACTTAAACAGTTCACAACAGCAAATCTGTAAAGTAAGAAAAAAAGCAAGATTTTTTTTGTTTTAGTTTAAAGGTAGCAGAGATACACAAGTAGCAAAATAGTCAGAACAGTGCAATAAATGACCCCACACTTGAGTGCTAGGCCAGTCAGGTAAAATGCAATAAAATTAAGTGCAACACAGGACATGCAGTAAACAGGCTCTAGATGCGTTCTAAATACTGTTTGTAATACAGATAACTTTAGCAAGCTGGAAAATGCCGAAAAGTAGGCAGCAAAGCAGTAATTTTAAACAAAAAATCAGAAGAAAATACTTAAAATCTCAAAAGTGGCTCCTTTCTTCTCTCAGCGTTTTCTCCCCTTGATTTATTTTCTTCAGTTTAAACAGTCACACTCTGGCTTTCAGGACTAGTGTGCTTTTGTGTGAAATAAGATTAACAATTGAGCTAACTTATACACAGTCAAAGTAGCTATAATTGTTAGGACTGCCTGTAGAAGAAAATGGCTGCCTGACTGCCATTGCTTACTCATTATTTTGGCTTTGCAGGGCTAAGGTGAAGCAACATGGAATACTTTTAATGTACATCACTGTTTGTGTGAACTATGTTACATATCCAGCCTCATCTATCACAATCAGATGGATACATTGTACACAGAAGTGGTTATAGCTGCCTGTTGGGAGTCTTTATGGTTGAAACTAAATGACCCTTTTGTGATTTGCTCGTCTTAAGTTCTCTGTCAAAACCACAGAGCATCCAGACCCTCACAGCTTCCAGGGGCTTGTGGGCCTCACACATAAAGGGTGTACAAGTCGATTTTGACACAGGCTTAGTAGTGGCATCTACCCTGGTCCCCACCCAGTCTAAAACCCGCAGTGCTCAGAAGTGTGCACAGGTCACTATAGCTTGTGTGGGGAGCCGAGGATGAGGTCATAAATTCTTCTATACCAGATTATCTACATGAAAGCAATTGTTTAATTTGCCATTAAATTTACCTCCGTTTCCTGGCTCATATTTTAGTTTGTTGTTTCCTTTGCTGGGATTCATGTGATGTTCCTTTAACTTTCCTCCCAAACCTCAGAGGTCATTATTCTTGTGTTGGGCTGGAGCCAGTGAGGTCATTTTTTTTCAACTTTCCTCTAAGGTTTTACAGAAGAAGAGCATGGTCTAAAAGTAAAAACTTGGAAACATTGTGATTACTTATTTAGTTTTTCCTCACAATCAATCAGATGCACATACATCTTTTGTGGGAGGGTAAAAAAAAGCATTCTGTTTAGTATGGCTGTCAGCAAATATGTTTTATATATTTTTCAGTTTTATACAAGTCTGACAGAGGGGTACACAGAAGGTGGCTGCCTCTTGCAAGAAGGGTTCAGAAGACATGCAATGTACATGTGATGAGTGTCTTCACAGTTTATTGTACACTGCTATTTGGTTAACTTTGACCATTAATCTTTGGATACAACTCATTGCCTCTATGAATAAAAAGTACATCTGAATTTCTTCCCTTATTGAGCATTATTCTTTACACCTTCATTGAATCAAAAGGTTGGGAAAAAGCAGCTCAGAGCATTTATAACTCCATGCTGTCTGGGTACCTACAGGCCACACTAGATCTCTAGCTTAGTCATTACACAATAGTCTTGGTCAGTGAGGGTGTGTTAAAATGACTGTGGCAAACCCTGGTTGAAAAATAAAACTGCGTTTCTTCCTGTAATCATGATTTATCAGGCGATAGTTGGATGAAAACATTGTTTAAAAAATATAAAATACACATCAGAGCACCTAGAACTGCAGCTAAATACATACTTAACTAGAGCAGTCTTGCCTCATTAAAATGTGTTGAATGAATGCAGGAAAAGCTGAAGAGTAAAAAAACAGAAGAAAAAGTAATTTGGATGGTGTAGCTGGACTAGCATATTTTGCACATGGGTGTGATGGGGCACTGTGGTGCTCTTTCACCCAAGGCACCAGTTAGCTGAAGGCTGACACTGGCTTCTATGGAGGATAAGGATTTCTGGGTGAGTGAAGGGTGGGTAGTGTTCTAGCAACAATTACTGTGGAATCCATTGGCATATTGTACTATGGTGGCCTGTTTGGTTGCTGTACCTGGGTGGTTCTTGAAGTTAAACAGTAGTGGTCCTAAGAATGAGCCCTGTGTGATTCAGATATAGGAAAGAAATTGTAGAAGTCACCTTACCATTTCACTGCTTGGGACCTATTAGTGAGGCAAGTAAGAAATCAGTTAAGTGAAGAGGATATCAACTAAACTTTCTATGGGCTAATTGTATCAAATACCTTGGAGAGATCCAAAAATAGGGCTGAGGTTAGAAGACTGGACTTTCTTATTGTGATTTAGTATATTGTGTACTTAATATTGTGGACCTTAGGACAGTGATTGCATTGTAATTGGATCTGAAATCTTGCCTGCGAAGGGGGAAAAAAGGAGGTTATGAGAAGTTATATTATACATATTATATAGCAAATACATCAAAGACTTTTGGTGAGGGAGAATGGCGATTGGTCTATAGTTTGCAAATTCTGTGTATAAGCCACATTTATGGAGGAGGAGTATTGTATAAGATTTTGTTTTTCCCATAAGGTGGGCACATTTTTTCTTGGATAGTGCAGTTTATTAGAATTGAAACAGGGTATGCAAGGCTCTGCAGTGAGTTTAAGGAACTCGGATGGTAGTGGTCAGTGGCAATGGTTGTTGTCTTAAGGAGGCACAGGTATTTTTTTTAATTGGAGATGTTGGCACTGGACTGTGTGAAGGCCTGTTGAAACTGAGAAATATTGCATTAAATGTGCCTGCTTTATCAACAAGAAGAGTTTTAGGTGGAGCCCAGTTGATATGGAACATGCTGGAAGTTACTTTCTCTATTAAAGTTAATGAGGTTTCTGACCGTATTATAGTGATGAACCTTGTGGAACTGTTTGGGTGTCTCATTATGTAGCTTAGCTGGTGGTCACTTAAGCTATCAGGTAGGATGCCACTTGTGGAAACATTGTTTGGGGTGATGTCCAATCTAGGATTATTTGTTTATTTTTTTAACATGGCCTTGTTGATTCTAGTCGGGAGTCTTAATCCATTGACAAACCATATAGCTAACCTGAATTTGCTGGGCTTTCTATGGCTATTTGTCAATTTATGTCAACATCTCCTAGCAAGATGGTCTCTAGGCCAACATCCAGAGGAGAACATTTCCAGGTTGGGAATGTTGCTACTAAGTGGTATGTATAGACCTATGATAGCTAGAGATACAAGAGTATTCAGTTTGAATGAGGAGTTCAGGATTGTTGAAAGTGGGTGTATTATCATAAATTGTACAAGACTTTAAAACATTTCCGTGGTAAATAGCAACTCTGCCTGCTTTTGTTGGTTTTATCCAGTTTAAATACATTATAACCTGGTGGGAATATTTCTGTATCTTTGGTAAATGCCTTTAACCAGGTTTCTGTGGCTATGAAGAGATCAGAGTAGCAACAGGTTATATAGGCACAAACTTGTGAATTTATTACAGAGTTAAGTTACAGTGTAGTATTTTAAGCCCTAAATGATTGGAGGTAGCCTAGTGCTGTTTTGGGATGTGTGGGAGCTGGTTTGTTGAGGTCAGGGGTTAGATGAGTGGGTTCAGGCTTGCGATGCATATTCCCTGTAGTATTATTGTCCAGTTGGCAATGTGGCTATTGAACAGCTATATATTTGGGCTTGAGTTTATAGACTATTCTGGATAACAGTGGAGCATGTGCTGCTTTGCCTGTATTTCAGGGTGCTAATGTAATTAATGCAGAGTAAGCTGGGGAGATAGAGAAATGTATTTTGTGCGACTGAGGTAGTGCGAGCTATCCCAGAGAGTAGGGCAGTGCATGTGCAACATATGCCAGCATAGCTAGCTGGAGTTTTGTAAAAAAAAATTGTCATTTGTACATCAAACTGATTTGTACAGATGAGTGTGTTAAAAATGCATCAACAGTGGGTCTTGCTGGACAAGAAAGAAATATACATTTACATTAGTGATTTGCGAGTGACAGATGGTACCAGTAAGAGAGTGAAAGGGAAGGTCTACAAGAGGGTAGTGAGACCAGCTATGTTACATGGGTTGAAGACAGTGGCATTGACAAAAAAGCAGGAATTAGAGCTGGAGGTGGCAGAGTTAAAGATGCCAAGATTTGCATTGGGTGTGATGAGGATGGACAGGATTAGGAGTCAGTATATTACAGGTTCAGCTCAGGTTGGATGGTTTAGAGACAAAGCCAGAGAGATGAGACTGCGTTGGTTTGGACTTGCTGAGGAGGGATGCTGGGTTTATTGCAAGAAGGATACGAAGGATGAAGCTGCCAGGTAAGAGGCAAAGAGAAAGGCCTAAGATAAGATTCATGTATGTGGTGAGCGAGGACATAGGTGGTTGGTGTGACACACCAAGATGCACAGGACAGGAAGAAATGGAAACAGATGATACACTGTGGTGACCCCTAATGGGAACAGTTGAAAGATCAGAATGTACTGTTGTAATGAAGAAAATGTATATATGTTAAGAGGATGCTAGAAAGGAAGGGGTTAAGCTCACAGCCCAGCTTACCTTAAGAAAAATAGTTTGAAATTACATGACTTGGTTTAGGCCATAAAGATTTTATCTCACAGGCCTGAATGCAGCCAGGGATGCTATGTCTAGTCTGGGATCCTGCTCTTATTGTCCTTAGTGGTGAACTGATTGCTACCCAGGGGTGTCAGAGAATGGCTGGTTAGTCTCCAATTGAAATTGTAGATGCCTTAGCAAAGCTCTAGGTATGTATTGTGACACATTTTTGCTAGATTCTGGTTCAGCTTCTAGCCAGGGGGGTAGTGTGGGAGCCACAGAATCAGGTGACCAAATGGGCAGTCCTTTGACCAGCACCAAAATTTTAGATATTAGTGAAAGATGTGATAATGACACTCAGCACTCTGTCTTGGATCGTACAACAAGACCACTCACTTCATCTTGCCTTGCAAATCCCTGGTTACTTACTAAAGCAAGTCTCGTTAGGAAAACAATGAGATTTGCTGAAAGTATTGTCTTTCTGCATCTGTCTGAATCTTTCCAGCTGTGTTTTTTTTTTTTTTTTTTTTTTATTATTTCCTGCAAATTGAAACTCGGGTGTTTATTGTAAACAGATATTCAGTATTTTCATGATCCCCATATTATTTATTATTAAATATATCTTTCACTGTGGCTGGTCATTTAGGAAAACAGTTTAACCTTTGAGAGAAATGAATTTGGTGGCAGTGCAGGCTTCAGGGAAATCTTGTCGCTTAGCTAACACTACCATTTGTATAAGCATTCATTTTACTAAGAGTAATTGGGAACCCTGGTAAGAGCCTTAAAGTAGCTGGTGGAAATGCATCTACCTTGTAGTCTGGGCAGAGGGGGGCATACATGTTAAATCTGTGCCAGTCTTTCCCAGGGGTGTGTCTGTGTAAATCAAAACTTGAGTGCGTGTGTGTTGTATGTCAGCTACTTGAACAGTGACACAGAGCACTGGTTTCTGCAGAGAAAGGTAAAATCTTATTTGGGGCCTGGGTGAGGAAGTCCAGCCCCAGTACCGGGTTATGTTCCCCATGTGCTCTTAAGGGAAACTGGGCTTGATGCAGAGAGATGCATCTGAAAATACAGTGTGCATCCATTTTTGTCCTAAGTGAACATTCCTCACCAGTGTCTGTGGTGAGGATTGAGGCTCCTTGATACTGGCCCAGAGGAGCGTCATCACATTTTGGTTTTAGCACTGTGTGGTAGGTATAGGTAAGTAACAATGACAGACATACGATTACTAACTGAAAGTGAGTATAGTAAGAAATGCTAGTGATAAGATGAAATACTGACATATTTTGGATTTAGAAGGGTGTATGGAGAGGTGAAAGTTGGAGGAGTGTAGAGAGATGCAGTTATAGTTAGTAGACATTAATGAGAGGAGCAATCAGTTTATAGCTAGTGCTCAACAATCTGCAGAGACAAAGTAGAACAAGTTCTTACATTTACTGAATACAAAGTACAGTTGTGTACACTTACCATAAATGTAGATGTTGAGTGTATTCTGTTGCAGACATTACATTTGGGTTATCTGCTTGCAGGTAGCGCTCAGTCGGCCTGATTAACAAAGTCGTGGGTCCTGTGTCGGTTGATGTCCCTTCTTCCATGACATCAGGGCTATACAACATGCAGCCGATTCCATTACATCAGTTTTTCTTGCCCCAGATGTCAGGTGCCCCCCTAACAGGGAGCAATTAAATATAAAAGTACAATGATATACCTCCAACAAAAAAGCAAATACACCAAAAAGGCTTAAGCATAGTAAAGGAAAGTAGAGGTATAGCCAAAAGAACTTGGGGGCTGGAGGAAGGGTAACCAAGACTGCAACAGTGAATACACTCAAACATCTACATTTATGGTAAGTGTACACAACTGTACTATGTTCTTTGTGTTTTACTACTGCAGTCATTACATTTGGGTAGATTCCCAAATCTATGGTTAGGAGGAGGAATTTAGATAGCATTAGGACCAGCTATAAGGCCTTGCAAGACTGTAGTGGTAAAGCCAGCTCTGGATTTAGAGAAAATTGGCAAATGAATGCTTAGAGAAAGTATGCACAGAACTCCAGGTAGCAGCTTCTAGGATGCCCCTGGTAGGGACACCTCTGAGAAAGGCTGCAGAGGTAGATGCAGCCCTGGTGGAGTGAGGTCTGATCCCCTGGGGCATAGGTTTTCCATGGTGCTTATAGAAGAAATGAATGCAATGGCCTATCCATTAAAACATGGTTTGCTTTGAAATAGCCTTCCCCTCTGCCCCTGCAGCAAATGCTACCAGCAGCAGTTCAGATTTCCTTTGAGGTTTAGTCCTGTCCAAGTAGGATCCAAGTTGTCTATGCACATCTAAGGAATGCATTATCCATTCCCCTTTGTTTTGTGGATTGGGAAAGAAGGTTGGCAAATGAATAGACTGATTAAGAGCCACACTGGATACCACCTTGAGCCTGAAGGATGGATGGTTTCTGAAGGGCACCCTGTCCGCATGAAAGATGATGAAAAGCTCCACTGCCATAAGGGCCTGTAATTCAGATACCCTTCTACCTGAAGTGATTGTTAAAAGGAAAGCTGTTTTCCAAGAAAGAAATTTTACATTTGCAGTAGAGGCTGGCTCGAAAGGAGGTAGAATGAGTTTCTCTAAAACAAAGAGAATGTCCCAGGCTGGGGTTGGAGCTCTCGTGGGTGGTCTCAAATTTTTGGCCCCTCTGAGGAACTGCTTGAGCAGTGGATGAGAGAAGAGGGGAGGTTCTATGTTATGACTGAGGTGTGGATTTTAATGGAGGAAAAAGACAGGCCCTTGTAAAGCATCTCAGTCAAGTAGTGTAAAATCGGAGGTGAATTGGGCGCTGCTGTGCTCATTGGTTCCAGGCACAGAATCTTTTCCATTTTTTCAGCATAAGATTTTCTAGTACTAGGCCTCCTTGCCTCTAAAATGATATCCATCACAAGTTTACTGAGGGATGGTAGAGGAGAGATTATGTAATTAGCCAGTCTGCAAGGTTCAGTGTTAGAAGCTGAGGGTGCAGAATCTGGTTCTCCTGCTGAGACAACAGGGAAGGAGTCTGAGTCAGGTGCCATGGGGATACCAGTGACACTGCGCAGGAGGGGGTATCAGTGTTGGCATGGCCAGTCTAGATCAATCAAAATCATCCTTGGTTTGTTCTGTTTGATTTTTAGTAGTACTTTGGAGAGCAGAGGCGGGGGGGGGGAGGCATAGACCGATAGATTTTACTAGTTGAAGGATAGAGCATCCACTTTCCAGGCTTGCTTGTGGGGAGTCCTTGTGCAAAATTTGTCCAATTGGTAGTTCTGAGGAGAGGCAAACATATCTATATCTGGGCTCCCCCATTTGCTTGTCAACATGTTGAAAACCCTTGGTTCCAGTTTCCACTCGTGTGGGTCCATGAGGTTTCTGCTTAGTCCGTCTGCCAGTGTATTTAATTTTCTCGGCAGGAATTGAGCTTGTAGGTGCACTTGGTAGCTCAAGGCTGTGTTCCACAATGCCATGGCTAGTCTGCAGAGGGGGTAAGAATGTGTACCCCCCTGCTTATGTACCACAACAGTGGTGTTGTCAGTCTTTACCATAAGTTGTCCTCGAAGAATGAAGTCCTTGAAGGCTGTCAGAGCATTCTGTACAGCTAACATTTCTTTTTGATTGATATGCAGGTGCATTTCACTTGGGTTCCATTTGCCCTGAATGCACTTCCCTGCCAGGTGAGCCCCCCACGCATAGTCTGATGCATCTGTTACGGTTTGGGTGGCAGGGGGTGGTGTAAAAGGTAGTCCCTTGTTTTGGTGGAAGGCCTCTGCCCACCAAAGGAATTTTAGACGTAGGCAAAGTATGATGGAAATCATTGTTTCCAGATCCTGAGAATGTTGACACCATAGACTTTTTAGATACCACTGTAGTTTCCTCATGTGCAGTCTTGCATATGGAATTAGAAGAATGCAGGAGGCCATGAACCCCAAGGCTTGCAGAATTTGTCTTGCAGATAGCAGGGTTTTGTGGCCACTTGTTTGAAGTAAGTTGTCAAATGAATTTGTCTCTCTGGTATGAGGTAAGCCATCTGGGAAGTTGTATTCAAGCTTGCGCCCAGGGATATTATCTGTTGACAGGGTACCAGGTGTGATTTCTTTTTGTTTATGGTGTACCCCAGACAAGTTAGAACCCTTTGTACAAAGGCCAGATGATTCAAAAGTATGTCCTGGCTTTCTGCCTGAATTAGACAATCGTCCAGATATGGGTATATTTGAATATTTCTTTGCCTGCAAAATAACTGGAGCTAGGCACTTTGTGAATACCCTGGGCGCAGTAGATAAGCCAAAGGGCAGTGCAGAGAACTGGTAGTGCATGTAGCCTGCTTTGAAGCGTAGGTATCTTCTGCAAGATACCCTGATTGGGATGTGCAGGTATGCTTCTTTTAAATATAGTGTTGCCAACCAGGCATCTTTGCCTAGCATAGGAAGTAATTGAAGAGTCAGCATCTTGAATTGTGGAATTTCCAAAAAGGTGTTTAGAGTAGACAGGTCCAGGATAGGATGCCATGAATTGAAACCTTGTCCCTTTTCCTCTTCCGGTACCAGTTGAATAGCCCCCATGCTTAAGAGAGAAAGTACTTGTTTTTTGGGCCTCTGCCCACTGATTGGGGGTAGGTCTGGCCACCTGCTTGGTGTTGGCATCATGTAGAAGTGAAATCTGTATCTTTGGGATGCTACATTTAAAACCCCATTTGTCCTGGGTAAGGAGTTCCAGTTCTTTGCATGAAGAGCAGTCTTTCCCCCCAAAGGGGCAGTCAGTTAAGTGCTTGGAAATTTTAAGCGGAAGTCCTTGCGACAGTTTACCATAGGGAGGAAGTCTTATTACTCCCAGATTTGGAAGTGGAGGCCCCCCACTGCTTAGTCCTATGTGTCCCCTGGGACTGAAACCTGGGGCATTTGCTGTGTCTGGGTTTGACTTGAGAAGACCTGGAAGGGGCTGAAAAGGACCAATTCTTAGAGGGCCAGTGCCTACTAAATCTAGGAGACTGAACTTGTAAGAAACAGTTTGCACAGATTTAGCTTTATCTTCCATCTTTTTAAGAACTTCCTGAGCCTTGTTGCCAAACAGCTGGTCCTGATTTAAGGGAGCATCCAACAATTTAGCTTTAACATGATCAGGTAAAGATTGCTCCTTTAGCAAAGCATGCCTTCTGAGCACAGACCCAGCAACAGCTGCGCTGCAAGAGGCCTCTAATGAATCAAAACCACATTGCAAAGTATATTTTCCAACTTGTTCAGCAGAATGCATTAAATCCTGTAATTCTTTAAATTTTCCACACAGTCAGGAATCAACATAATTTTCTGTTTAAGCAATCCAATAACATGTTGCTGATGCTTCAACATATGAAACTGGCAGTTTAAAGCCCTAATGGCCAAGGTTGCAGAAGTCTAAACAGTCTTACCCCATCTATCCAGCACCCTGGAATCTCTAGCAGAAGGGGTAGGATTTTTAGCAGTAGAAGCCTTAATGCCCTTGGGCCCCTGTGAAATAGTCTGTGGATCCGCAATAGGAGGTTTTCTGGGAGCAGGAGGAAAGGAATCAGGGGCCAAACTAGATTCTGAAAAAGCAACAACAATGTCTAGTACAGGAGGAATAGCTACAGGCCTATGCTGAGGTAGGAGTAAGAAATCCCCAAGCCTCTTTTTTGGATCAGAAAAATCCTGGTTTTCCCCAGTGGAAATGCTTCCTTATAGTATGCAAGGTTTCCCCAAAAGAAAAATCCTCTGGAGGGGAAGCAGAGGGAATGGAGTCCTCTGTATCAGAATCCTCATAAGTAGATAAGGACAAATCCAGATCATCAGAAGAATAAGAAAAAACAGAATCCTGATCAGGAGATTCATAAACAACTTCAGTCCTAGGCCTCTTAGAAAGGGGTGGGGGGTTGGCTACCCTTGATTAGAGTTATTAAATCTTCAGCCATTCTTATTTGTTTTTTAGGCATAGAGGCCTGAGCATGTGGCCTGGGCATCGTTTTTTTTTAGGCATGGTTCGAGATTTAGGCCTAAGTGAAGGAGGCGTCAGTTTAATATGCAAGTCTGTAGGCCTGAATATCGGAGGTATTTGCTTTCCACAAGTAATGCAACTAACTTTTACTGACATTGGTAAGGAGCAAGAAAAAGTTTCCTCAATAGCGTACTTAGTTGAAGACTTCCGTTCTGAAATTTGAAAACAAAAATTTCAGGAGACTGCCGACCGGCACTTGCGAACTGCTTCTGCTTCGGGCACCGCACTGCGAGAGACTGATGTAATGGTGTCAGCTGCATGTTTTATACCCCTGACATCATGGAAGAAGGGACAGCAACCGACACAGGACCCAAGACTTCATTAATCAGGCCGACTGAGGGCTACCTGCAAGCAGATAACCCAAATGTAATGACTGCAACAGTGAAACACAAGGAACTTCTAAAAGCTAGTGAGATGAAGAAACTGGTTTACACAGTGTAATGTAATCATTAAGTGACAGTGGACAAACCGGTAAGAGGTCCTTAGGGTGCAACGAGTACTCCTTTGGGGGAAATGTCAGACACTTTCCAGCACAGGGCATGCACATATTTGACTAAAGTGAATATACAGCAAAGCTGTTCATGTTAAACTTGCTTACATTGCATAGTGACAATATCCTCAGTGAAAACTTTTGCAGATTTGAGAACTGCAGCAGAGATCCTGCTATGTAAGAGAAAGGGTCTGATGTATTGTCCACAGGCTCTGAAAGGAAAGGAAAAACAAAAAGAAATTAGCTAGTTGGATTATTCCTTCAGATGGAGGAAGGAACAAGCAGAGTCAAAGAAAGAGTAGATGGGCTATTTTAAGACTAGAGAGAAAGTGACAAAAATGTATGAATGTATGGTCAAAACAGGCTTAGCAGGAGGTATAGCGATACAAAACCACAGTAATACTGTATTAGCAGAACATACCAGTACACTGCTAAACACATTATAAAACCATCACTCAATAAGCATTCATCTGATTAATCAGTCATACACCATAGCATCACCGAACGAAATTACAAGGTCGACTCTCCTACTGATTAGAGAGAACGGATTGCATAAAATCAATACAAGTATAACACTTCCAATGGACTCATATTATTCTAGTCTCAGACTAAATAGAAATTTAACACACTACATCTGCCCTGTGAAGGAAGATGGTGACACATTGAATATGGAGACCCAAGTGAGGGGAGATTTAAAAGAATTCTACTACAGTGCCCCAGATTCAAAAAGAGGGGAAGGGGGAAATGTGTAGATCAGCCCACTATTCGGCTTTTACATCAGGCTCAAAAGTTGCTTTATTACCCACAGGCCCTTTTTATTACAAGAGAGCAGTTTATAGCTACACCACAATTAGCAAAGAGGCATAAAGTCGAGCAGGTTTTCTGAAACTTACTGAATGCAGACAAGATGCTAGTGATACTAAGTAGACTTGCACAATGTAATGGTCAAGTGACAGGACAGTGGCCAATTTAACTGGTCCTTAACATGCAAGGACTACTACTTTGTAGGAAATATCACAGACACTCTCCAGCACAGGGCAAGGATATATTTCACTAATAAAAGTTAATATACAGCACAGCTGTTCATGCTAAGCTTGCTTACTTTGCATAGTGCCAATATTCTCAGTGAAAACTTTTGCAGAGGTGAGCAGAGCTGCTATGTAAAATAAAGGGTCTGAAATAATGACCAGAGGCTCTGCCCTGTGAAGGAAGATGCTGGCAGTCTTTGTGCCAGACAAAATGCTAAAAAGACCTCTGATCCAACACAATGACAAACACTCATGCTCTTAGGTTTCAAAAAAAAAAAAAAAAAAAAAAAAAAAACAAATAAAGCTAGATCAGCAAATTGAGGATGGCCGAGGATCAAGAAAGATTGTGCTGCTTTGACAGTTCAGAAGAAATTAATGCATGGCTCAAAATGCACACTTCAGGAACATTTGGAAGTTATGCAGGTTACAGTTATGGATAATGTACAGATAAAAGCTCAACCTGCAACAGTGGTGTTGAGATTGGAATTAATGGAAGAAATGATAGATTAGGAAAGCTGCCACAGACTGGATGGATAGTGGGAATACTGGGAAACAGTAACTGCCTACAGCTGAAAGCAATCAAACTTAAAACTGAGAGCACTTCATATACACTCTACATTTAGGTTCACACACAAAAAAGGATGTTGGTGCAGTTGTGGAACCCAGGAAAGAAATAAATGAAGCAAGTGTGTTGGGTGAAGCCAGAGGTTGGTCAGTCTCTCTGGTGTAAGACAGTGTAGAGATAAGGGGTTATGCTTCAATCTTCCCTTTTATACAAGAATATTTCTTAATGAAAATAAAGCAATGAAATGTTCAAAGTACCATTAAGAAATGGCTAATGTGAACAAATCTAATCATATGATTGTTTAAAAAAGTGTGTGTGGGGGGGATCATGCTACATCTAGTGCATGTGGGAGACAGGGGTTGGATCTGTCCTTTTCAAATCAAGGATAACTACAAGGCAAAAGGCAACTTTGCCAGTAAGGAAGGGATTTCTTGCAATTCAGTTAACTAACTGAAGCTTTGCATTACTTGTGGATATTTTTTTTTCCTCAAGTTACCAAGGTGCAAGATGGAGAGGAGTGTGAGTTTTAATTTTCAGAATTTCTTTCTAGCAGCGGATGAGTTATGTGAATTAGGTGTAGCTGTAAATGGTCTTAGGAATTGCATTATTTCAGCATGCACATCTCAAAGAACCGAACTCAGAACTTTAGGGTCAATAGTATCTAGAATACTAGTACTTTTTTTTTGCCTCAGGCTATTTTGGCTACGATGGAGGACTTAACACATTTCACAAAGAAAGATCTGGAGGTGGGTCAAAGAATAAGACTCAGACTGGGAGGCTTTGGGAGTTACTGCAAGCGTTTCAGATTAATGAATGCAGGATTAGTGGTGAAAGCAGACCCAGAGGAGAGATATTCACCAAGATGTAGACTAGTCAGTATTGTATAGAATTTATAGAACAGATGCTTTGGTGGCATAGATGTATAAAGCCTCACCTGGGTTTAATTAGCATCTTGGGTGATTGACAGAGTAGCAGGGTCCATAGAGGGGAGCTGCTCTCAAGAGTGAGAGGTAGGGAAAGAAAGTGGGTTAGACATATAAAAAGAAAACCCCTGGATGGAAACACAGAAGTTGAAGCCCCCAGGACACCCTTAGCATCCATGACCAGCCCAAACACCAGTATAGTCTGGGGGAGTAGGAAGATGGGTAGTAGACCTGACATACATTATATAATGGAGAATTCTTGAGGAACTAGTTCAATTCAGGCAGTGCCCTAGATAAAGCAGATGATGTAACCATTCTGCCTTCTGCACTGCAGGAGGCCCTAGAGGGGCCTGGACTGACTGGGGATCTATACCTGGCATACAAAGCATCCCCGGACCAAGCTCTGACGAACCTTATACACATCAGCAAAATAAACATCACCAGAGATACTAGATCTAAAGGCCAAAATTTTACTTGACAAATATGACATGTTGGAGACGGATGTATCACAGGAAATTCTCACTCTCTGGAATAGGTTCATAGGTTTCCCATCCATAGAAAAAAGTCCCTCCCTAACCCTACTTTAGCACAACGTGGATCACTGTATGGGAAACTGAAAATTTACCCCTGGTCTGGTTCCTCTTTTTCTGATGGACAGAAGCAGCCAGTACATCACATCAAAACCAACAATCACCCCTATATACATATACAACTTCTGGGAAACATTTAGGTTGCATGGCTAGGCTTATAAAGTCCTGTTTATTAGCCTTGTATACATCTATGAACTGGTTACCGATGATGGTCCAATAAATCAGTATACAGTGACAATTTCTCCTTTCTGGCTGAAGGATGTTCAAACTGGAGCAGTGCATTTTAGCTACAACTTTGGAGAATTTTTTTTTTTTTTTTTTTTAAAGAAACATCTTTCTTAAACCATCACTTATTACGTAAGCAATCATAAATTTATATAAATAAAAACAAATCACACCAGTAATCCTAATCAAGCATTTTACATCACAAATCATACACACTCCCAACTGCAAACATTATATTCAACTTAAATGAACTATATAATGTTTGAGTGAGAAAGATTGGGTAGATTTTAAGTCCTGTCAACTCTTAGACCTCATTCCTCCATTGTATGTATTGTTCCCACAATTGCTATTGTTTTTTCCTTTGTAGTTTTGCTCCTACCCTTTTTGAAAACTCTCAATTCCAGTTATTTTCTGTTACTACATTCACTACTTCCAGTATAGCTTGTTTAGATTTTGATTTCCATTTTCTAGTAATTCCCTTTTTTGGCAGCCACTATTATTAGACACAGCAAGACATTACCATGTCAACTTTGGAGAAACTTGGCATAACATTGGCAAGAAAGGATGCAGAGTCAAAATCACCATGATCAGATGTCAGCTTGTCTGGAGTTTGGAAATTAGGACAGAAGATGAAGGAAGGTTGACAAATTGGTGATGGAGGTATTAAAGGAATGGACTAAAATCTTAGAAAGAGGCCATAATATCCATTATCCCAAAGAAGCCACTGATCCTGCCCTACAGACCTGTTTTCATTGCGGTCATACTTCTGACATCAATGTTAGCAAGATAGCATTTTTAATGAATCACACAACTACACACATAATAGAAAACAAAAAAGTTTCCATTGTTAGTCATGTAGGTAGTACATGTTTTAACAGTTTTCATTCACTCCAGCACTACCAAAGTTGTCCAATTGCTGCCCTCCCTTAAACCTCACTTCTCCTGAACATGGTTATCTAAACAGTTCCACCAATTCCATTTATTTGAAACGTATTCTCTCCTCTTTCTGAAAGTCTGCCAGTAGGTCTTTTATCTACTTTATAGGTTCACAGGTAGGTACTAGGCTATCGGCCCTAGGGCCCATACAAGCCTAGCCAAATGTACCCTGGCTTTCGTCACCCAAGAAAATTATTTTCCTGTGCCCCTGTCGAGTAGAGCCACAGAAGTGATCCCCGGGGTGAATTTCCCATCCAATCATCAAGATTTTTCTTGGAGTGCTAATGAGGAGCTCTGTTTGACATAGATAGGTAGTCTGTTCCAGAGTATGGGAAGTCTCTGGGGCAGGAATCTATCCCTCCAGTATGTTCTGTTTATTGTGGTGACAAGGTTTAGGTCCCTAGAGTGTGTAGCTCGGATGGATTGGGATTTCTTTAAGTGGAGCATGTCCAACAGCTCTGGGTTTGACATAGCTTTGTATGTTAGGCAGAGATCGCCCCCGAGTAGGCGATATGCGATGGAGTAAAGCTGTAGTTTGAGACGGTCTGCATAGGGCATCTGTTTGAGGCCAGTAATCCTCTTTGTGAGGTATTTCTGTGGTATTTCCAATTGTTGTAGAGGTCTTATGGAGGTACATACCAAAAGGGGCGTTGTACTCTATAATGGGTCTAATGAGTGATGAGTAGAGGGGAACAATGACCTCTTTTTCTGGATGAGAATCCTTTTGTGATGAGATGAGCCACGTAGAAAGATTTCCTGACCACTGTGGCGATGTGATTATCAAAGGAGAGACTACTGTCCACCTGTGTCCCAAGGTCTCATCACATTTTCGGCATTAAGTAGACTACCAGCTACGTGGTAGTTCATGGGTACAGAGTTTTTACCAAAGGGGATGACAATACACTTTTTGGCATAGAGCTTCAGGCCATGGCTTTGACGCCAGGTATCTGTCTCAGTGAGGCCCTTTTGTAGTTTGTCCACATCGTTAGGAGTTTCGATTATGGCTCCTAGTTTGCAGTCATCTGCAGACTGTTAGCCAAAGACCTTCTGTGTTGGTCTGCACTTCAGAGAAGTAGATACCAAACAGGAGAGGACCCAGGACTGAACCCTGTGGTACTCCACTTGTCACTGGTCTGATGTCAGATTTGGAATCTGCTACTTTCACAGTGTGGGTTATGTCCGTGAGCCAGTTGGCAACCCATCTTGTGACATCGGGATTTATACCTATTTAGTGAGCTTATCTATAATTCCAGAGTGGGGGATGGTGTCGAAAGCCTTGGCGAGATCTAGATAAGCTGTGTGAACCATTTTACTCCTCTATGGCTTTGGGGACTGCTTCAAAGAAGTCATTCGGGTTTAGGAGACGTGATCCGACTTTTACAAATCCAAACTGGGTAGGGCCCAGAGTTTGGAGATTACCAATGTCTGTTTAGGAGTTCCACGATATGTTCCATGGCCTTGCAGACCAGGCTCGTCAGGCTAATGGAGTGGTAGTTCCCGGGGTCTGTCGTGGCTCACCCTTTGTGGAGTGGGATAACCGCCGTGGTGCGCCACTCAGTGGGCACAAAGCCTGAGGTGAGGCTATGACTGAACATGGTACTTGGGTACGGTGCCAGTTCATTCTGTAGTTCGTGTAGAACACAGCCTGGGACATTGTCAGGTCCCATGGATGCTGTGTTTTTGGCTTTGGAGAGTTTTTTTTTTTTTTTTTTACCTGTGCAGCCGTGATTATAGGAACTTTGCATTCTTCCAGTATAGAGGATGAAAGGGGGTGAGAGGGGGGGTAAAGTTAACATTGAACTTATCTGCTAGGATGTTGGCAATATCAGTTGGTTCTGTATATTTAGTGCCATTGTACTGCAACTTAGAGCAGATCTGAGTGTTCCCATTTAGATTCTTGACATAGCTATAGAATGCTTTGTGGTGGTCTTTAGAGTCAGTGGCAATTTTGTTTTCATAACTAGCTTTGGAGGATTTTATGAGGGATCTCAGCTTCTTACGGAGGTTGACCAGGGAGTTCCTCCAGTCATGGGATTTTACTCTTTTTTTGCAACAGTTTCTTTCTTCTGTTGTAGAGGTTGTTTATGGCAGAGGGCCACCAGATTGGCTTCCTTTTTTTGGAGGATAACATCTTGGTTCTATTAGGGATAGCATGATCCATGCACTCGTGTAAGTGCTTATAAAGTGCATTTGTGTAGGATTCGGCAGTCATACCTCTATTGTCCATCTGCATGGGTGTCATGAAGTTTGCCACTTCTGTCTTAAGAAGTGTGATGTTGGCTTTGGAGAAGTTTTTTAGGATAGGTTCCCTAATTGGGGCTGGGGCTGGGATGTGGATGGCTAGGCTGATTAGCTTGTGGTCGGATATGACCGAGTAATTGACCTCTGGTGTGGAACACCGGTTTCCCATGTTAGTGATGACCAGGTCTAGGATACTGCTGCCCCTGGTGGGGGTGTGAATAAGTTGAGCCAAGGCGTTGGAATTTATGAATTCTAGAAAACGTTGAGCAAGGAGTAGTTTTCCCAGTTAATGGTGGGGTAGTTGAAATCGCCCATTATTAGGGTGTTGGGTTGTACCCTAATACTTTCCAGTGTATCAAGAAATGAGGAGTGTGAATCCTGGGGCATAGTGGGGGGGTCTGTAGCAAGCTACAATTTGGACTATTTAATACGTCAATTATAGCTAGATTAGATCTCTAATCCCATGTTCTAGTAATGCTTTTTTGGCAGATAAAGTGCTTTCAAACAGTGCATCTAAAGCTGACATTTATGTTAACTTTTAATATGTGATGATAAAGCTCCATATCCCCTTGATATAGATGTTTGAGCGAGGAACTCGCATAAAAGAAGCAACATCTGTGGTGATGTAGACTACCAATATCATAACAGGAAAATTTTTGGAGCCATAAGCATGAAACAATAATTCACATTACAAGATTCAAACAACATGACCAGCTGGAAAGAGTAGAGCACTTTGATGGTAAGCGCACCCATTATACTTGACAGGGATGCAACACTGGAATGAGGGAGGTGTGTGTATGCCCAGAGATTGGGAATAGGAGAGGGAAATCTGAAACAAAAACACAGGGGGTGAGGGCACAGAACACTAAAAAGTATCCACCCACTGAAGATGGTCCCTCAAAAGCAAGACCTTGAGGGATTCAGAACAGCAGTAGGACAGTTAAATCTGTGCTGTTAAAACATTTTCTGTGGAACAGCAAATTTGCTTTTCTTTTCAAAATATCTTTGTTAGAAGAAAATCTGTTAAAAAACCTACTATGATATTACTAACTGTTCAAAAGAAAATAAATGAACAAATACACTGCCAGATAAGGCGATTTATATTTTGGTCCATATTATACAAGGAAACGGATGCAATTTTTACACTGGGATCTGTTTTTAAGCAAAACGTATTTTTGGTCTGTTGTCATACTTGGGTTCCCCCTTTGGAATTTTTATATTTTTAGTAAAAATTTACTCCACATCTTCACGGCCACTTACTGAATGTTTAACACTAAAATTGCCTGCCAGACCTTGGCTGGGATTCAGAAAGGGCTACTGTAAGTAGTAAACCTTAACAAGAGAAGCCAACCACTTAGTGTTGCCCTTTCTGATTCAGACAGGCTCACCACAGTGATTAAAACTCTGCTAGTAGAATCATTGCGATAGGCAGTCATGGCCACGCTACATTCTAATGAGGCATTCTGAGGGAGCAGTCACTGCTAACTATCATGTACTCCTCCCAGAATCCCTGCAGGAAGGGATTTACAGCTGTGTGACTTTGCACAGCAGGCAGTGTAAAACACTGGCAAAATGGTGCTGTCCACAGTTATAATTAATGAAAGACTGTTACAGGCAAGGTGAGACAAGATCAGTGAAGATGTAGTGGTGATGGAGTGTGTGAATGTTGGGTCTCAGACGACTGTCTGTGTGTGCAAACAGGTCTGCCTAGATGGCTGCAGTAGGACGGTTAGGTAGGGGATTGAGAATACATACATACATACACACATACATACATACATGTGTGAATGGGTGGGTGTGTCCAAGTGCATTCTTGTGCGTACCTGTGTGAATGCCTGCAAGTGTTGGGGAGTTCCAGTGCCAATATAATGCATGGTCCACCTGTGGTAATTTTATATCTGAAAAATGCCGTTTAGCAGTGGTAGCAATTACACATGATTCAGAGAGATTTAAGTAAGCCAATAAAGTACAGCCATGTTAAGCAAACTTACCATAACAGTACATGTTCAAATTATCACTGCTGCAGTAGCTATCATGTTTGTCATATTGGTCACTGCAGCAGTAGCCTTAGCTACATAGGTAGATCACCCTAGCTTACATTTGGGAGGTGGAAGGGTAAGGGGTGCCAGAAGCCCCTGGAGAATGGTCACAACAAAGCTTGATGTACAGAAGGAATAAAACTTGTAATATCTTGTAAACGTATGTATATAAAACCAAGTTGCTGCTTCTAGAATACTTCTAAAATCCAACCCTTTCCAAAAAGCCATAGATGAAGCCATGGCACTGGTGAGTGGCCTTGATCCTGCCTGCAATAGTTTTGCTGTGGTGAGTGTAACAAATACAATAAGCTTGAGACAAACATTTTTGGAAATGCCCTGTTTTGACACAGGTTGCTCCTTCTTATATTCACAAGAAATGAAACTGCTGTTCTGAAGATCTGAAAGACTTGGTTACGTTTTTGTGGAGTACCCTTTCTCTGTCATTATTGGGTTCAGAAAATGAAACAGGGAGATGGATAGTTTGGCTTAAAGTAAATACAGATATCACTTTAGCCATAAAATAATTAGTTCTCAAAGATGCCTGGTCTCGGTGGAAAATGAGGGGGTTGACTCACCATAAGAGTTTGCAACTCCGATACTCTTCTTACACAGGTCAGAGCAATCAGTAAAACGGTTTCCATGTCAAGAACATGGGAGTCAGTCCAATTAGCTGGTTTAACTGGAGCAATTGTTAGCCTCTCTAACAAGATCCCAAGGAGGGGGTGCCAGCTTTCTTGGAGGCCTTGTATGCAAATCTTTTCAAAAACATTGACATGAGAATGTCTTGAAAGAGGGGGATCCATGGGCACACATGCTAAAGCAACAGGCAAATGCACTTTGATGGAGGAGTAAGGAAGGCCATAGGACAGTAACACACCAATACTGTAAAACAAGAGAACAACTAGTCCTAAAAAGGGTGTTGGTTATGTTGCTGGCATTAAACTAGATATCTTACATTTGCTAATATGATTTTCTAGTAGCAGGCTTTCTTGCCTTCATTAGTACCTGTTGCACATCCTCAAAAAGGAGCCTAGAGGGACTAAAGACCTCATCATCTAGGCAGTCAGATGAAGCTGATTGGGGGTGGGGTGCATCAAATGCCCCAGACCTTGTGCGAGTAGATATATTCTTTCAGGCTTGTGGTAACTGTCAATGGCCATTTCCAAAAGAAAGAAGTCACGACAATGATCTTGGGGATTCCTCCCAAATCTTCAGTAGTACCCAAAATATTAGCGGAAAGGGTGAAACCGCATATGGAACATTCCAGTTCAGGGAAAGGCATTTGTCTTCAAAGCTTTAATGCCCACATAACTTGAGTAGAACATTACCCAGCTATTTGTTTTGAAAGGAGGCAAATAGGTCTACTTGAACACCCAACAAATTGATCAAATCTTGGAAGAACCTCTCCAGATTTACTTTTCATTTGTGAGTGTCTGCCCTTCTCCTGCTCAGCTTGTCTGCTACACAGTGTTGCTGTGATAGAATATAGGATGCCTGTGGAGTGAGACTGTGCTGTAAAGCTACATCCCAAGCTAATATGGCTAGTCTGTGAAGGGGGTATGACCTAGATTCCTTGCTTGTTGATGCATCACATGACTATGGTACTGCATGTATCAACTTGGAGGTCCTGGGGACCAAAGATAATTTAGACACTCTAGTGCCGTTCCGGACAAGCATTTTTTACATTTATGCCCTTACATCTGTCCTTGGTATCCCACACACTTTGCACTTTTATCCCTCCTGAAACTGCTCCCCAACCAGTCTGAGCCATCGGTGGTGACTGTATGCTTTGGAGAAGGTTGGGAGAAAGGGAGATCACGGTTTAGGAAAATCTGCTGTCTCCACCTATTGATTCCTCTTCTGACAAACCCTAACAATGGGATTGAGTGGAAACTAACGAAATAGACCTAGATTTTCTTATTTTTTTCCTGTGGAAGAAAAGCTCTTTTGACTACAGGAGTCTAGCAGACACCCCCCAGGAACACAATCCTGTGTGAAGGAGTCTTCTAAATGCTCTCTTGACATACACAAGCTGGTAAGAAATACATCGCTCAAATAAGATTCTTGACATTTTGAAAAAAGACTCTACAAAGATGAGCAAGTTGTTTAAATATGGGGAAAAAGTAGATACTTTGTAGCCTGCAATGAAGTACAATTGGAGCTAGACAGTTTATCACTCTTGGTGAAATGGATAGTCCAAAGGGTTACGCAGACAACTGATTATGTCGTCCAGACACACAAAACCTTAAGAAAACATCTGAAGTCTAAATGAATAGGGATGCGATGAGCATATTTTTAAATCTAGTGTTACCAGAAAACTTAAATGAGGAAGAGGAGGTAAAAAGTTGCAAAGTGACAACATTTTGAACTTGAGCACTATTATAAATAGGTTTAGGAAGGATCCAAAAGTAGTTTAAAAACATCCTTGAATAAAGTGGAAATTTGGAGTGTGCAGAAAAAAAATCTTTCCCTGACCCGAGAAGGAGGAACTGATGCTGCATCAGGGAGTGAAGGAATGTGCTGAATGAAGGGTAAAATAGAGGAGTCTCATTTGGTTGTTGAGGAATTACCTCCTTGAAAGGAGGGATTTTCTCCACTGCCAACTGTGACATTGATGAATAATCTTCAGAACACATTTATCCAAATCCACCTGGTATCAAACAGCGGAGGGACAAGGTCCCCTACATAGCCATTTTGACCTGAACTGTCCCTGGTTTTGGGGTATCCTGAATTTTTTGAAACTCCCCTCCCTTGTCATTTTGTAAGCATCTGGTTACCTGCTTTGCGGAGACTTTTTTTTGCTTAAAATGGATGAAGGATTAGAGAATTCCTTAGAAATTTTGGTAAAGGACAACTGAAAAATCTTAGATTCTTTTATCAATTTACTTCTTTCAAAACACTTTTTTTGATGACCTCTGCAGAGGAACCAAAAATTAAATTTCTACCCAAAGGATAATTTATCTTATTTTTCATATCTGGGAGGTTCTGAGAGCGCAGTCAGGCAAATCTCCTCAAAACAGTACCAGTGGCCAAAGCCCTAGAAGCAGTATCAACTGAATCACACACATGCTAAACAAGGAGTTGTGATCTGTGAACTGGAAGAAACTAGTTTAAAGCAGATTTTCTTCACAAAGAGCTGTAAATAAAACTGTGTTACTTTCACAATTAGTAAGAATAAACATATGGGCCTGAATTTAAAATTCTATAAATCAAAGCTGCAGAAGCGTAGACTTACTCCCCATACTTCTCATCCTTGTCAGAAAGAATAGGATTGGAATCAAATGTTTAGCGTCTGTAGGATTAACTAAAGCTATAGCTGCTGGGTCAGGTTTGGGATAAGGAACTTCTTAGATTTTATATGCCTTTTCTGGGGTAGCAGGCTGGCTATCAGGAAAACTGTAGGCTGTGACAACCTCCAGAACTGACCGACTTAGAATTTCGAGAACCTGCATCCATTCCTCCATTTGCAACAGCTCATAATATTTTCTGAGAGAATGAGAAACCTCTATGCTCTCTCACCGAAAATAATGGAACAGTCGTTTCAGAGACTCTCAGAATTTGAATCAGAAAACTGAGGAGAAAACCCTGGATCTGTCCCTTGATTTCCTATCCAAATTGAGAATGTTGAATCTCTTCAGGAAAATACATTTCTCTTTCTTATACAAACAGCCACCTTAAAAGGATCAAATAGCCTGGATTAAACTATGAGCCAGACCCAGTAAACCACTTAAGGAAATTTGAATTGATGCATTTTAACTTTTCTCCATTTCTTTTTGAGAGGAAACAAGTGGTCAGTGTTACTAATGGCAGAAGCATCTTAATTAGGGATGAGCAAAACATGAGAAGTCTTCCGTGTTCCCTGTCCCAGGAAAGATAAGACTGGTTCTCCCTTGCCCACACAGGGGACCCAAACTGCTGCAGAGGATGTGGCTATTTCCTGGTCCATAGTGGCTGTACATGCTACACCAGAGGGATCCAGGGTAAAAGATAAGTGGTCTAAGGAAGAAACTTAGTCACAGCAGTGGCGGAGGCAAACTGCTAGCCTGCTGAAGTGGCAAAGGTGGTTTCCTTAACTTTCTTTTTGTGACCGAAAGGACAGACCATGGGACCAGTAACTTTAATTCCATGGTCAAGTAAAAAATGTCACCTCTTTCCTAGGAAAAACATGTTAAGTCACTTTTTTCACACAAAACTCGGTATAAAGCACTTAAACACTTTGTCAGCCCCAAAAGTAAACTAAACATCCACAGAATAAAGTAACTGAAAACCATTTTAACAGCTTTTAAAACTTGTCAGGAAACAAGTGTGCTCCCATTTAAAAGTATGATAAGTCTTGTGACAGTCCATTAAAATACAAACTCCTAGCTTAAAAATAAAATAACTTTCCTACACAGAAAAGTACAACAAAACAATTTTTTTTTTAAATGAGGAAGGTTTTCCACTAAAGGAAATTTATGTGCCTAACAAAGGAACAGCACAAGTCACCAGCTGATCCTTAAAAGCCCACAGAGGAACACAATCTGTCTTCGACAGAGAAGCTCTGAAGGGCTTGGTGCCCAAACTTGTTTTTAGACAGCTCAGGTCAAGCCAAGCCAAATGGTGGTTTGGGTATGTGGAAGGTGCCCTAAAGTTTTTGAAACTGGCTAGTTGTTATATCTTTGGCAGGATACAACACATAGGTAAGGCTACTGCAGCAGTGATTAATCTGATGAATATTAACATCTTCCTGATTGCAGCCAAACATGTCTCTGAAATCACATTTTCTGCAGGCACCTTTAACATCTCCATTACCAATGAAAGTTGGTAGTGTCCCTGCAGCCTGTAGTCCAACAGCTTACCTTGTATGCTACAGTGAAGCAAGTTCTGACCATACTCCAGGAAAAATCAATGAAAGGCACGCAGAATAAAAGCTCACCACCATGTGGTTGTACAGTTCATTCTTTAATAAAGTTAAGTCCCAGAAAAATGCAATACTGATAACTGTATATAAATAGCTTTACTTTGGTGGATGCACAACATAAGGTGTTTAGAAATTAGATACATTAAAGCATTCAACTTCTATAATAAATGCATGGCTTATGTATAAATATAATAATATTTTTTAATTTTTACAAACATGAATGCTTAAGACACCACTGCCCCCTCCCCTCCACTGAAGATATTAACTGCAGAGAGAGACTTCTTGGCATTTGTTTTTCTTCACAGGGACCTTGCATTTAAATTTTACAGTCTATTAGCACCATATTCACACAATTACTAGGACACAATCTGCAACATCAGCAAACAGAATGATGCAGCCTGGGGGAGTATGATATTGTCATTACAGGTTTCCCAGTTTGGGAAAAATGTAATACTATTATGTACCAAGGCTTACACTTGCAGAAAACCTATTATAAAAGACATAAAAAAGATGCTTGTTACATGTTGCATAGGCAATAAATAGTGAAGGCAGCACTTCAATAGAGATTCACTTGTACATTTTACAAAGACTGCTTAGCAAGATGACCCTTATTTTATTAGTGTGCTAACAAACAAAAATAATCACCAACTCCAAAGTGGCCTTTAGTAAATTTCATGTTCCAAGAAAAACAATACACTTTCTGTTCAGTTTCTTTACCCCTTCTAAAACAAATTTTCTCTGATCCATTTGGCCAACAACTTTTTTACTACTTTCCATATGTAACTATGAGAGTCTTCCTATTAACGTTCACTAGCTTTTATTACTTGCACTTCCACAGTCAAAAATAAAGGCTACAAAGGGTAGTAGCCCAAGTCAAAATTTAAAATATACAATGCCTTCCAAGTCTTCAATTTCAGGAGGATTTTCTAACATATTGCCACTCTGTCACATAGCTGGCCACAAGAGGTAGTTTCTAAATGATGAAACTACCAACATGCCATTGTCTAGGACAACAGAAAATTAAAAGTACTGCAAGTAAGCAACAAGGTAATTTAGTTCTATTTCTAAACCAGAGAGGAAAAGCATTCATGTGTAGACCGAATGCTAATACTGTGCAAATTCAAAAAAAACTAGCACTAGCAATAACCTGTTATCACACTACAATAAAAAGGGACTCCCAAGTCTCATTCCCCAGTGTTAAATGATATATACTCTTCATCCTAACAGAAGACAACCTGGCTATCTTCCAGAAATTACACTTCCTCCAAAGATTATGACCAAGTAATATTACACAGTGGAAGCGACAGACCCCCTTCTTACAGTACCAGGTCAGATTGCTGACCATTACCCGAAGTGTGTGTGTGTGTGTGTGTGTGTGTGTGTGTGTGTGTGTGTGTGTGTGTGTGTGTGTGTGTGTGTGTGTAGTAAGTCATCATAATACATGTGGCTGTGCTACACCAGATGGAAAAGTAATCTGTGCACAGCACAAATTTGTGCAACATCTTCAGAATTAAATTCAATTTACTAGCATGTTTGCAATACAACAGATGGTGAAAATATCTATTTTAATGGCACATAATAATTTGACTTGTTGCAGGAGTAGAAGACACATTTCATTGTTTCAGTACAGAGCACCTGTTCTCTTTTACAACTGAAAAAGGCACTATTATAGCCATTTGCTGCTCTGGGCACATGAAAACCAGGATAGCCATGTGGTTTCCAGATTGCTTTGATTTTGCCAGAGAGCACCACCAGGCTGAGCTCATTACTGGGGCCTGCAAAACTAATCTGGCAAATTTGCTCTGGTTTCAGAAAAAGCACTTGCCAAACAATTCTACTTCTGATCAGAGTATCTAAAGGTGGTAAGACCATCTGTCCATGACGGATGGCAGTCCAAATGAACATCACCTGCCTTTAGCACATGCCCCGACAGAGAATACTGAGGTAAGCTTGGATTACTTTCCGCACAAAGAATAGGGGACTTCATGCACCCCTTTACTGTGGGGAAACCTGGTCTGATCCATACCTCCAAACCTAAAAGTAAAAATTTTAAGTGCCATAAGACTGCCCTTGGCTATAAAATGACTGAAACACAGCTTTTGTCTTTTTCATTCTGGACCTTTGAGAATTTTGCCTTCCCTTAACAGACTTAATCCCATTTCCATGTGGAACAGTCATCCTGAGATCCAGGTGTGTGAGAGAGGCGTCCAGATGGAGCAGTCCAAGTAGCCATGACAGGTGTTTGTGCCCCCACTGGCATCCTTGTTATGAAAGTTTCTATATGACCCAACTCCTCTTATTGGTGGGTAGGTGGGTGTATACTACCCACATTAGTTTTTGGACCACTACTCAGTACACACTTTGATGCACTTGCTCAATAAAAGGCTACCACCAAACGACAGTTTGCTGCAACTCACACTGTGCACACACTGCTCCCTTCCTCCAATGACTTGCAGTTGCAAAAAGCTGACTCCAGCTTCCTCTCCCCCAGGAAGAGTATCCCCAATTCTTCCCTGCCAGTACCAGAAGGTGCCTGAACCACTAATCAAACCGGGCCCAGCTGGACTACTGTCAAGCCTTTATCATTCTATACCATCAAGGTGGTTCTTTGACCACCTTCCACTAATGTGGTTTGATATGCATGACCCACCACCCTGGGGATGGGCATTCAGCAGTGACTACTGAGACAGGGAAAAGATAGCCACTAGAAATCAACATGCAAGGTGGACATAATCTACTGCTTACATACGAATACCAGGTGCTCAAAAATAGACTACTAATTGTAGCAAGCTTGGAAATTAATCCAAGTTGGTTTCACATGTATGTTTGCATGCATTATGCAGATGTAGACTTTATAGAAAGACCCTAACTTAAACACCCTGGCTACAAGAGTCTTCTTTCCTGCTGCAGACTATGCACTGCTCATTCATGAAGGAAAGCCATGCTTTGTGTCAGACTGAAATCAGACCCCATACACACCAAAGATCAGTCAGCACGTCGCCAAATTTTGAGTAAGTAAACGGCTAAACCTACATCAATAGGACCAGTGTAAACAGTACTGGCCAAAAATGACAAACACATATGAAAGAGGCAGTTGCATTGTAATGAGAATCAGAAGAATACAAAACCACAATGATTATTCATTAAGGTTACAGCCCTTACGCAGTTGCATCTGGGCTTTCATTCTTCCTTTATTTTGGAAGGGAGGAACTTTAGGCTACCTCCTATGCCTAGACTCGGATGCACAAAGATCTACTGCAATGACATTCTGCTAGGGAATGGAGCAAGAAAAAGCAAAAGGTCTCTAACTTACCATCTTTGGCATTTATTCACCCACAGTTATAGTCAAGCAATGATGGACCACAATATCCCTTTTTTAATCTCTCTTAACCTAGATCAAATCACCCATTATTTCAAGCGAAGGTAATTCCACCAGGAGTTTGTTGGGAGGGGGACCCTCACACTACTTACCCCCATCAATTTGCTTTGGACAAAATGCTGTCCTGTCTTTAGGTTTTATTCAAATGCAGGATTGCTTTTAACTATTATGCACTCAAACAGCTATAAAAACACACGCACACAATTCCCAATTTATGCTTCAGCTTTCTCTGGGGAAGTCTGTGGCCTGCAAACAAATCTTTTGAAACATGCAGACATCTAACTAAGTTGCCAACATGAAATGGCTACTTCAGACTTTTGGCATAACTTCATAACCTACAAAAACCCTGGGCCACACTCTGATCACCAACCTAACTGTGTATCAAAACATTATGCCACATATAAAGCCGGATTTACCATAACACAAGCAATCTCATACCATTTCTCTGTTGTGGAATTCCAGCTCTGTGACAATTTCAAAAGGAAGACAAGCAAACTTGCCTTACCATATCTACCTGCAGAAATATCAGGGGAAGGACTGCACAGATTATGACCCTTAGAAGAACCCAATACTAATTGTGGTCAGCCAATGGAACAGATTGGGCAAAAAAGTAGGCATTTAACAGCTACAGGATACGTTTTCTGAAAACATCTGCGAGGGAAGATGGACAAAGTTCTCTCATTTCAGCCTAGGTAATTCTCCCCTCCTTCACTTTCCATATACTTAAACAGTACAATAATATATAAATGCACAAAACATGTGTATATGCATGTCATAATAGTATCTGCAAGGAGCCAATGTGACTGGCTACAGGTCTGAATCAGGTCTGTAAATGACCTCTGCAGACTGGCTGCAGGTCTGAATCAGGTCTGTAAATGACCTCTGCAGACTGGCTGCAGGTCTGAATCAGGTCTGTAAATGACCTCTGCAGCGAGACTGGGGAATCAAAATGCAGTCTCACAGGACACCTCCTTGACACTTATGAAACAGAGCCCCATTCCTAATGTAGCTGGATTGCTAGTACCTGGCATTTCTGAAATACCCGAATGGCATCATTAAAATTAGAACAAAGCAGAGACACAAGTTCATCAGCAAAAGGCATTCCTTTTCAGTCTGAGCAAAATGATTTTTGAATCTATTTTTGCAGAACATGGCAGCAATACCAACTGAAATTGTATCAACTCAAAAAAGAATTTCCTCAGTATTTGAGACTGCTTTTACACTACTCCATTAGAACACACTTCAAGATTCTCTCTACCTACCCGATGCCCTGTTACCTTTTGTTGCAAGCAACACACACTAAAACTTAAGTTGTCTTTACACTACACCAACCTGATGAGCAAGAATGCCAATGTAGTTGCCAGCCACTAACAACTCAAATGAATTTAACTCAGCTGAGTTGCTGCACCGTAATACTTACTAAATAGCAGGTCTGTTTTAATGCTAGATACAAACATGTAAATGAAAGCCTCAAGAGGCAATTCCAAAGGCAGCTGCTTATTATTAATACAGAGAGATACCAACAGGTACCCCCCACTGCAAATATCCATCCGACAACAAAATATTACTTGGTGCCATTTCAGTGAGGTACACAGTGGTTTTTATATTGCAATCATATTAAAGTTACAAAAAAGTGCTTAGCGTCATTTTAGACTTTTTTCCTCAGTTCACAGCAACCCCCATTAAAGCACTTTATGAAAGTGCCAATAGAGAGAGACTTAAAAACTTTAGAGGGGAAAAAATTCTCTCATTACCTCCTGGAACACTGTCCCTGAGGAGTACAAAAAGCAGGGGAGAACAAGGCTACATTAATATTGCAACACAGTAATTTTTGCTTTTTCACAAAGACGGGGATAGGAATGATTTATACTTTGCTCTGTGTTCATTTATTTCTTCCTTCGACTTCCTGAGGCAGTGGAAAATTTCCTTAAAAAGGACTTTATATTCTGGCTGGTGCTCATCCACCGAATCCAGTTCCAGTGCAGATATCTGGGATACACAGTCCTTTAAACCTTGGCTGCTGTTACTAGGAATGTCGTGGAGGCGAGAAGACTTTCTAGGATGATGATCCTTGGAATGTCGTTTTGAGGTTTGTACAGCCTTGTGCTTCAGAAAATCATCACTCAGTTGGCATTTTCTTAGTAGTTCTTCATATTTCACCTGCAGTGCACTGTACTGGTTATCAACTTCATTTAACAAGGAGATGCCCCTCTGTTTCACAGCTTCAGCTCGCCTAATACAGGTTTGTTCATGACCATTCAGGATTTCCTCAGCAGAGGCAGTGTTGATGACTGTCTCACTATTTCTTCGCTTAAGAAGCTGTCTTTCAGACTCTGATACCATTATAGTCAGTTCCTCAGTGGTGGTGTCAGCAGGGTCTTTAAATGCAATTAAAATAGACTCGGGAACAAGTCTGTCGAGCTTGTTTTCAAAACCACCATCAGACTGGCATATTTGTTGCATTTCAGACACCTGTGCTTCTAGTTCCTTTATGTGGGCCTTACAAGAATCCAAGTTAGCCACTTTACGCTCAAGCTCCGTGTTCTCTTCTACAATCAGCATATACTCCTGTTCAGTTGTTTCTCTTCGTTCCTTCTCTACGCGGAGCTGAGTTTGCAGCATGGACAAAGTCTTCTTCAGCCTGTCATTTTCCTCTTCTGCAGGATCAAGACGGTCCCCAACAGACGTAATCCTTTCAGCAAAAATATGATCATAAACAAAATGCCTGCAAATAGAGCACAACACAAGTTAAGGTAATACATCTTTCCAGTAATAAACTGTGACATCAAATGAAAATATAAAGCTTCAGCACATCTGCAATATGTTTCTTTCGGAATATCAGTACAAATAACTAGAATTTTCCAGTATGGCCCAGAAATGTGCAGTATTAAACAGAACACAACTCATTTATATAAGGTTAGGGAAAAGAGAAACAGTTATCTACTTCTCTACCTGCTTAGCACAGACAACTGAAGGCACTAAGTGGGATACCAGTTATAACCACCCAAACAGGTCTGCCATCACCACACCTATGTCCACCATCAGGGACTCATCTGCTTCAGTCTAGGCTCACTGGCCTGCCCTCACTGACTGACCCTGGATGCAGGCCAACTAGGTAAACACAGCAATGAGCTTCCCTCACTGTTGCGATTCCCATGGCTAGTCTTGCTGTTCTAGCATCCCATGGCTAGTCTTGCTGTTCTAGCATCTTCAAATATATGTTCTCCAAAATTCAATAGTAATATGAAAACTTCAAACTTTACTATTCTCATTTACTGGAGGCTTGTGGAACACATCCTACTTTTCCAGAGATGTCTTCCAACTTTCCAGTTCTCCACATTTTATGGTAATACCTAAACGGATAAGAGATTCCAAAGGTTTTTACCTATTCATAGGGAAATATTGGGCCAACTGCTTTTGCAGGCCATTTTAAGCCTAGCCAGTTTCCCTTCAATGGTGAGAATCAAGTCTTGTACCTTGCGCCATTGAGCTAAGTACCTTAACCATTACCAACAGGATACTAACGTGCACAATATGAACTTTTCTCCCTCTAATACACTTCTCCCTTTTTCACAGAGTTTAAATTCTTTAAAGTGATGACCCTTTTCACAACCTGGTCAAAGGCAGATACAGATATAGTACACCTTTTCTTTATAGCAACTGGAAAGGTGATATTCTACAAAAAATATACAAATAAAAAAGCAAGTTGGATGGGTAGCGAGAAAAGGATCTGACTGAGCAGGTCACAACCAGAGTGGTTTGGAACAACTTGGAATTTGGGCAAAGTTCAAGTCTTCTAAATTACATGCCTAATATCTCTCCCCCTTATAGGTTCATAGGTAAAGGGGAAGGAATGGGAGAGGGTAGCTCATAAGCCTCTGCATTGAGTAAATAAGAGAACAGAACATATTATCTGAAGGCAGAGTTCCACAAAGCTGGCAAGTCTGATGAAAGCTCTCCCAGTTGTAGTTGCAGAGTAACACTAACATACATACACAAGACTTTAATGCTTGTTAACTATTTTACATGTTCCTTATTCATATCCCTACTGCTCTTTTAGATAATTCCTTTCTAAAATACACATTCTTTCCACTGATACTGTACATTTATAACAGTGTTTACATTTTAACTATTGTGCTTTACAACTGCAGTTTTAAATTTCAGTGTTATTACCCTGTGGAAACTTAATTCTATTTTCAGACTGCTTACCCCAGGCGAAGTGTTTCCATTTTGCTAACCTAAATTGCTAAGTTACTGCAAAGGCTCGGCTTGTTACTGCCTTTTTTATCTACAGTGATTGCTACAGAGGACAGTACATATAAATCCTCTCGCAGTCAGTCATGTGAGTGTAAAGTGTCTCCAGAAAGACACTCTAATGCATGCATATACTTCAGCATACTAAAATCTTTTCAGGTGCATACAAAAACGATATCAGCTTTTTTTCCCTACTAAAATAGTTTTCTTCAGTTTTTTACTCCGTCGGTCATACATTAGACAAATCACTTCTTTATCAAACCATAGCCTTCCACATCATGCAAACACAGAGATAATGTCTTTATTAGAATGCTTGCAATGTTAGCAAAAAAGGTGGTGACATTTTTTTAAAGTTACAGTACTTCACCTTCTGCAAGCTTGACCCAACGTTTGAAGAAGCTGATGTGTGGGTAGGGTGTCGATTACATAACTGAAACCGGATTTATATTCATAAACGTAAACAGCGATTTGTTTACCCATATTTAGGTTCATAGGTATGTACTAGGCTATCTGCCCGAGGGCATTTATAACCCTAGCCAGAGTGTGTTGGCTTTTGCCGCCCCATTGATTAACTGATTCTCTGTAAAGCAGAGCCAATGAAGTGATCCCAGGGGTGTATTTTCTGTTACCCATCCATTCAAGGTTTCTCTTGGAAGAGTGTTAGTAAGGGGCTCTGCCTGATGTAATTTGGAATTTTGTTCCAAAGCATGGGGAGTCACTGTGACCGGAATCTATCCCTCCAGCATGTTCTATTTATTATTGTGGCAAGGTTTAGCTCACTAGAGCACGTGGCTCGCAGTTACTTGGATTTCTTTAGGTGGAGCAATTCTGAGTTGGACATGGCTTTGTAAGTCAGGCAGAGATCACCTCCGAGTAAGCGATATGCCACAGAGTACAGCTGGAGTTTTTTCAGTCGGGCTGCATAGGACATATGTTTGAGACCAGTAATCCTCTTGGTGAGGTACTTTTGTGGTCTTTCCAGCTGTTGGAAGCTTCTTGTGAGGTACATCCCAAATGGGGCATTGTACTCTATTATGGGTCTAATGAGCGACTAGTAGAGGGGCACTATAACCTCTACTTCTAGATTCGAACCCTTTGGTAATTAGATGGGCCACATAGAAGGATTTCCTAACTACTTTGGCAATACGATTGCCAAAGGAGAGATTACTATCTACCTGGGTCCCCAGATCTCTTATTACCTCTTCTGTATTAAGGGGGCTGCCACCTATGTGGTAATTCATGGGTGTTTTGTTTTTCCCAAATGGAATGACTATACATTTTTTGGCATTTAGCTTGAGGCCATGACTTTGACACCAGGTGTCCGTCTCAGTAAGGCCCTTTTGGAAGAATAACGGTCAGCCGGAGAGTCAATTATGGCTCCCAGTTTGCAGTCATCGGCGAACTTGGTTAGCACCAAATGAAAAATAAATAAAATAAAAAATAAACCGACTGGAGCTTAAAAAAAAAAAAATAAAAAATTCTACAGCTACTTCTTCATAGCCAAATACAGAAATTAAACTAAACTAGTTATATACAGAAGAAATTTCACCTTTATATGCATCCTCCCACATACAGTAACACCTGAACATGAAAAAAAAAATTACATTACACACACTTTAAAGTCACAGGATACCAGGAGTATACAAGAGTCATTTGGACAGCTGGATGTATGCATACTCCTCACCCAATGTTAAAAGGTGACAGCAAGTGCAATTAAAGTGATGTACTGTGTAGGCACACATTCTGTACGTGGGTAGAGAGCACATTAGTAACCCACTCTCACATGCTGAAGTTTGTAAGAGCACACAACAGAAATTAACTTATGTAAAAACAATGAATTTTTTTTTTTTTTTTTTTTAAAAAGATACCTACCCTTAATATTATCACTAAAATCTGGGTGCAAGTCATCATCATCATGTTCTTTCTGCTGTTCCCATTAGGGGTCGCCACAGTGGATCACCCGTTTCCATTTCTTCCTGTCCTCTGCATCTTGCTCTGTTACACCAACCACCTGCACGTCCTCTGACCACATCCATAAACCTCATCTTAGGCCTTCCTCTTTTCCTGTTACCTGGTAGCTTCATCCTTAGCATCTTTTTCCCAATATACTCAGCATCCCTCCTCAGCACATGTCCAAACCAATGTAATCTTGCCTCTCTGGCTTGGTGTCCAAACCTTCCAACCTGGGCTGACCCTCTAATATACTTATTCCTAATCCGGTCCACCCTCGTCACACCCAGTGCAAATCTTAACATCTTTAACTCTGCCACATCCAGCTCAAACTCCTGCCTTTGTCAATGCCACCGTCTCCAACCCATATAACATAGCTGGTCTTACTACCCTCTTGTAGACCTTCCCTTTCACTTTACAGGTACTAGTCTGTCACAAATCACTCCTGACACTTCTCCACCCACTCCATCCTGCCTGTACTCTTCTTCACCTCAAGTATTTAAACTCATCCACCTTTGCCACCTCTACTCCTTGCATCCTCACCATTCTTCTATCCTCCCTCTCATTCACACACATATATTCTCGGTCTTAGTCCTGCTGACCTTTATTCCTCTTCTCTCTAGAGCATATCTCAGGGTCTCCTCTCACCTGTTCCCTACTCTCACTACAGATAATGTCATCTGCAATCATCATAGTTCATGGGGACTGTCTGATCTTATCTGTCAACCTATTCCATCACCATTGCAAATAAAGGGCTCAGAGCTGATCCTTGATGCAACTCCACCTCCACCTTAAACACATCAGTCACTCCCACCGCAGAACTCACCGCTGTCACACTACCCTCATACATATCCTGTACCACTCTTACATACTACTCTTGACACTTCTGACTTCCTCATACAATACCACAACTCCTCTCTAGGCACCCTGTCATATGCTTTCTCCAAGTCTACAAAAACACAATGCAACTCCTTCTGACATTCTCTGTAGTTCATCAGCATTCTCAGAGCAAACATCGCATCTGTAGTGCTCTTTCCCGGCATGAAACCATACTGCTGTTCACTAATCCATCACGTCCCTTCTTAACCTAGCGTCCACTACTTTCCCATAAATTCATGCTGTGACTGATCACTTTAATCCCTCTGTAGTTACTACAGCTCTGCACATCACCCTTATTCTTAAAAAAAAAAAAAGCTACCAAAACACTTTCTCCATTCCTCAGGCATCCTCTCACTTTCTACGATTTCATTAAACAATCTGGTTAAAAACTCCACTGCCATTTCACCTAAACACCTCCATGCTTCCACAGGCATGTCATCTGGGCCAACAGCCTTTCCATTCTTCATTCTCTTCATAGCTATCCTTACTTCCTCCTTGCTAATCCATTGTACTTCATGATTCACTATCCGCACATCATCCAACCTTCTCTCCCTCTCATTCTCTTCATTCATCAACCCCTCAAAGTACTCTTTTCATTCTCTTCATTCATCAACCCCTCAAAGTACTCTTTTCATTCTCTTCATTCATCAACCCCTCAAAGTACTCTTTCCATCTCCTCAACACACTCTCCTCGCTTGTATGTTTCAGTCATTATCTGTTATCATCTTTACCTGCTGCACATCTTTCCTAGCTTGGTCCCCTCTGTCTAGCCAAATCGGTACAGGTCCTTTTCTCCCTCCTTAGTGTCCAACCTTTCATACAACTCTTCATATGCCTTATCCTTGACCTTCGCCACCTCTCTCTTTGCCATACACCTCATCTCCTTATACTCCCGTCTACTTTCTTAATCTCTGACAATCCCACTTTGCCAACCTCTCTGTATACTCTTCTGTACTTCCTCATGCCAACCTCTCTGTATCTTCTGTACTTCCTCATTCCACCACCATGTCTCCTTGTCGTCCTTCCTCTGTCCCGATGAGATACCAAGCACCTTTCTAGCAGTCTCCCTCACTAGCTCTGCTGTAGTTACCAGCTATTTGGTAACTCTTCCCTGCCACCCAGTGCCCGTCTTAACTCATCCCTGAACTCCACCTCACAATTACCCTTTTTCAATTTCCACCATTTGATCCTTGGTGCTGCCCTCACACTCCTCCTCTTCTTGATCACCAACGTCATCCTACAAACCACCATTCTATGCTGCCTAACTACACTTTCTCCAGTCACCACTTTACAGTCTCAAATCTCCTTCAAACTGGCCCTCCTACATAAGATATAATCCACCTGTGTGCATCTTCCTCCACTCGTATGTCATCCTATGCTCCTCCCTCTTGTTAAAATACATATTCACCACAGCCATGTCCATCCTTTTCGCAAAATCCACTACCATCTAACATCTGGGTGCAAGTAATGTAGATTTATCTACAGCTGGTTTATTTGGTCACACTCTGGCTTTTCCCACCAGGTGAGGATATACGCTGCAGTACGCAGCTGAACATTATATACTGCTGTAACACCAGGCACCTCTCCCAGGCCACTCAGCACTGCTCATTACCGCACAGGTTTGAATATCAAAGGTGTTTAACTGATCTTCAGGAAACCTGGTGAGAAATAACTCCATGCTTTACTTATTACCCACAGTTATTCAGTGACTTCATGGTGTTGTGTTTAAAATGGAACCGCAGCATGTTCCAGTCAGGACAAATGCTTCCATGATCCCTTATTCATCCTACTGTTAACTTAGCTTGCTGCTGCAGTGTTACATCCACGGGTTGTATAAAGACTGGATACAGACCATATCTCCTGAAGGAGTCTAAACAGATTAGAGAGAATTCCTTTCACCTATCCATGTAGCGCAATTAAAGACCCAATGTTTTCTCACAAGTACAAAACGTTCACTATAACTGGCTGAATCAGTCTCACATACACAGACAGCTACTGATTGTCCCGATATTCCCTTTGGTATTAGAAAACATTTGAAATAGCTGCTTGCATAACTGCTGTAAAGAAATTTATTAAAACCAAGGGTGTCCAAGTGTGCTTAGGTCTGTTACAACTGTACAAAAGTATGCTCTACCATGAGGTATCAACTCATTTATTAAGTAACAAGACTAAAAGTGATACATAATGTACTAGTGAATACATCCTACAGTAACATCCAAGCAGACTGCTTACACTGTACGCAAGTACGGTGAAACAGGCACTGGGCATACAACAACCAATATCATATAGAAAGTTTGTGAGTTAGTGAAAGCAGACTACACGAACAGCAGGCAGCTACTTCATTTAAAGGCAGGGGCAGTTTTAAAATGCAGCTGCAAGGCAAGCATAGCTATACTACTGTGGTCTGAAAGACTAAGGCATCACAGTAACAGATTGTTTACGGCACATACACAGACACACAATAGGAGCTGATGAATTACAAAGAGTTAACCATATCAGCCACATAGCTTCAAACAGAGCAAATGACTCATTTCTCCACCAAGCCAGCATCTGCATTTTTTTTTTTGCAGAGATGTGAAGAAAAAGCAACACTAATGTTATTTTATAAAGTAAAAATGCACATCTTGGGACGCAGCTTAAGAAAAATATGCCAAATCCAGAACCTTTGCTAATGTGTATAAATACATGCTTCCTAAAACCTGACAACATGTACATGGCAAATTGGCATACAAAATAACAGTCAATCACTAAATCTAAATGTCTTGGGGAGGGAGCTTGCCAAAAATGTTGCCCAATCCTCAGACTAGGAAAAAATATACTCAAGCAACATGTCGACAGCAACTGGAAAATTTACTTTGTAGCAAAAAAGTGCACCAAGAACACGCGGCTCAGTAGAGTGAAGCATTAACAATATCTTGCAAAAAATGGATTGTGACATACACAACACTGTCAAATAAGGTGGTACAGCTGGACCTGAACAAGGTTTCTTTCCATCAATGCTGTGCAGACTAAAGGTAGGGTTTCAATCCTACGGATTCAACTGGATGAACCACACCATGGCAGATAACATGCTTAAAGTTCAAAAACAGCACTGGTTTCCAAAGTAGCGGCACTTATATCCATGGTGAAATCTTTACAGGCAAAGGACCAAGGATCTTTGCGATTTACTTATAATATTCTGCTGGTGATAGTTTTGCAACGTTCTTATAATGTAGGGTTTGATATGTTGGGGGGGGGGGGCAAGGCTATTTTCCATTGTTTGGATGATCCCGCTGTACAGAAAGTCTGTAAATGGGAAGAGTACTTGTGCAGATACCTTAAGAATTGAGGTAAAGCTGTACTACGGCTGGAGAACAGAACTTATGGAAAATAGGTGAGTAAATGGACTTGCAAAAGAGCTCTAGAGTGGAGACTTCGAAGAGAACTGTAATAAGAAATAGGGAGGGTAGAGGTTTTTAAGTACTCATGCACTTTCTGGAGAGGGAGGGAGTTTTGGGATGAGAGTTTTATACAACTCATAGTAGTCGTTTTCATCCCAAGATAGTATCAGCTTGCTACAGTTAACAGAACAAAGGCACTTGTAGATTTAACCTACTAATTTTCTGACCCTGCAGAATTTCAAAATTCTCTAGCACTGCCTTTTGCTAGTACTTGCAGAAACCAGGAGGAGCATTTTCTTTTAAACAGCTACTTGACTTTTACACAATGGTGTATAGTCATGGTAAATGAATGAGGTACAGTCTTGTTTTCCAGGTAAAGCAAACTTGGTCACTACAACACTCTAAACAGAATGCTTCCACAACCTAGAGTTTTAAACTAAAAATATGTCACAGATAAAGAGAGGGAAAGGACACGGATTGGTTCCTATTATGGAGTCTGCCGACCTATTAACTGTTTTCACAAATCATTGCAAAGAATTGTCCGTTTTACTCCCTACAGTTCTTACTCAGATTCTGTTAAACTCATACAAAATTCAGAGTGTACCAAACGCTGATGTGAGAAGTGTGAGGTTTCAACCCAGTGATTTGGCATCTAATCTGTAATTTTTGTTCTGAAAACCATGTTTTCTAGTTTAGAGAGATTCAGTCCCAGGAGCAATCTACTAAACATGCCATTGTCTCTTTCCAAAAAGACATTAATCATCTGCCCATTGTAAACAAGAACTTACTTGCGAAGGTCATAGAGTTCCTTCAGGGATGAAAATCTGTGCAATGCTGCATGCGACTCAAAGGTCTCTCTCAGTGAACTTCGTTCAGACTTCTTCATCTCTTCCACTTGTCGCTGAAGATCTTCCACATGAGTCTGCAGAGATTCTATCATATCAGTCATACTAAGGAGAAACACAAACAGGTATCATAATGAACATATGCATTAACATCCTGACATAAATCCATTTAACATACTATCCTGTCACACTAACACGCATGCACTAGTTAAATCTACACAAAGAATTCAAACAGATTATCTCAATCTTATCAGTACTGAAGCCATATATCTCTCAACATATTTCTTCAAAATTCTGGACAAAACCAGAAATAATGGGGGGGGGGGGCAAAGGCCCCTAATTAGGGACAATAGGTCTAACTTGTTTAAAACGTTAACCGAATAAGTTTTGCATTGATATGCATTTTCTAAATAGGTATGCAACGTTAACGTCGGACAATAAATTTTACAAGAACAAGGCAAAAATCAGAGACAGCTGAAGTATGACTGAAGTCATTTTATTTGCAAGGAAATGTTTCATGTTAAAGTGACAATTTAAAAAAGTTGTTCTTACCACAACACTCCATTTGTGTCATCTATTTTCATTCTTCCTCCACCTATGGGTTCTGGATCAGACCTCAGATCCAACTTGGCCACTTGCAAGCTGAAGATTTGAAGTTAGAGCTCCTCCCTCATTTTCCACAATGCCTCATTCTCCCAGATTAAGTTCACCAGGCAGAAACAGAAAAGGAGAAGAGTATTTAGGGAGCTCAAAAAAGGAACTGTAGCTCCTCCAAGTCTGTCTGCCAGGTCTTATAGAAATTAGATAGGGGAAAGGAGAGTGGGAAAGTGAAGGAAGAATAAAAAACACATAAAACTGATGTTGCCAATTTTCATTCATTCCTCCACCTGTGGGGCAGGGTCCTCAGGTACAATAACCTAGGGGGCCCTCATGAAATATATTCTGGAGTACCGGAGAACGAAAAGTAGCCTTATTTCCAGAAGGGATGTCTATTTTATAGTGTGTAATAAATGTATGGAAACTTGACCAGGAGGCAGCGGCACAAATTTTAATGGACACACTAGAACAAAAAGCTTGACAAGTCACCATGGATCTCGTAGAATGGCCTTAGACCGGTCCCAGGCAAAGAATACGTTTCAAAGTGTAAATTAAGGAAATGCAATCTCTTATCCATTTGGCAAGGGTCAGTTTGGTAACTGCTGCCCCTTTAACATCTGAAAAATATAATGAACAATTAGTCAGATTTCCCTGAAGGTTTTAGTCCTGTCCTGATAAAAATGCAACTGCCTATGGATATTCAGAAGATGTAGCATGTATTCTCCTTTGTTCTGAAAAGAAAACCAGTAGAACAGATACTCTGTAAAAAAATTAAATAAGGAGGATTAGATAAATAGGGCGTGCAGTTTTGAAACTCTTCTGAAGTGATAGCTACTAAACAGGCAGTCTTCCAAGATAAACTTAAATTCTAATTAAAGCTGCCAGTTCAAAAATGGGAAGCAATGACTTGTAATAATCAAGGTCAGATCCCAGGAAGGACTAGGGTCCTTGACTGGAGTGCAAAGCAAAATATACCTGAGGAAGACCGTGCATAGTTTTTGAGGACGCTAGGGAGACAGAATTCTCTCAAACATGAAAATTAAAAAAATAGCTGACAACTGTGGAACAACTGGCTCCATTTTGGAAAACAAAGGCCAAAAAATCAAATACTACTGGAACAGGAGCCATAAAAAGGGTCGATAAACTTTCAGTTGAGCCCAAATGGAGAATCTCTTCCATCTGCTCTTGCAGATATTTCTGGTGTACACTTTGTGAGAGGAAATTAATTTTTTGGACTGGGGATGAAAGCCTGGAATGTCTAGCCATCACTGGAATTGGAGAAACCATGCGGTCAGTTTTAGACCTTGAAGATCCGGGTGAGTTTTCCCTGAGGGATGGGATAGTAGATCTGGTACAGGTTCCAGTGTTCAAAGAGGGCAAACCAGGCAAAACCAAAGGAAGGTCAACCAGACTTTAAGAGACCAAATAAGGTGCAACAAGGATCACTTTGCTCTTCAACCAACGTGCTTTCTGAAGAAATTTAGTGATCAGAGGTAAACAAAGGAAATAGACCGGAGGGTCAAGCATGGACTAGAGCATCCACTGGTGACTATCCTAGAGGGGGGAATCAAAGCAAAGAACCTGCTGCATTTGTTGAGGGGGGGGGGGGAGGGACACAGATCGCAGCAAGGCTGACCCCATTTGGGGAATATCATGTTTGCCACTAACTTGGTAACCACTCGTGAGGCATCAGTAAAACTCTAAGCCTATCTGCTAGAATGTTGGACATCCCCAAGAATGTGCACTGCAGTTAGATAGCTGGTAGAGATCTCCCATTGGCACACTCATTGTTTCATGACAGTGGGTATGATCTGGTTCCTACTTGCTTGGTGTGCCACAGTATGGACACTGTCCATGTGGATCGGAACAGCCCCTAGAGGGAGAAAATTGTGTAGTGCTTGCAATGCTACAAAAAGAACCGCTCTCATCTCCAGGACATAGATATGCAATTTTGCCTTCTGAGGCGTCCACTTGCCTTTGGACGGTCAGTCCCAGAAAATGCCCCCCCTCCCATGTCTGGGAGGCATCCATAGTCAGTGTGAACTCTGGCGGAGGAAGAACAAAAGGAACGGCCTTGGGTGGCTTCCACAGAGTGTAGCCACCACTGAAGAGAATCTTTGCGTGATAGCCCTGATGGGATGCTTCAGTGAGTCTACTGTAGTATTTGCATGTGTAACCGTGCAGTCAATAATAGGGTTATTGTGATAGCCATAGAGTCAATGCCCTAAGCACCAACTCTGCCAGAGGACTGGGCTTTGCTAGAAACTGGGAGACATGGCACCTGAGGGTTGACGCACTGAGGGTAGGTAAGCAAAGGTTTTGGTCATGTGTAAACATGTCCTGATAAAATCTATTAACAGAACCGGCAGCAGTTGTGACTTTTCTATGTGGACTGTGATGCCTAGAATGAGAGAAAGGCATAACAGATGGCCCCTGGCTTGAATAAGTAGATGCCTGGTCAAAGTGATTAAAAGTCAGTTATCCATATAAGGAAAGACATGGAGTCCCTGCAGTCTGAGATGAGCTGCAACTACCTCCATATATTTGGTAAACACCTTGGGGGCTGTGGTGAGACCAAACAGTAGCACTTGGGACTGATAATGATGGTTCCCCCCAGCCTGAAAAACGAAGGAGAACCTCATCTTAATATGAAGGTACACATTCTTCAGGTCTATCTAGTACACCTAAGTTGGTCATATTCAGAAAGGGTAGGATCGATTGGACCATGACCATCCTGAACTTAGAGTTCCTTCGCCTTCTTGTTCAGAAATGTCAGGTCCAGAACTGGCCTTAGATCCCCTGTCATTTTTGGTACTAAAAAGAAACTAGAGTAAATGCCCAATCCTACTGGATCAGGAGGGACCTCCTGGATAAATATTTTTGAAGCAGCTTTGTAATGTCTACTGCTGCTACCTCCCTTTGATTGGGTGGTACATCTGGGATGAGATTCTTTGGTTTGGGAAGAGTTAAAAGGGAATAGAATATCCTCTGGACAGAATCCTTTTCACCCATCGATTGTTTGTGAAGGCTATCCAGGCTTCTGGGTGCAAGGATAAATGCCCCCCTCCCCCAACTGCCTCTAGGGAAGAGCAGCTGGGCAACCCCTTCAGGGACGCTGGAAGGATCTGTCCAAAAAGGGGAGAGAGACACCCTTGATTTCATGCAGCCCCTCTGGCTCATGGACGGCACTGTTCCCCCTCTGCCTCTAGAGGAAAAACCTCACTGAGCTTCTTGAAAAGGACCTGGAGATTTCCGGAAGAGTCCCCCCCCCCTCACCATGCCGATTCTTGGAGAAGGATCTTTGCAGTGTAGAAAACCAGATTCGGACACCAGACAAGGTCTTTCCATCCTTCGCACTCTGGGAGAGGGAGTGCCACAAACTGTGGGGGCAACAATGACAAATCAAAAAGCGCATTGACAAATGATGCCTTGAAGGATTCTGCTAAGTCACACAATTGCATCCAGGTATGGCACCTAATGGCAATGCCTGAACCAGCTGCCCTTGAGGTGCCTTCAGCCACGTGGGAAATTAACTTCATGGATGAATTTAATATTGATTGAAGAGTGGCCATTGTGGAAGAGAAAACTTTGCACTCAGACATGGACTTTGGATCAAGGTAGAAAGTTCCCGGATTAAGTCCCTTTGCAGCCTGGTAATGCTTGCAAAGTAAAGGTGTATGAAATGTAAAACTCTTTCCAAACCTGTCCAAAGCCCTCGACTCCCTGTTAGGGGGGCTAGACAGAGAAGCTCTCCTGAAATAGTTCCCTTTTGGTGGCTGTCATGACAACCAAGCCATCTACCAAGACCCCTTTCGTCCAACTGGAGTTTGCCCAAGGGAGTTCGTAAGATCTTATCAGCTCGCTAGGGTACAGGCTCTACCATAGTCTGGGTCCTTTCACGTTCTGGAAGAAACCTTAGTCAATAAGAGGATCTGCTTTGGGGGGGGGGGGGCAGACACCTAGGATGTAGACTGGCACATTCCGAAAGCCGTCAAAAGCAAAGTCTCCTTTGGGTTGGGCTTTGGGAGGACCATCCACCCCTCTGATGGAGTATCTCAAAGATGTCTGCAAAAGAGACATCGAGTGGAGATCTAGGGGACCCCTCCCCTTCCTCAAAGTCAGTGTCAGTCATGACAGACTCCTGTGGGGAATCCAAGTGTTTCCTTTTACACTTCTTACGAGGGACCTTCCCAGTGGGATCCTCCGGGGAGGTATCAAAACACATCTGAGGTTCCACAGTGGGGAAGAATTGAAGGCTTTTTCACACAGGTTGTCCCACAAGTCTCAGGCACACACTCCATGGAAGCACGGATCGGGTCCGATAGAGGGAGAAAGTACAGTTGTGTACACCTACCATAAATGTAGATGTTAGAGTGTCTTCACTGTTGCAGTCATAACTGTAGGGTGCTCCTGCCGGCAGGCAGCCCGAGGTCGGCCAGAATCCCAAAGTCTGGGTCCGGCGTCGGCTGTACAAGCTAGTACCCTGACGTCAGTACGCTTTGGTACATAGCCCTCAGCCAACGCCATCTTCTCCAGCCTTTCTTGCCCTAGATGTCAGAAGTCCCCAACAAGACAAAAATGAATCCAACAAGGAAACACAAATACACCACAAAAAAGGAAAAGGGAGAAAAAAAAAAAGAGGGGATAGGAGGGAGGGAAACCCCGACTGCAACAGTGAAGACACTCGAACATCTACATTTATGGTAGGTGTACACAACTGTACTATGTTCTTCGTGTTTCACTGTTGCAGTCATAACTGTAGGGTGGAATCCCAAAGCAGTGTAAAAGGGGAGGAGGCTTTAGATAGAAGAAGGGGAGGCAAGAATACCCTGCAAGACAGCAGAGGCAAAGCCTGCCCTGGTCTTAGAAAACAGGGGGAGATTGTAGTGCTTGGAAAAAGTATGCACAGAACTCCAAGTGGCAGCTTCCAAGATATCCTTGGTAGGTACTCCTCTGAGGAAAGCTGTAGAAGTGGCAGCTGCTCTAGTAGAATGACTTCTAATGGTACCTGGAAACTGTTTTCCATGATGAGTGTAACAAAATCTGATTCCATAAGCAATCCATTTGGAAATGGTTTGTTTAGAAATAGGCTTTCCAAGAGAACTGGAGGCAAAAGAAACAAACAATTAGACTTTCTGAACTCTTTAGTCTTGTCCAGGTAAAATCGTAACTGTCTGTGCACATCTAATGAATGCAAAATCCTTTCCCCTTTATTTTGAGGATTTGGAAAGAAAGTAGGAAGGTGAATAGTCTGATTTAAAGCCACTTTCGAAATCACCTTAGGCATGAAAGTAGGATTGGTCCTCAAGGATACTCTGTCCTGATGGAAAATAAGGTATGGTTCCACAGCCATGAGAGCTTGCAACTCCGAGACCCTTCTGGCAGAGGTCAAAGCTAATAAAAGAACAGTCTTCCAAGATAAAAACTTAATATCTGAAGATGCAGCAGGCTCAAAAGGTGGCAAAGTTTCTAAAACATAATTAAGATCCCAGGCAGGGACAGGAGGGGTCCTGGGAGGCCGCAAATTTTTAGCCCCTCTCAAGAATTGCTTCACCAAAGGATGAGAAAAAACAGGAGGATCAGAACTGAAATGCGCAGAAATAGCAGAAGCATGAATCTTAATGGAAGAAAAGGAAAGTCCTTTAGATAAAAGTTCCGAAAGGTAAAGCAAAATAGAAGAGAGATCAGGAACCAGAGGATCCGAGCCTCGATCCTGCATCCAAATACAAAACCTCTTCCATTTAGAGGCATAGGATTTCTTGTGCTAGGCCGTCTAGCTTCCAAAAGAACATCCAAAACTTGTTTGGGGAGAAATCAAATTCCTTTGAAGAGCCAAGCTGCCAGGCAAAGGGTCTTGAGATTGGAATGTAGTAACTGACCCTGATGCTGGGACAGAAGCGAAGGGTTCAGAATGAGAATCCAAGGAGGCCCCAAGAACAGGTGCTTTAAAGTTGGATACCAAAACTGTCGAGGCCAATTTGGAGCAATCAAGATGAGGAACTTGGGCTTGTCCTGTTTTATCTTCAGTAATACTCGAGGTAGTAGAGGAAGAGGAGGGAAGGCATATGCTGAAAGGCTTCTCCAGCTGAAGGACAGGGCATCCACTCTCCAAGCTTTTTTGTGGAAGGACCTGGTGCAAAAGCGAGGCAGCTGATGATTGAGATGGGATGCAAACAGATCCATCTGGGGACATCCCCAAACTGCAGTAATCATGTTGAATAAGTTGGTGTCCAGCATCCATTCGTGAGGATCTGAAATGTTTCTGCTCAGGCTGTCTGCTAAGAGATTCTGTTTCCCTGGAACAAATTGAGCCTGGAGATGTAGATTCAAATTTAGAGCTGTGTCCCATAGAACCATAGCTAGTCTGCAAAGGGGGTACGAATGAGAACCCCCCTGCTTGTTGATGTACCACATAACCGTGGTGTTGTCTGTGCGAATTAGCAGAGGCCCTGGTTGCAAAAGGTTCTTGAAGGCTAGAAGGGCATTTTGAACTGCCAACATTTCCTTCAGATTGATGTGCCAGTGAAGATGGTCCTTTGTCCAAGTTCCCTGCTGGCAATGGTCTAGAAAGTGTGCTCCCCAAGCATAATCCGAGGCATCCGTGGTTAGAATTTGAGTAGGTTGAGGAAGACGAAAAGGCTTTCCTTTGTTTAAAGCGCATACCCTGGACCATCAGAGGAACTCCCTCTGTAGGCAGGGGATCAGAGGAATCAGAATATCCAGATAGTGGTAATGCTGTGACCATACACTTTTCAGATGCCATTGAAGCTTTCTCATATGAAGCCTTGCGTTTGGAATCAACAGAAAGCAGGAAGCCATGTAGCCCAGAGCCTGCAGGAATTTCCTTGTAGTGAGCTGAGATAGAGTTGCTAAGGTGTTGAAAGTAGAAGCCAGCTGAGTTTGCTTTTCTGGAGTGAGGAAGGCCCTTTGTAAGGTTGTATTTAAGAGGGCTCCCAAGAATACCATTTGTTGAGAAGGGATCAAATGTGACTTTTTTTGTGTTCACTGAGAATCCCAGTAGAAGGAGAAGACGTTGAACAAAGTCCAGATGTTGAAGCAGAAGATCTTTGCTGTCTGCCAGAATAAGGCAGTCGTCCAAATAGGGGTAAATCTGGATCCCCTGAAGTCTGCAGTAAGCCACTACTGGTGCCAGGCACTTGGTAAAGACTCTGGGCGCAGTAGATAAACCAAAGGGCAGTACAGAGAATTGAAAGTGCCTCGAACCTGCCTTGAACCTGAGAAATTTCCTGTGTTCCTGCCTGATGGGAATATGTAAATAGGCTTCCTTTAAGTCCAATGTCACCATCCAGGCATCCTGAGAGAGCATTGGAATCAGTTGCTGCAGAGTAAGCATCTTGAATTTTGGAATTTCCAAAAAGGTGTTTAACACCGAAAGGTCCAGAATAGGTCTCCATGAGTTTTGTTTTCTGGGAACCAGAAACGGTCTTTAATAAAAACCTTTTCCCATCTCCGAGAGTGGAACAGGCTCTATGGCTCTCGTGGCCAGAAGAGCATCCACTTGAATTAAGGCCTCTGACCATTGATGTTTTGGCAGATCTGGCCAACCGTGAGCCCTTGGCAAAGTCTGAAAGTGGAATTTGTAACCTTTTAAAATCACGTCCAATACCCATCTGTCCTGGGTAATAGGAGTCCAATTTCTGTAAAAAAAGAGACAGTTTTCCTCCGAGAGGGACATCCAGGTGAACGAGTCCTGTAGCCCAACCGAGAGAGTCATTGAGTTTGCTTTCTTTGAGATTGGGATCTGTCTTCTCCCCTTCTAGGTGAAGCAGTCCATTGTCTAGATCTGTAAGAGGCCTGACCTTGACCACGACTTCTGGAGCGCCTATATCTTCCCCTTTGAGGCCCATCAGACGTGGGAAAGGGCCAATTCCTGGAAAATCTAGGAGGCTGAACTTGCAAGAAATCTTTTACAGTCTGCATAGACTTTGCCTTTTCTTCCATCTTTTTAATAACTTCCTCAGCCTTGGATCCAAAAAGAACATCATGTTGAACAGGGGCATCTAGTAACTTAGCCTTAACCTGTTCAGGTAAACTTTGTTCACGAAGCCAGGCATGTCTCCTGATAACAGTACCAGAGGCTGCAGCCCTGCAAGAAGCATCCAAAGCATCAAAACCACAATGTAAACTATGCTTGTTCACTTGTTCAGTAGCATGCAAGACATCCTGAAGTTCCTTATCCTCTGCACAAGCAGGCAGGGAAGCAAGCTTTTGCTTTAAAACAGACAAAAGAAATTGCTGATACTTAAACATATGAAACTGGCAATTTAAAGCCCTTACAGACAAGGTAGCAGAAGTATAAACCTTTTTTCCCCACCTGTCTAAAGCACGAGAATCCTTCTAAGAGGGAATATGATTTTTAGAAGTAGCAACCTTAGCAGCCTTAGATCCCTGAGAAATAGTTTCAGGATCCGCAGAAGGGTTTTTAAATAAAAATAAATGAGAGTCAGGAACCCTATAAAATCTATCAGGCTTAGAAGGTGCAGGAGGCATGGAATCAGGATTCAAATTAGCCTCAGAAAAAGCATCATCTACAATGTCCAAAACAGGAGGGATAGCTAAAGGCCTATGCTGAGGAAGAAGAAGAAATTCCCTAAGCCTCTTCTTGGAAGCAGAATACTCCTGTCCTTCCCAATGAAAATGTTCCCTCATCTCATGCAAGGTTTCCCCAAAAGAGAAATCCTCAGGCGGAGAGGCCGAGGGTAAAGAGTCCTCAGCATCCGAATCCTCATAAGGAGGAAAGGAATAGTCCTGATCTGAGGAAGAAACAGAAGATACAGAAGCCTGGTCAGAGGAATCCAGAGTAACATCCTGTCGAGGCCTTTTCTCAGGAGGGGGGTGAGAACCCCTAATCATTGTAAGCAAATCTTCAGCCATCTTTAATAATTGCTTTTGTGTCCTGGGAGTGGATTCAGAAGCAGGAGTCTTTGTCTTTGCCTTTGAAATAGTGATGTGAGTAGGCCTGAAAACCCCCTCAGAAGCCGGTACCTGCACAGCGGTTCCGGGCCCATCTGAAGGAGCGACGTCCGAAGGTCCTGCAGCAGTTAAAATAGTGGGCCTTGATGGCTCCCCATGGGAGTCCATATCGGCCATCTGTTCAGAAGTGGCGGACGACAGGGGCTGCAAAAGCGCCTCACTGACGACAGCCGAACCGGAAGCAGGCTCCAGCTGCAACGAGTCCTGTTTGGACCTCGGAGGCCTGTCTTTGTCTTTGCGCTTCTTTTGAACTCTGGTAGTGTCCGACGACATTCTATAATTGAAGCGTCTGCCAAAATAATTTAAAGCCCAATCGTACCTGCGCTTGATAGTACGAGAGTTGAACCTGGCACAGAACAGACAACAAGAAACGTCGTGATCAGGGCCTAAGCAAGGTAGACAGTAAGAGTGGAAATCTTTATGAGGTATTTGTTTCCCACACGCTATACAATTAACTTTTTCTGACATCGGAGGAACAAGAAAAAGATTCCCCAACGGGGTACTTAGCTTTGAGAAGAGAAGTAAGAACTTCGGACCGACAACAACAAAATACGCTGTTCGAAAAATCGCCAACCAACGACTTGCGAGCTGCTTTCCACCGCACGGCAAGAAAGACTGTAGAAGATGGCGTCGGCTGAGGGCTATGTACCAAAGCGTACTGACGTCAGGGTACTAGCTTGTACAGCCGACGCCGGACCCAGACTTTGGGATTCTGGCCGACCTCGGGCTGCCTGCCGGCAGGAGCACCCTACAGTTATGACTGCAACAGTGAAACATGAAGAACATCCAGGGGTCCCCTAGACAGGACCCTCTGGACAGGATCCTCTCCACCACTTTGAAAGCAGGACTACGAAGACCCAAAAGTGGTCTCTGGAGCCAAGGCTGTCGCAGAAGACTTCTCTGGAGCCCCAGCAATTTTCCGCTCCCAGGGGAACAGACAGCGCAGAAAACTTTGAAGCAACACCCTCCTAGACCCAAAATCCAAGCTTCAGTTCTGAGATGCACTGGTCCCAAACACCAGAGCCAAGCACATCAGGGAGGTGGTCAGACTGGAAATAACTACCACTACTGGATCCAACATCTCAGATCAGAGGAGACTACTCAGGGAGGAATACAGAATGTCTGCTCATGAATCTAGAATGAGATGGAGCTGGCAAAACCCCCATCTGGATCTGCGCCTCAAGAAAATTACTCAGTCAATCCACCTCATGCTCGTAAAAACTCCAGGATGACCTGACAGAAGAATGCTGAAGGTGGCTTGGAGGGTCTATATTAGAACATCGAATATTTAACCGTTCGAATCACTAAAGGTCGACCTTTAGTGATCGAACTGTTAAAACATTGAATGTTCAGAAAAAAAAAAATTAAAACAAAAACAAAAAACTAAACCATGTAGGCAGGGGGCAAGCCCCTGCACCCCCCACAACTTATATACAAATTTCCGTTTACTTGTTCGTTGTTTTTCAGTTTCCCTATTCTCATGTCGACTGTTAGACATAGTCGGCTTTTGAGAAAGTAATATAGACCCGGCCTGGACACTCTTTGGGGAGATCCCCGGGCAGGGAGACTTCAGCACTGAGACACCCGTCTCAGAGGAAGCCATGGAAGCATGGGTAGCTGAAGGGAATGAATTCAAGGTAGTCTGATCCGAAGGCCTCGAATCCTAGGTTTTCGTGCCTTTGACACCTCAGATGAGGAGGACCTTTCAAGGGAATGTTTCTTCTGTTCCCTGGCCTCCTTGTGTTTCTTGGTAGAGGTTTGAGCCCCTGAAGTAGATGGTAGAGCAGGAACAGCAGAAGGAAGAGGCCCCTTAAGCACCAGCTTATTCTTGCAGTCCACCAATGCCTGCAGATTACTCTCCTCACACAATGAGCAGGAACAAGTGAGCCGGGCCTAAAACAGTAGACACTCTCCCTGTGGGCATCAGATAAAGAAATAGTGCCCACAGAAGTGCATTTTTTGAAACTCAAATGTTTGACAGGTTTTTCAGCCATAACAAAACCGCCAACAAACAAAAGAACTAGAAAGAGACAGAAAAGGAAGAAAGGGAGTACTAGACTGTATGGAAGAAAACTGCAGGAAGGACATACAAGCTACTAATTGTAAAAGTTTTTTTTTTTTAATCAAAGGAAAAACAAGAAGAGGGAGTTACAACTAGGAATGGTTAAAGTCGACTGGTGAACCAAAAAATGTATCCAACAACTGGAAGGAGCTCACCGACGCAACCTTGATACTTTTCATATGAGATCAGAGGTAAACTGTAGGAATGAGGCATTCTGGGAGAGAGGGGAGGAACTCTAGCTTTGAAAGCACCAGAGTCTGATCAGAGGTCAGATCCAGAGTCCCACAGGTGGAGGAATGAATGAAAATTTACATCAGATCAGAGGTTACAGCATTTAAACACTTAAAAATTATAGATTTTAAAATAGCAATAAGCCAGTTTTGTGGTCCAAGAGGATAAAGTCCTCAGAGACTTGGATAAAAACACGCCTGACAAGCAGACTGCATTGGGTGGTAATGACTGGACCTGAAGCAGAGTCTAACCACTGCACTGTTTGCACTTGCATGACAATGTGTGGGGTATGCAGCATGTGGCTGCAGGTGTGAGTTTGGCTCTTCCAAGCTAGTGGCGAGAGCCCCTTTAGGTACTACACACACACACACACACACACACACACACACACACACACACACACACACACACACACACACGAAAATGAAGGTCAAGTCTACAGTGGACCAAAAGAATCATTGGGCTGTCCAGAAACAGGTGGCTTGATGGTCTACAGGCATGAGGGGCAAAAGTGTTAGTAATGGCCACAGGAGTACACAAAAATATAATTACAACTTAACCTGCTTAAAGAAACAGTGCCCCTGAGAAGGGCAAGACAGACACGTAAAAAGATGGTATTTCAAAGATCTCCTAAAAAGAGGAATTTGAACTGTATGCCCAAGTCAAGGAACACAGCTAATTCCAAAGAACTTAAGCAAAGCAAACAAAACAGAAATGTTGAAGAACCTATGGAACACACCATTTATTCCCCACGATGGTCAGAGCTTTGCAGCTATGGTACAGGGCTTCAACTCCTTGAAAACAGGCAGTAGCCTGACTGAAGAACATGACAAAGTTCAGGGATTCCAAAAACTTAACTGGCAGCAACTAGCAGCCAATGCACATCACAAAGTCAGGGGTTATACAAATGTCACAGAATGCACCAGTCAAAAAGGTCTAGGTGCAGAATTCCACACACACTGCCAATGCTTCATATTCTTATCCATAAGCCCAAGGTAACAGATACTACAGTAGTCCAAGTGTGACATTACTATGACAAAAAATACTGTGGGCTATAGTTAATTTTGAATTATGTGCAGTGATGATTGCTTTTACTTCTTGCCTGCAAGGTATCCTACACTACCTTGTACTTTATTTCGGATAATCAGGTGGCCGGCATGATTTTACATGGACCTTTTCTAGCCACAAATCCATTCCCAGAGACTGAATCCAGATTAGATAGAAATTCTCTATAATCCTACAGAAGGGGAGTTATAACAATTACACAGCTACCGTGTTAGTGCTGTGTTACACTAGCAGTAAACAAGAGAAGCAGAATCCCGAAAGAATATTAAAGAAAAATACCCAAGAACCGTCACATCAGCAACAGTTACATTGCTAACTAAGCAAGGAAATGTACTTTGGCAACTTCAATCCCTAGGTCACAGACACAGTAAACCTTAGGTGCTACAGGTGGCGATTTTGAGTAATGGAAGAGAATAAAGACCATCTAGATGGCTTTTTGCAGCAGTGTGCGTGTGTGCGGCAGGGTAGGTCTCGGTCATGAAGCTTTAAAGAAAACAATGCAAGGTCAGCTCCCTTAACGATGGGTAGCCACTTTACAGTCTTTAGCATTTTACACTGGTGCTTCCTCTTAGGAAGTTTAAGGACAACTTACATCTACCACCTCTACAATGCACCTGATGCAAGCTTCACTGAATGCACTCTAAGGGAAAAGCTCTTGGGCACTGGCAGAACCTTTAAAATAATGTATTACACCACCTTAGTCATCATTGTGCATAAACTCTGATGCTAAAGGAACATGCATACTACATCTGAGAATCTGGGGCAAAGCATTCAAAATAAAAGCTGAAACGGCATTTTTTTCTGAGCCACTCAGTGTTTTGCCCACACAATTTACTTATACAAGTCGAAGAAAACATTTTAATGTACAAATAAAAAGTACAGTTTTGTACCTACCATAAATGTAGATGTTCGAGTGCTAACACAGCTGCAGTCATAACAGATGGGTTCTCCTGCCGTCAGGCAGGTCCTCGGACGGCCGAATTCCAACGTCTAGGTCCGGCGTCGGTTGTCGTCGCTTCTTCCCTGACGTCAGTGCGACAGGGATATAAAGGAACCAGCCGACGCCATTTTCTTCAGTTTTTCTTGCCCCAGATGCCAGGTGCCCCCAGAAGGAAGGCAATACATAAATTTGTGTAATAATGCAGTGCAATATTGCAATATAATCAATATACAGTAGTTGCAAGCAAATACATCATAAATGAATACCCCAATCAGGTTGTATGAGGATGTGCTAGCCTACAGGCCTGTCCCAAGAGGGGAAGGAGGGAGGGAAACCTGGACTGCAGCTGTATTAGCACTCTTAACATCTACATTTATGGTAGGTACAAAAAGTACAGTTTTGTACCTACCATAAATGTAGATGTCCGAACAGGATAGCATCTGCAGTCCTAACAAATGGGTTGTCCTGTCGTCAGGCAGCCCTTCGGTCGGCCGGATTCCAAAGTCTGGGTCTGGCCTCGGCTGGTGTCGCACTTCACCAGACGTCATCTCTCCTGGTCTTCAGGTATAAAGGCATCAGCCGACGCCATTTTCCTCAGTGTTTCTTGCCCCAGATGCCAGTTGCCCTCTTGGAAAACTAAATTTTGGATAAATGCCAATGTTTCCAAAAAAAATAGTAGGCAAACACAAAAAATAAGCATGTATGTACATATATATACAAACAAATACACCATAAGAGATCCCCCCCTAGCTAGCTATTAGGAGGGTAAGTACCCTAGGAGTACCACAGAGGGGAAGGAGGGTAATCCTGACTGCAGATGCTATCCTGTTCGGACATCTACATTTATGGTAGGTACAAAACTGTACTATGTCCTTCAAGGATGCATGTGCAGTCCTAACAAATGGGTAGAATACCATAGCCAAACTAGGGGAGGAGGAAGAAGAATTATGGTGTAGTTAGGATCCCTTGCAAGACAGCAGTGGCAAACCCTGCTCGGGATCTAGAGTATAAAGGTAAGTTGTAATGCTTGGCAAATGTATGCACGGAGGTCCAAGTAGCCGCCTCAATAATGTCCTTGGTAGCCACTCCTCGTAAGAAAGCTGTGGTAGTGGCTGTAGCCCTTGTAGAGTGAGGTCTTATGTTCTGTGGAATTTGCTTTCCATGGTAGGAGTAACAGAATCTTATGCAATTTCCTATCCATTTGTAGATTGTCTGTTTGGAAATTGCTTTTCCTTCCCTTCCTGTTGCATAGGCTACTAAAAGCTGGTCAGTTTTTCTATTACCTTTGGTTCTGTCCAGGTAGTAGCCTAACTGTCTATGTACATCCAAGGTATGCAGCAGTCTTTCCCCCCTGTTCTGTGGATTGGGAAAGAAGGTAGGTAGGTGGATTGCCTGGTTTAGAGACACTCTGGATACCACCTTAGGCATAAATGTAGGATTGGTTCTCATGGACACTATCTTGATGGAAGATTAGGAAGGGTTGTACTGCCATTAAGGCCTGTAGTTCAAACCCTTCTTGCTGAAGTGATTGCCAGTAGGAAAGCAGTTTTCCATGATAGGTGTTGAAGATCTGCTGTTGCTGCTGGTTCAAATGGAGGGAGTGTCAATTTTTCTAGCACAAAGTTCAAAGTCCCATGCTGGTAATGGTGGTTTCCTAGGAGGTTTTACATTCTTGATTCCTCTGAGGAACTGCCTGAGTAGAGGATGTGAGAAGACAGGGGGATCGAAGCTGTATTCTGCAGAAATAGCTGATGCATGTATCTTGGAGGAATAGGACAGGCCTGTATGGAGAAGCTCTGCCAAGTACTCCAGGATGTTAGCAATATCTATCTTTGACGCATCTTTTCCTCTTTCAGTACTCCAAATGACAAACCTTTTCCATTTTCCTGCATAGTTCCTTCTTGTTGAAGGTCTGTGGGCTTCAAGGATAATGTCTTTAACCCTTTGGGATAAATCTGGGTTAGTTGCTGTTATGTGATGTTCCAGGCAGTCAGTTGCAGAGTTTTCAGGTTTGGATGCAGGATGCTGTAGTCGCTCTGAGTTAACATCAAAGGAATCAGGGGTAGTGTCCACATTCTCCCCAGAGACATGCTCCTCAGCAATGGATACCAGTGTTGTCTTGGCCAATTTGGAGCTATCAGAATTATCCTTGGACGTTCCTCTTTGATTTTCAGTAGTACCTTGTGCATCAAAGGAAGAGGTGGAAATGCATATGCTGTCAGGCCTTTCCAACTGAAGGATAGAGAGTCCACCTTCCATGCAAGTGGGTGGTATGTCCTTGTGCAGAATTTCTTGAGCTGGTGATTGAGTGGGGATGCGAATAGGTCTATTTGTGGCATTCCCCATTTCTTTGTGATGGCCTTGAAGATGTCCGGTGTAGCATCCATTCGTGAGCATCCGAGGTAGTTCTGCTTAACATGTCTGCTAGGATGTTTTCTTTTCCGTACAAATATTGCCTGTAACTGGATGTTGTAGCTCAGAGCCATATTCCAAAGGTCCAGAGTCATTCTGCATAGGGGGTATGAATGAGTGCCTCCCTGTTTGTTGATGTACCACATGACTGTGGTGTTGTCTGTCCTTATTAAATGGCCTTCTTTGAGGAATGGTCTGAAATTCTGGATTGCTAGTTTTACTGCCAGCATTTCTTTTTGATTTATGTGCAGGTGCAGCTGGTCTGGAGTCCATAATCCTTGTATGCATTTGTCCAGCATGTGTGCCCCCCAACCTAGGTCTGAGGCGTCCGTTGTGATGGTTTGGCTTGCTTGAAAGTTGTGGAAGGGCAAGCCTGGGTTTGACTGGCATGCTTGAGCCCACCATAGGAACTCTTGTTTCAGGCATGGGATTAGTGGGATTTCGGTTTCTAAGCTGTGCCTGTGTTGAGACCATAAATTCTTTAGGTACCACTGTAGCTTTCTCATATGCAGTCTGGCATGGGGGACCAGGATTATGCATGATGCCATGAAGCCCAAGGCCTGCAGTACTTTCTTGCTGTTAGTTTGTTCTGCTTTGTTAATGCCAAGAAGTAAAGAGGGAGTTGTTCTTGTTTTTCTGCAGTTAGGAATGCCATCTGTTTTACTGTGTCCAATTCCGCACCCAAGAATGTTCTTGTTTGGGATGGTATCAGTCTTGACTTTTTGAAATTGACTGTGTATCCCAGGGCTTATAGTAAGCAAATGACTCTTTGTAAGTCTTTTGTCAGCTTGCTTTTGTTGTCCGCTTGTATCAGGCAGTCGTCCAGGTATGGATAAATTTGGATTCCCTGTAGCCTGCAATGAGCGATTACTGATGCCAGGCATTTTGTGAATACTCTGGGCAGTAGATAAGCCAAAGGGCAATGCTGAGAATTGATAATGCTCTGATCCTGCAAGAAATCTGAGGTATCTTCTGCAATTTGGTCGTATGGGGACGTGCAGGTATGCCTCCTTGAGATCTAGAGTTACCAGCCAACACTCCTTGCCCAGCATGGGAAGAAGTTGCTGTAGGGTCAGCATTTTGAATTTTGGGACAATGATGAATGTGTTTAAGACGGACAGGTCGAGAATAGGTCTCCAACTTTTCTCTTTCTTGGTACTAGGAAGAGTCTGGAGTAGAATCCTTTGCCCAGTTCTGTTAGTGGTACTCTTTCCACAGCTCTCATCTTTGTTAATTGAGCTATCTGCTTTAGAGCTTCTGTTTTTTGATTTGGAGGTAGGTTTGGCATTCCTCTTTTTACTGGTAAGGTGTGGAAGTGAAACCTGTAGCCTTGGTCTATGGTCTGTAAAATCCACTTGTCTTTTGTGATATAGTGCCAATTTTTTGAAAATAAGGCTAACTTTCCGCCTAAGGGTGCTGCTATTTGTTCCCTGGTAGGCGGTGTCAGAGCCAAGTCACTGTGATTGTCCTGTTGCAGTGGCTGTGTCTGTGCCTCGCTGGTTATTGCCTTGCCACTGGCGTCCTCTGTAGGCACCTCCTCTGGATTGATTTCTGCCTCTGGAACGTCTATTCCTGCCTCTCTGAGATTTAGAGGAGTCTGGAAAGGACCAATTTTTGGAAGGCCAGTTCCTGCTAAACCTTGGGGGCTGAACCTGTAAGAAATCCTTAACTGTTTGTACAGATTTTGCCGTCTCTTCCATTTTCTTCATTACTTGCTAAGCAGGAGTACCAAATCTGGCCTTATCCATAGGAGCATCTAACAGCTTTGCTTTAACATGATCCGGCAAGGCCTGTTCTTTCAACCATGCATGCCTTCTTATAACTGTGCCAGTCATGGCTGATCTAAATGAAGCCTCCAGTGCATCATGGCCACATTTTAAAGAATGGTTACTAACCTGCTGAATGTTATTCACCATTTCTAAAACATATTTCTTATCTAAGGAGTCATCAGAGGACAGTTTCTTAGTTAACTGATAAAGCATAAACTCTTGGTATTGGATCATATGAAACTGACAGTTCAAATCTCTAGCTGAGAGAGTAGCAGAGGTGTAAATTTTTTTCCCCCATCTCTCTAAGGACCTGGATTCCCTTTCAGAAGGGAGAGGGTTTTTTGCTGAGGTCGAAGCTACTGCCTTAGTAGTCTCAGGATCTGCAAGAGGGGCCTTGTATAGGTGGTGATGAGTGTCTGGTACCCTGTAAAACCTATCTGGTTTGGCAGGGGCTGGAGGTAAAGTATCAGGAGCAGTGCAATCATTAAAAGCATCATCCACAACAGGCAGAACTGGAGGTATAGCTAAGGGCCTATGTTGCGGTAAGTGTAGAAAGGTCCCAAGCCTTTTTCTTGAATCTGAGAAATCTTGTCCCTGCCATTGGAATTGTTCTCTCATGGCATGTAAGGTTTCCCCAAAGGAAAATTCCTCTGCTGGAGAGGCAGATGGAATAGATTCTTCAGCATCGGAATCTTCATAAGTAGAAAAAGGAGCCTCTGGATGGTTTGTAATGTCAGAGTCATCCGAAGAATCATCTGAGGACACTGGCTCTGGGGGCTCTGCTCTAGGTGTCTTTTCTGGAGGCTGAGAGGCCCTGTCTGGGTGAGATTGGGATCCCCTAATTAAAGAGATGAGATCCTCTGCCAGAGTAAGCATTTGTGAACTGGAACTGGGCCTGTGTGAGGGGGGCTTAACAGGCACTGATTTAGCAGTTTTGGCTGCTTTAGCCCTGGCAAAGGCCTTAATAGACATGGCTGCAGGAGGCCTAGCAGCACCACGTGCTGGGGTAGAGACATCCAAAGGGATGGTGTCTGATAATTCTATAGGAACCACATTAGTAGGCAAAACTTCAGAGGCCGATTCAACTAGGGTAGCAGGAGCCTCGGTAGTAGTCATGGATTCGGCTGAAGATTGACCCGTTTGCTCGGTTTCGGCCGAAACAGAGACACTCGCGGTTTTCTTAACCGTGGTTTCGGGCGAAACCGCGGACCGCGAGCGTCTGTCTTTTTCTTTGCGTTTAACAATTTGAGTAGTCTGAGGATCCGACGGCATAATGTACGCAAAATCTGAGCCGAAAAACTGTTCAGCAAACTCCGACCGACGCCTAAGCATTCATCGGTTGAAGGAAGCACAGGCTAAACAGGCTGCTACGTCGTGGTCTGGGCCTAAACAAGGTAAGCAGTAAGAGTGGAAATCTTTATGAGGTATTTGTTTCCCACAAGTTAAACAGTTATTTACTTTTTCTGACATCGGCTGAGGCAAGAAAGAGTCCCCAACGGGGTACTTAGCTTTTTAGAAGTCTTCAAAGTAGTATTCGGTAGTAGTAATCTCTGGATCTGACCGAACGGCACTTGCGAACAGCTTCTGCTTCGGGCGCCACGCGGCAAGAAAGACTGAGGAAAATGGCGTCGGCTGATGCCTTTATACCCGAAGACCAGGAGAGATGACGTCGGGTGAAGTGCGACACCAGCCGAGGCCAGACCCAGACTTTGGAATCCGGCCGACCGAAGGGCTGCCTGACGACAGGACAACCCATTTGTTAGGACTGCAGATGCATCCTTGAAGGACATCTGTACTATGTTCATCGTGCATACAGCTGCAGTCATAACAGATGGGTAGAATCCCAAAGCTAAGAAAGGAGTGGTAGGCACTAGGTGGAACTAGGAGCCAAAATTCCCTGCAAGACTGCAGTGGCAAAGCCTGCTCTAGATTTGGAGTATAATGGTAGGTTGTAGTGCTTGGAGAAGGTATGCACAAAACTCCAAGTGGCTGCTTCCAAAATATCCTTGGTAGGAACTCCTCTGAGGAAGGCTGCAGAGGTGGCTGTGGCCCTGGTGGAATGAGTTCTAATGCCTGTAGGTACAGTTTTGCCATGAAAGGAATAGCAAAAGCGTATGCAGTGGGCTATCCATTTTGAGATTGTCTGTTTGGAAATTGGCTTTCCTTGAGCTCCTACCGCATAGGCCACAAAGAGCTGTTCTGATTTTCTGAAAGGCTTTGTTCTGTCCAAATAATAACGCAGTTGTCTGTGGATGTCCAAGGAATGTAGTAATCTTTCCCCTTTGTTTTGAGGATTAGGATAAAAAGTAGGTAAATGTATGGCCTGATTTAAAGCTACCCTGGATACCACTTTAGGCATAAAGGACGGGTTGGTTCGTAAGGAAACTCTGTCCTGATGGAAGATAAAAGGCTGGACAGCCATGAGAGCCTGTAGCTCTGAAACTCTACGAGCTGAGGTGATAGCCAGAAAGAAAGCTGCTTTCCAGGACAAATATTGCAAATCTGATGAGGCAGCTGGCTCAAAAGGAGGCAAGGTCAGTTTTTCCAGAATGAAATTAAGATCCCAAGCAGGTATTGGTTGTTTCCTTGGAGGTCTTAAATTCTTAGCCCCTCTGAGGAACTGTCTTAAGAGAGGGTGAGAGAATAAAGGTGGATCAGTGTTGTATTCTGCAGAAATGGCTGAGGCATGGATTTTGATGGAGGAGAAAGTCCACTGCTTAGCAGTTCAGCCAAGTATTGTAGTACTTGAGGTAAATTCAGTTTTCCAGGGTCCTGGCCCTTTTTCTCATTCCAGACACAAAAATGTTTACATTTTGCGGAGTAAGTTTTTCTAGTTGATGGCCTTCTGGCCTCCAAAAGGACATCCTGCACCTCCTTGGAGAGTAGGGCCTGCTGTGATGCTAAGGAATCTTCCATGCGGCTAGATTGAGTGTTTTTAGCTGACTGAAGAGTTTTGAAGCTGTGCAGAGTCAGAAGAGGCATTAGAGGCAGGGTCCATGGTGGGGAATGCGTCAGGCTCCTCAGGAGTGGGTACCAGTGTTGCCTTGGCCAGTCCGGAGCAATGAGGATCATCGTTGGTCTGTCTGCTCTGGTCTTCAATAGAACTTTGGGCAGCAGAGGAAGAGGTGGGAAGGCATAAACTGTCATTGATGTCCAACTGAAAGAGAGAGCGTCCACTCTCCAGGCCTTTGGATGGAAGATCCTTTAGCAGAATTTTGTCAATTGATGATTTTTGTGTGAGGCAAAGAGATCTATGTCTGGCCTTCCCCATTCTTGGATTATTTCTGTAAAAACTTTTGGATGCAACTTCCATTCATGTGGATCTGTCATATTCCTGCTTAGGTCGTCTGCCAGCGTGTTTTCCTTGCCTGGCAAGTACTGTGCTTGTAGTTCCATTTGTAAGTCCATGGCCATGTTCCAAAGTGACATGGCCAGTCTGCATAGGGGGTAAGAATGTGTTCCTCCCTGCTTGTTTATGTACCACATAACTGTGGTGTTGTCCGTTCTTATCAATAGTTGACCTGGTTGTAGAAGGTCCTTGAAAGCTATAATAGCATTTATTACTGCTAGCATTTCTTTTTGATTGATGTGAAGGTGCTTTTCTTTTTGGGACCACTTGCCCTGAATGCACCGATCTGTCATGTGCGCCCCCCAGGCGTAGTCCGAGGCGTCTGTTGTGATGACTATTTGCTTGAGGCTTGCTGAATGGAAGACCTGTGTTTGTTTGACATGCTTGAGCCCACCACAGAAATTCCTTTTGCAGACATGGAATTAGTGGTATTATTGTTTCCAAACTGTGGCTGTATTGAGACCATAGGTTTTTCAGGTACCATTGTAGTTTCCTCATATGCAGCTTTGCACATGGGATTAGTAAGATGCAAGATGCCATGAATCCCAGAGCCTGCAGGATTTTCCTTGCAGTCAGCCTGGTGCAATTTGCTAGTGTTCTGAAGTATTGAATTAGTTGCCCCTGCTTCTCTGGTGTGAGGTAGGCCATCTGGGTGTTTGTGTCCAAATTGGCACCCAGGAAAATTATTTTCCGAGAGGGTATTAGCCTTGATTTCTTTTTGTTGACTTGTGTATCCCAGAGAATTCAATAACATTATTACATAAGCCAGATGTTTCAGAAGAATGTGCTTGCTGTCCGCTTGGATCAGGCAGTCGTCCAAATAGGGATATATTTGTATCCCTTGAAGTCTGCAGTAGGCAATTACTGATGCCAGGCATTTCGTGAATACTCTGGGCGCAGTAGATAAGCCAAAGGGCAATGCAGAGAATTGATAATGGGTTGAACCTGCAAGAAATTTGAGGTACCTTCTGCAATTTTGTCTGATTGGGACATGCAGGTATGCCTCCTTGAGGTCCAATGTTACCAGCCAAGACTCCTTGCCCAGCATGGGAAGAAGTTGCTGTAGAGTGAGCATCTTGAATTTTGGCACGAGTAGAAATGTGTTTAGGATGGATAGATCCAAAATAGGCCTCCAATCTTTTCCCTTCCTTGGCACCAGAAATAGCCTGGAATAAAAACCTTGACCTTGTTCGTGCGTAGGTACCTCTTGAATAGCTTTCATGTTTATGAGATCTGTAATTTGCCTTTGTGCCTCTGCCCTTTGATTGTGTGGCAGGTTTGGCATGCCTCATTTTTGGAAGGGTGTGAAAATGGAATTTGTAGCCTCTGTTTATAATGTCCAGGATCCATTTGTCCTTTGTGACAATGCCAATTATTTGAAAATAATGCCAGCTTTCCTCCTAAGGGGGCTGCCATTTGCGACCCGGTTGGCATGCAAAGGGGAAAGTCATTGGGTTTGCTTTTTGAAAGATTGCGAGTTGTCTTCACCACCTCTTTGTGTATACGATCCTTGGGATTGTCCTCTGCCCCTCGGGCACCTGTATCTACCTCTTTGGGGTCTGTCTGTGGCAGGAAAGGACCAGTTTTTGGAAGGCCAATTTCTAAAACGTGGGGGTTGAACCTGTAGAAATTCTTTCACAGTTTGCATTGATTTAGCCTTTTCCTCCATTTTCCTTAATACCTCCTCAGCATTAGCACCAAGTAGTACATCCTTTTGAAGAGGGGCGTCTAGTAATTTAGCTTTGACATGATCAGGCAAGGCTTATTCCTTGAGCCAGGCATGCCTACGTATGACTGATCCTGTAACAGCAGCTCTACATGAGGCCTCTAGAGCATCAAAACCACATTGTAAGGTATTCTTACCCACTTGTTCTGCACTATGCATCAAATCCTGCAACTCCTTCAAGTCTGGTTGTTCAGGTTGTGACATTTTACTTTTCAATTGTGATAACAATAACTGTTGGTATTTTAGCATATGAAACTGACAGTTTAAGGCCCTCATGGATAAGGTAGCCGAGGTATATACCTTTTTCCCCCACCTTTCTAAGGATCTGGAATCTCTCTCGGAAGGCAATGGAGTTTTAGCAATGGAGGCTTCAACTCCCTTGGGGCCCTGTGAGATGGTTTCTGGGTCAGCAGCATGGCTTTTGTATAGAAATTGGTGAGAGTCAGGGACCCTGTTGTACCTGTCAGGCTTAACTGGAGCTGGAGGTAGAGAGTCCGGGTTAAGGCAGGCCGAGTAAACATCATCTAGGATGTCTAAGACAGGAGGTATAGCCAGAGGCCTGTGCTGAGGAAGAAAGAGAAATTCCCTGAGCCTTTTCTTGGAATCTGAATAATCCTGGCCTTCCCAGTGGAAGTGTTCCCTTAAGGAATGCAAAGTTTCCCCAAATGAGTAATCCTCAGGGGGGGGGGGGATACAGAAGGAAGGGATGGACTCCTCCATATCAGAGTCTTCAAAAGGGGAGTAAGAATGTTCCTGATCATCAGAGTGCTCTGAAATAATGCAGCCCTGATCAGAGGAGGGGGAATCTTCCTCCACTCTAGGCCTTTTGTCCGGAGGGGGCTGAGAACCTCCAATAAGAGTAATTAAATCCTCAGCCATTTTAAGCATCTGTTTCTTAGGCATGGGGCCTGGAGATGGGCCCTGTGTAGCTGGTCTCTTAAGAGTGCATGGTTGCTTTAGACTTTGTGAAAGCCTTGATGGAGAAAGAGGAAGGTCTGAAGACACCTTGAGTGGAGGTGGACCTGTCCACATTCTGAGTTTCCAACGCCAAGAGTGGCTTCGGTATCTGTAGTCGGGGTGTGGGCCGAGGAGCCTGCGACCTCAGGCACAGGAGACACAGTCAAAGACAGGTCGTCTGTAGTCAGGGGCTGCGTAGTCGGCTCGCTGAGAACCGGACCACGTGTAGTCGGCTCTGGCGTGGTGTCGGTAGAGGCCGCTGACCTAGTGTGTCGGTCCTTGTCTTTGCGTTTTTTTAGACAAAACCGGAGTCGGAGTATCCGATGACATAGTATAGTTAAATGCTTTCCCAAAATAATGCTGGGTGAACTCCGCCCGACGCTTAACAGTGCGTTTGTTGAATGTAGCACAAAAGCGACAGACCGAGACGTCGTGGTCTGGGCCTAAACAAGGTATACAGAGGGAATGGAAATCCTTATGCAGTATTTGCTTCCCACAAGAAATACAATTATTAACTTTGTCTGACATCGGTCTGAGGCAAGAAAAGTTTCCCCAACGGGGTACTTAGCTTTTAAGAAGACTTCGGTTTCCAAATTTTCGTAATCTCAGGAGCCGGCCGACCGGCACTTGCGAACTGCTTCTGCTTCGGGCACCGCGCGGCAAGAAAGACTGAAGAAAATGGCATTGGCTGGTTCCTTTATACCCCTGTCGCACTGACGTCAGGGAAGAAGTGACAACAACCGATGCCGGACCTAGACTTTGGAATTCGGCCGACTGAGGACCCGCCTGACGGCAGGAGAACCCATCTGTTATGACTGCAGCTGTATGCACGATGAACATCTGCCTAGAAAAGCCTCTATTTGGATTTTAATAAATGAAAAAATAAAATATCAGAATTGCTTGCATGCATTTCACTCTGCTGTTAATACTGTCTCATTTCCAGACCAACCAATCCACCAGCCACAGTCAACTTCCTACACGGCGGCCCTTCTGTAACTAGCTGCTTTTTAATGGTCTCAATTTGCTCTCAGGAGGTAGGACTTAAAGCATGAAGGCCTTACCAGATACCAGAAATGATGCACATTGTATTTTTCCAGATTTAAACCAGTATATCACTGCAGGGGAGCCAACAAACACTATTTGTTTTTCAGCAGCATTGGGGACATAAAGCAGATACTGATGGAATATAGACTTTTAAACAAAGCAGAGACTCTGTTAGAGCAAAATGTTCTTGAAATATGAAACCCAGACTTACTACAACCAATACTATGTAGTTGCTTTCCCCCCTCCTCCACCCCCTCTTATCTGTACCAGGATACAGATCACTGCTCTGGGACTGCACTCTAGCCACACTATCCTCTGCCTTGAGCAATTTGTTCCAATCTTCTCCCTTTCCAGATGCAAGTTGTGCTCCTGTATCCTCCTTTTTTTCACTCTGTGCTACACAACTACACAGTGCAGTACATCCATAATGCAGTCTTAATTTTCCCTCTCTCATGTGGGTTAGCTTCCAGTGCCCTTAGAGTTGTTCTGCAAAACCAACCACCATCCACATCTCCTTTACAATCTTTGCAGCCCTCCACTATACACTCACCATCAGTTCTGATGCCTCAATGGCCTCCAAGACTAAATTGTGGAGAATGCCACCCAGCACCTTTGGAAATACTGTATTTAGTATCTGTAAACACATTCCTATAAAATACATCCTAGCATAAAACTAATTAGTGTCAATATCAAATACTACCACTCCTTCCCCGCAGCATGACTGCACACTGCCCCATCCATTTTCCACTAGACTGAATTATGCAGAAGCCTCTGCCTCGGCCCTCCCCATGGAAAATCTTCCTTTTAAAACAAGCTCATGTTCACCATCAGAACTAACCATCATGTGATCAAAATCCATGGTTATCTCGGATGGTCACAGCTGCAGTTGGAGACCCAAATGGCACCAGTTCATCAGAAACAAAACTCAGACTTGAAAACTACACACTGAATTACTCTCTTCCCCCCCAGGTTATCCAATTTATCTTTACTCTAGACCAGCTAGATTTTCCGGTTTTGAAAAATAAAACACTTTTACGGCAGACACTAGACAAATGAATATGTTCTGGCTTTTTGATAGCACACAAGCATTTAATTCTTGGGGAGGGGGCAACTTAGGAAACTTCACTTCGCACACACTCCTGACAAGACAGGTTTGCTTTTACTACAATAACCTTGGTCATCACTAATCACAAGACAGGGAAGACCAGTCACACAAGGCTTTTCTTCAGTGGGGTAAAATACACAGAAACATTACAAGTGTTCATGTCAAAGGGAGACAGGGCCATAGATCATGGGAAATTTGCACTTCTACACAGCGTATCCCGTCACCAACAGCATAGCAAAGCTAGAAAACAAGGTAAAGCAGCATGTAACAGTTTTACAAGACAAATCACACAAGCATGCATGAACACTACCAAACAGCTGCCTCAAGTGCAGTCTTTAAATGCAAAGGGATTGAAAGGGGCAGAGTAAGGTGAAGTACTATTCTATGGAAGATGGACATAGCCTCATACGATCAAGCAAAGAAAGCTAGAATGTGGCTCAAAGCAATATACCTCTGTGACAGACAAATCTCTTTCTCAAACCCTATATAATTTTGCAAAGTTAACCACAGAGCTGGTTGCTCTAAAACAGAGCTTTATATACACAATTTGTCAAACATCTCAAACACTTTCTTTAACTCTACCAGAATAACTCCACTTAGGGCTTTACATCCCAACATTTTACCTCAGAAACAAGAAGGCTTTTGTAATCTAGGCCCAATCATACACCTCCCAAGATCTGACCACTCTGTGGTTTATTAAAATAATTTGAAGAAATGTTATCCCTTCAAACGTACCACCATCTATTATTACCCATTTCAATTTCTTCATTTGTTGGAAAAATGCAACAGTCCCACAAATACCCAAATGCACCAAACCTGGTTAATACTTCAGCCTTCCACTGAATTTTCAGATTACTGCAGCTAGTTAAATTACTAAGAAGGTATAAAAATACCAACATGTCTGTATGCAAAACTGCTTTATACAAGCTCACCAATGCCATGCTTACAAACCGGGCCAAAGGATACTTCACTGGTACCTTTTTTTTTTTTTTCAGACTTCACAAAAACGCTCAGCTCAGTAAATCATATCATCCTCAACTCCCCTGCATGCACCAGCTTCGGATTCATCCCCTCCACCAAACTGGTTCACACACTAACACTCCAACAGAACCTTCAGTGTGCATAATATAAAGGAGCTATCCACCCCACAAAAAAACTTTACCCAAGGGTCCTAGTTTAGGACCCTGCAGTTAACTGCAGGGTCCTAGTTAACCCCATCTTAACTGATTTAACTCCAAACATTATTCTCTTGATGCTGTTGAGATCTTAGACCGTACTCTTTGCACATTCAGGCCTTAACCACAGAATGATTATATACAGCTACAAATAAAAGTAACAGCTTCCATCCACTGCTATGCCATCTTGAATGATACAAAAGATTAAAATTTTACTACTCCCCCTCAAGCCAGCAGCATTAAATAAAGTAAATTCTACTCCGTTTGGCTGTTGAAAACGTACCACTTTTCACTCCCAGAACAGCTTTTAGTAAAAATATACTGCAACTTTAACTGGAATATGGCCCTTTCACTACACCGTTAAGTACATGGTCATTTCATCCCAATTTGATGTCAAATCTCTTACCACCACTGGGTCATACCCCAAAATATCAACTGGCTACCTGTAACAGATTCCAGACATCTCATCTCACCGTAAATCATAAAACACAATGACAAGCTCCCCATCAAGCCACAGATTAGCTATACAGAACATGCACACGAACTTAGGTCTGTTGATATAATCACACCTTCTCTATTCTAGCACCTAAATTCTGGTACTTGCATCCTAGCACAACTGTTGTATGTACTGCCAATTTAGAAACAGACATAAAAGGTCTGCGGGCAACCCATTCAAAATACCTGCTGTCACTAGAGTCATGCTTCGGAGAACCTAAGACAGTGTTCCTTCTATCCTTAGTACTGTACATAACCAAGTATCTATGCTCCTCTTAACTGTTCCTTCCTAAACCTTACAATCTCCCCTCTCATTTCCATTGCAAATTAAAGCCTTCAAAACTCTCCCCTGCAGCGCCTTTCTCCTTATGTAGGAAGGAAATTCAAGTAAGTTTCATAACATACACCACCCCCCACACACACACCCTACCTTTTGTTGAATCACAACAATGAAGCACATCTGATCAATCAAGCGAAACTGAACAGAACATAAAAAAAAAAAAAAAAAAAAAAAAAGACAACTTTCTACCTGCAGGAAAGCAGTGCCCCACACCCCCTACAATGTCATCACACATACACCCAAACTGTGAGACTGCAGAATGGGGAAAGGGCAAATTAATGCCAAAGCACTGTGATCACGACTCTGCAATCACTTCTGCTGGCATTACATATGTTTGATATTCCAGGCATTCAACCAAAGGGAGGGCTCCTACAATACACCTCACACTATTTTTGTGCATCTCACACAAACTTATGCGTGTGTAAAATATATGTAGAGAGGTGCACACACACCTCTTCAACCCATTTTTTTTTTTTTTTTTTTTTTTTTTTTTAACAGCCATTGTATTTCTCAGAGTATGGCTGACAAAGGATCAGTTGGCCAATTCACTTAAATACAAACTAATAAAGGAAAGTGCAGGACAGCACATTGCTGAACACACACTGGTATTACTTCATGAGATTCCAGCGTCCCAGTGAACCCTGAAATGGACTGAGAACTGGTGTCCTATACTGGAAAGCCATAGGGAATGCTGCCAAAGATAATTCCCTGGTGCCAACACCATGGATGAGGTGGGTGTAAACTGGAATAAAAAACAAGTTAATCCATCTTTACTACCACTAATGGCAAAGCTGGCCTCATTATGATGGGGTCCCCACAAGAAAAATAACTGGAGGTGGGCATGAACATTGACATAAGCTACAACAACAAAGCTGGTCACATGAGGATGGGGTCCCCATCACAATAAGTGGAGGCAGTCACAAACACACAGATGTAACCTACATATATAGGTGTGCTGTGTGTATTTGTTAGCTTCATGGAGCTGACAGCATCTCTCAACAAAGAGATTATTCCATCTTGTTTGTTACTTTCTTCAGAGTCTGTTTTATACACAAACATGACGACTGTTCCAGTACAGACTCCTAAAGTAACCAAGCATCAATTTACTACACATCCTTCCATTTTCTGGTAACCCACATTAACCTTTACTATGCTGCATATCGTGTGGTAAAAGATCAGCTGTGTGGTTTACAACTGTGGTCTTATATTACTGCACTCACAAACATCAGCATAATTCACTCACTCATTACCTTGCAAGCTTTTGTTGTGATGTTTTGCTCTCTGCAACCAGCTTCTGATTGGCTGCTTCCAGCTCTCGTGCGGTTGTATCCAGCTGTTCATAAACCTTTGCATGCTGCTCATTCATTTGGCGCAGGAGCTCAATTTGTTTTGAAAGATACTAGAAGTGACAAAAATATCTAATGTAAACAAAGGTCATACTCCAAATACTAGATGTCCGGAACTCTGATATAAAATTCAAAAACTCTGTTACTAAAGACCACTTTAGCAGTACAAAGTTGTAGCACATTTCAATAGTCAAAAGTATGCCCCTGTACTTACCCAATAGGGTGCAGTGCCCCCCCTTCCAAAACACCTCCCCCAACTTAGCTACTCTTACTTTTGAGATTACAGGACCTCAAACGTTAGTTACTACCCATTCAGTTGGAGGGCAGTGCTTTAAGACTAATACACAATCACTTCCAAGTCAGGGAAAGGGTGCAAGTTTAACAGTATGCCATTCCAGTCTCAAGTGCATTTCACACCCATTAGATAAGCAAATGTAGAGAGTAGAGACTCCTTTTCCGTAATCTTGACAGTTAATGCTGTACATGGGAAGAGTGAGACCTTGATATACAAGTATTCCAACAAGATATGTATATACATACACTCCTGTCCTACGACAAGACCGGGATAAATACGCAAAACATGTGTACAGTACCAAGCATTTCTAGCCAAGTACAGCAATTTGTCAGTCTTAGTTACACTAATTAGAAGAAAATGCACTCAGTTTCAGTACCTGAACGAAACAGCAACTGCTCTAGATATTTCATATCACATTCACACACAGCTATAAAACATCAATTTAGAAAAAATTAAGCTTATAATTAAAATAAATAAAAAATAAACAAACAAAACCCAAAGCCTGCAGCAAACTTCCATAATAGAATGCCTCAGTACCCAGTCCACGAACTATAGTAACAAATTCTACACTTTAAATCACCAATGAACACACAAAAACCCTGCAAAAAATCTGACAAACGTGGTAAAAACTTGTATGTATAATATATATATATATATATATATATATATATATATATATATATATATATAAATATATTTTTTTTTTTGCACACACACACCTATATATATTGATATTTATTACACACACACACAGAACAGCCCATCAAATAAAACTGTTCGACCTTCAAAAGACATCACACTTAGCACTGCGATGAAGCGAGACTGGGGGTTCTCACAGCTGAAGCAAAACAGGGGTCCTTACAGCTAAAGCAAGAGTTGTACTATGTGACCAGCATTAAAATAAATAAAAATGCAAACCCAAAAAGCACCAGATATCTGTACAAAGTTAATATTAATGAATAGGATTGTATTTGTTAACTATCACCATTGGCTGGGTGTTTGGCATTCGTGTTTAATTGTTTAAAGGCATGCTTGCTATTGAAAGCCTGTTCTAGACAACAAGCAGAACTAGGATATAAAAGAAAAACACTGACCCCTACCATTTCCATTTCCCCTATATTTCATGGGTATGGAAATGGGATGAACTTCACTATTTTTTTTTTTTTTTTAACCTGGAACCAGAAGCTCAACTTCCATCCCCAACAAGACATCACTGAGTTATGCCCATCACAGCAGAACAGTAGGGAAGCCAACAGCACTGACTGTGATGGTGCGTTTCTTTCAAGTGAAATTGTTACTTTACATGAAAAGCAACAAAGGAACAGCCACTAACCATCAATGAGGTTTACTGTAATAGCAGAAAGGAATGCAAGCTATGCCTTGTTTCACATCACATGATCTTTAACTTTCCCAGCCATCGTTTGCCAGATGCACCCTTATCCCTAAGAAGGGATGCAGTGCTCTATGGTATGGCTGGCGTGTGAAGCACCAATACATCCAGAAGGCATCAACAGATTCAATTCTTTACTGCCGTCATCAATTCACTTCCCACACTGCACAGTAATTACATCTGGCTGCAGTGGTTCACTGGTCACTTATTTTCTCCACGCATTCCCAAACTTAATGGCAAGACAGATGGTTTTATGCAACTGCCTTTTGGATTACCACAATTATGTTTTTACATTTTTGTAACTTCAGTTTTATGGACAGCACATATTTTGATAAGAAACAAATGAAAAAGGATCAAATGGTTAAAGTCAAAGGTGAATAAAAGAAAGTAGCAAAAGATCTGGGAAAAAAAAAAAAAAAAAAAGTCAAAACTCCTCCAGTTCCAAGGTCAGTTCTGAGGATGGTACCATTATTCATTCATACAGCTCTCAAATAGCAGATACTGAAGGTGTTAAAGTACCAGCATTTCTCTCTCTCAACCTGGTGCTGAAAGATCGTAGCAGCACGTTGTCGGTGCTTACATTGCCGTGTCTACATTTTTGATTTCTGAAGCAGATAATTCCGTACTTCAGCAGTACCTAGCCAAACTAGAAAGCAGCCCAAAAAATTAAAATACCTTAGCAACAGACCACTAAGTGCAGGAAGTCACGAAAGGATGACAGACTAGTCTAGGTCCTCTTATCTTCTGTTTTTAAAGTCTAAAAACATTGTAGATGCACAAACCTTTGTAGTTACCTCTTGAATGCTTAAAGTAAAACTACTCTGACATGGTTTCATTTCATATAGGAAAATTAAGGCCTATCTGGTCTCCCTCTCCATCAAAGACTTATGTAGCCCTGTACTGCATCTTTCTAGCACAAACACAACACCCACCACTTGGTACAACAGCATATTTTTCTAAGGTAGAAACTAAATTAGCAGTGGATTTCAAAATGGTTTCTGCAAAAGGTAACTGAAACACTGAATTCTGAATTACAGCCTAGGAGGACACGTTTCATTGTGGCCATATTACAGGGAATTCTGTAACTGTCCAACTGTCAGTTATGAAAAAATTGCTTGAGAAGTTACCAGAATGTTACAACTTGGTCACCAAGAAGATCTCCAGCAACATGCAAGATATTCACTTAACAGCAGATCTTAAACTAGGTCGGTGTTAAAGCTACTTCTCTTTCCATACCATCCCCTCAGGGATACTTACTGCTCTGTGTTATATTTATAATGGCTTAAACTGCAGTTCTCCAGGAGGCCAGAGACTGCTCCTAAAAATGAAACTTTCCTATCGGTGTCTCAGGCGCCAAAGCTCCATGGAATAACGAAACCAAACCAGCACAGGCCTTCAGAGAGCAGTGCTCCTGCTGCAGGGAATGAAGGAGTTGCACTGTAGGTGTTATAATTACTCAGTACTTTCAACCTTTTCTAGATGACTCAATTCCTTCCCCATCCCAGCGCTCGGCTTCCTCCTACCTCTCCAGCACTGGCTAGTGCACAAAAAAAATGCACAAAAAAGCACAGCACAGAAAGGGAATGGAAGGTGTGCTCCTTCCTGCAGCCACAGCCCCTCTTCACAGACCAACATTAAACTTATGTTCTCTAACTTTCGTATCCAGTACCACAGTACTCTCAACCACAGGGCAGTCTCTCATGTCATTCCTGAAGGTGGCACCGAAGGAACATACAAGCTCTAGAAGCCATGTCAGACTTGTAAATTTGTTATAAATGTGTGCAAGAGGACCACGTAGTAGTACCACAAATCACAGTGAAGTGTTATGGAAGAAGGCTGCATATCTACAGAATTCTGTGTAGGAATATGATCGAGGTAGATGACAACGTTTTTCAGAGGTTTCTTACACTACAACAAGCAGCAGCCTGGCAACCATTTAGAGGGGCATCTTTTATAGTGACTTCTTTGATTTTTTCAGTGCCAAAGACCCAACAAATTTATCTTTTGTCACAGATCATGTTGAGTTACTTGTGAATACACAAAGCAAGTACTCATCAATGCATCACTGGGCAAAGAATGTTGGTAGCTGCATAGCCGGATTTAAACTGTAGATTCAGTAGGTTCATAGGTAGGTACTAGGCTATCTGCCCAAGGGCATTTATAAGCCCAGACAAAATGTGTTGGCTTTTGCCTCCCTTTTAGTTTCCTGGGCCTCTGTCTAGCAGGGCCACGGAAGTGATCCCAGGGGTAAATTTACGATTTGCCATCTACTCGTCAAGATTTCTCTTGGAGTCAGCAATGGGCTCCGCCTAACAAACTGGGATTCTATTCCAGAGCGAGGGAAGTCTCTGGGACAGGAATCTATCCTTCCAGCATGTCCTGTTTATTGTTGTGCTGAGGTTTAATTCACTGGAACGTGTGGCTCTAAGAGATTTGGTTTTCTTGAGGTGGAGCATGTCCATTAATTCCGGGTTGGACATGGCCTTATAAGTCAGACAGAGATCACCTCTGAGCAGGCGGTAAGCAACCAAGTAGAGCTGGAGTTTTAGTCTAGCTGCATAGGGCATCTCTTTGAGGCCCATGATCCTCTTGGTGAGGTACTTCTGTGGTCTTCCCAGCTGTTACAGGTGTAGAGCAAGGTACATTCCAAATGGGGCGTTGTACTCTATTATGAGCCTGAGTGATGAGTAGAGGGGCACAATGACCTCTCGATCTAGAGGTGAACCCTTTCGTGATTAGGTGGGCTATATAGAAGGAGCCACATATTCAGTTACTGTGGTTTCACAAAACTGTTCAGGTAAAAAACACTTAGCAGATGAAGGGGCATTTTTGCAGGGGGATTTCCCCTGTCCCCATCCCAATATATTAGCAACTTACTGGTTGTACAACAGTAGTCACCCTCATGCATCACCTTAACTTTTAGCCTGAACATTTCTCCACAGGAACATAAATGTGGGGAAAGTAGTTTGCTGAAAATAGTTTTCAGCAGAACAATTTTGCTGTACACAGACTCTCAAATTCCCTTTATACAATTGTTACAGGTTTCCTACCTCATCTTCTATACAATGTAGTACAGTCCAGACTCCTATGGCAACTCCTGAGCAGCAGAACAAAGTTTATGAAGGACAGGAGAGAGACAGGCTTTTCTTCCAGACCGCATACATGTGCATGTCAGCCACTAATCTACGGAGTTGTCTGAGATGTGGAACAATAACAGAGTACCTGGAGAGAGCCTATACAGACAGTAGCAGGAAATGTATATGTAGACTCCATACAGAAGACACCCCAGCCAAGAAGTGAACTGCAGAAACTTGCTATAAGGCAGTAATGTCCTCTACCATGAAACCCTTCCCAACCTACATTAAATAAAAAGGTGGTCTGTATGCAAGATGACCTCGGTCTTTGTTGAAAATCCTTGACACTGTGGACGGTCAAACAGACAAATTCTGCCGCTATGAAATGGTTTGCAGAAGAGTACCAAGAAAACCTATTTCCATGTTAAAAATTTTAGGTCTGAATATGACGCAGGTTTAAGTTGGACGTGACAGCTTCTTTAATACAAATATATCTTAAGGTAGGCAGAGTTATCTCAACAGAAAAAGAGTTCCCTGAGAAAGGCTTGCTGACATCTGGCAAAGGCAGGGTTAGGGAGGTCTGAACAATGCAAAAATTTAAGATATCTGTTATGAGTAACGTGCATAATTTGCTTGAAGGGCAACTCAAACTAACTAAAGTGCACTATTTGGGGCAACTGTACATGGACAATGGACACAGACTAAAATTTCATGAAACTTCAGGAACAAAGAACGGCAGTAGGAGAAGCAGAACTGTTCAGGAACACCTTGAACATTAACCAAAATGAAAAGCACCATGAAACAACCCTACATTGTGACAGCACCTTGAAACAAGCCTATTTTGGAAGACTTCGATATTCAACAAATGAACACTACCGAATAGGTACTGGCCCAAGTACTTCAGCACCTTGCACCACACATTTAGGTAACTAAGAAGCCAAGCTGCACTGCACCACACATTTAGGTAACTAAGAAGCCAAGCTGCACTAAGAATCCCAGAAATTCTACCAACAAATATCAAACCAGAAAACTATCACTGTGGGCACCTGACCTTTGTTCGTTTATTAAAGTTAATAAACTAGAATGTTTAGAGGCTTTCTTACCAGAAAATGTTGGCGTCCCATCAAGGGTGTAGCTAGGCATACTCAGTGTACTGAAGAGGAGTACATTTTTTTCTGAGCATTTCTTGCAAATGTCAGCACTCAAAAAGCACAGAATGTTTAGAACCGTGTAAATGAATATTCACAGTATAGTGGTGCCCAAAGAATTCTTGTGGAAAAGTACACCTCTAAAACTAGCTTTTCATGGAAATAAATTGTAACAGTTGAAAATAACACACTTCTTTCCATGTATCTGGGGGTATCATTTTGAGGGCTGAGTAAATGTTTAAACTGACAAGTGGGTAGTGAGGGCAACATTAGGTTGGAGTACAAAATGTAAATCTCTGGCCACACCCCTGCGTCCCATAAACCTCTTACTGCAGTACACCGCATTGTGAAACTGAATTTGGGAAGTTTTGATGTGTATAATCCACAAGTCCAAACAAAACTCAGTTTGATATGCTGCTCCAGAATAAGACCACAGAAATACTTGAATTACATCCTTTGCGGATGCTGGGAAATGTTCTACTCTCCCTCTTTCTGATAAGCTGTTAGACGCGTACTGTCATTGTATACAAGACAAAGATTTTGTTTTTATTTTAAGAAAATAACTCTGAAATACAGTTATACATGCCAAATGCAGTACTGCGTTCTGTGATGGGGCAAATAGAATCTTATTAATCAAAGTGGCCAAGGGGAGGAATCGCACAAGAGTCCCTTTTGTCTCTTCTGCAGGACATGCAGCAACACTCACCAGGTTCCAGTATTATCAAGGACAGTACTGGGGTCTTGACTCACACATTTGCATGTATGCAGGTATATACAGGTGGACTGAAGAGGGAGTAAATTGGTAAACAAGAGGGAAATGTCATTGTGAATTATAAGAGGGAAATGTCATTGTGAACTATGTGACAACTTCTTCCCCCTTGAAAAGCACCTTAAGCTAGAGTGAAATTAGTCAAAAATCATACTGAAGCCCCTGCCCAAACACAAACTTCTAACCTCTCAAATTTAGACAGAGCACTTACTTATTTGCTGCTTGACGAAGAAAACCGCTCTAATAAATACTGCAATAAAAAAAGGTGGCAATTAAGCTTCTAGCTAATATTGTACATGAAAACTTCATCTGCTGCTAACTGCTACCTGCCCAAGTTGGCAAAGACCATCTGCGTCACAAGACCACCAGCAGCAGAAAAAGTGCAAGAATAAAGCCAGTGACTTGGTCACCAACACACACCACTTCATTTTACAAAAGTGTGCAGTTAATTCACCGTAAAACATCTGCAGTACAAGCTTAATAATGACACGAGTCATAGCTGCTTGAAGGCAAAAAAAAAAAAAAAAAAAACAGCTAAAGTTTCCAAAACTGCTGTTATCACATAGCGCTAAAACTGTCACTGCAAGTACACTGTTTACTCTGCAAAATGCAT